>NW_006287459.1:1823625-1829774 GCF_000327345.1 Myotis davidii | reverse complement strand
TTTTAGAGCAGCATAGTATTCCATCGTGTAGATGTACCACAGTTTTCTAATCCATTCATCTACTGATGGGCACTTAGGCTGTTTCCAAATCTTAGCTATGGTGAATTGTGCTGCTATGAACATAGGGGTGCATATATCCTTTCTGATTGGTGTTTCTGGTTTCTTGGGATATATTCCTAGAAGTGGGATCACAGGCACTGCGGGGATCTTAAATGCCTGTCGGAGATTCTCTAACACAGCTCCAGGTAGAAAATAAACCACCAAACAAACCAAAGCTAGGTCTGGTTTGACTAGGTCTGAAGCAAGATTCTTCACCAGAACCTCTCGTTGTCTTTCCGATTTATCAACGGGGCCCTTTGGAAGCTGTGGGTCTCTCTGTTAAGGTCTAGAAATCATCGGGATCAGTCCTGAAGCCAAACATTAACTTTGGCCCAAAGCCCAGGATTACTAGAGGAAAAGAGGGCCAGAAAGACCAGACAAACTGGGCCTCAGCTGTTTCCCCCGGTCGTTTTGAATGGCTGCTTCTGTGCCTCTTGTTCTCTACCTTAGAAATGTCCATCACCTCGCTAACCCGCCTCACACCCGCGTGTTAGGAAGGCACTGTGTCTGTTCTTCCCCACCTGGAAGTAATGGCTCATTCCTGTGAGGATGTCTCAGTCCTTAGACGTGGCTTGCGTGTAAAGGTATTCTGGTTAGCAAAGCGGACTTTCGGCCCCTCGGTGACAAAAACAGCGCCTCCCTCTGTGTGGGCCTCAGCAGGAACCTTGCAAAGAGCAGATGCTAAATAATTATCGGGTTAAATTTCTGATCTGGAAGTGTAGAGCGAACCTGTAAACATGCCCCATTTTAATCAACTCTCTGGTATAATGAATAGCTCAACCTAAGTAAGTCAGCATCTTAGCATTTCTCCTATATAAGGGGAGAAGAAAAAAATGTGGAGTATGTCTAATAAAAATTGTGGAGTATGTCTAATATTTCCAGTAAATTTTGCTTAAAGTTTTCCAATCGGACTCTTTAGGCAGAATAATTTATTCACACCCTTGCATGGTCTACGCTCGTTACTTCGGTTTATGGCACTAGGAATTTATGATATCAAGATGACCACCTCCCCAAAAGCACACAGCACAAGCAAAAATTCAGTTTTGCTTAACAGCAGTCCTATTCACTGACATTTCTCAGCAGAAAGTTAGCCTAGTTATTATAGGGCTGGAATCCTGGTGCCAGGCTGCCCGAATTTAAATTATAGCCCTGCCAATAAACAAGTTCCACACCTGTTGTGCTTCGTTTTTATTATCTCTGAAATAAATTTAATAATAATTATTATATCACATTATTACTATCATCAACACATAAGGATTTTGTGAGGATTAAACGAGGTAATACAGGGCAAGTGTTCAGAAAAGTATCAGTAAACATGATTACCGTTGTTCTTCAGTGTCGCCAAGTGGGAATGAGCATACATATACTTCCAAGTTTGAAACGCTTGCAGTGCCAGGAGTATTTGTAAATTTCCACCATATCTGCTTCCTTATTTTCTAAGGTATCAATCCTTTTCTTTTGAGGCGCTGCAGAATACACCCTCTAACCTACTCTGTTCTTTCAGATGTAGCAAATATTAACTTTCTAAAGTTGTTGGGTCTTAAGATTAATTATATGTGGCAAAAGAACCGAATATGTGTCAAGTGCAACACCTAAACTTAAGTATCAAGAATGAAAATCTCTATGCATCCGAAATATAGATTATAAAGAAATGAAATACCTTATAGTAAATAATTCTTATGTGGTATTTTCCATTCAAGTATGCTAATTGCCAAGGTCCTAGGAACTATTAAGAAATGCAGTATGCGGTCCCTGAGTGTATTTTACTTAAGGCATTCATTCACGTAGTCAGAATCTTGAACGTGGTAAGTTCCATGCTGGGTACTTTCTACATTTATAAAATGGGTCAAAGTTAAATAATGTGGTTATGAGAGAATTGATTCTGATACAATACATTTAAGAAATATGACACATTTTGATAAGTACGGGAAATGACTGACAAATGTCTTCTGATTTCACAGAAAAAAATAGTCTTTTCCCAAGCCATCCCTATCCTTTTAGACTTTAAAATGTCCATTTGGAAGTTCTATTTATGGAGTGGAGAGCACGTCCCTCCACAGGTTGACGATAAAAGCTTTGTGGAAATTTCCCCAAAGGTTGGTTAAGCTGGGCTCGGCTGTAGTGTACCCTCAGGATAACACACACACCATTAGGGCTCTGAAATACCCGTGACTAATGTTCCCTGCTATTCATTACAGGGGGACAGCGGCGGGCCGCTTGTTTGTGAGCAGCCTGGAGGACAGTGGACATTGTTTGGCCTAACTTCATGGGGCTCTGTCTGCTTTTCCAAAGTCCTGGGGCCTGGAGTTTACAGCAATGTGTCCTACTTCACCAAGTGGATTGAGAGACAAATATACATTCACACCTTCCTCCTAAACTGATTCCAAAGATGACCAGAGACGTGGCCAGCGACACTCAGAGAAAACGGGGTCTTGGCTGTGGAGCACTTTTTGCAAACAGCTGTACAGAAAAGCACTCCCTGGGCACATGGACAGGGGTGCTGGGCAGTGCACTGCACGCCTCCATGCTTGTTTCAGGCTAATGTTATTCAGCTTTATTTTTCTTACTTCAAGTTCGATAAAAGTCTTTTTTTTTTTTTTAAAGCAAAGCTTATTTTGTTTTGTCAGCCTAACCTTGACCACTAGTGCGAAATTGCCGGCCCTGGAGAGTGAGGGTAATGCAGGCGCCAGGGCAACAGTTCCCTCTTATCCAGTCACAAAAAAAGGACACTGAGATGCAGGCTGACCAATCTTTGCCAGCTTTTGTTTCTCAGGTACAATAGCATAGTGGCAACTTTCATATTAACCTTGGTGACTTGCTTTTGATTTATTAAAAGCCAAGATAATTTACATGCTTAAGTTATTGACTATGACTCTTCTAAAGTCTTTAAAATGTTGAGCACTGATGAAAGACAAGTAGCATCCCTGTAGGTCGCTGCAGCAGCAAGACACACTGAACACAGAGCTCTTTAGACATCACAGTGAGCACTGACATGGTAGGGTTGCGTGTTCTGAATGTAAGCCAAGGTTGTAATGTGGTAGAAAAGTCTCCACAGAACTCTCCCTACAGCTGGGGTTTGTTCAGTGTCTGACTGAGATTTCAAAAACTAGGAAAATATCCATGGGCAATATTTTTATTTGGTTCCCCCTATGTGACAATTGAATTTGAGATTCTACTTTGCCAAAGGAGAACTTGCCTTAGACTGCAGAGATGCAATTTTTAACAAAATTAAATTGCACCTTACCCCATGAAATATTTCCCAGTTTGTCCATACCAATGAAGTACAGGAATGTATCTCAAAGCACAGGAAAGCTTTGCATAACATTTTGTAATTTTCCCTGAAAGATGTTTAATATCTGGTGTTGCTAATTCTTCCCATCGATAATTAAAGCAAAAGTTTAAAGATGCTTTTAAGCACTAGGCCACTTTACCCACATCAATATCTTTAGTGATTAGTGGTTATTTTTTCCACACTAAAAAGCTTCACAACACAAGTCATCACCTGCACCTAATTTAGTCAGTCAGGCACCCATTTTTGCAACATCCAAATGCCTTTGGAACAAGTAGGATTCCCTACTAAGCTCCACCAGCAACCTGGACTGCCTCCGCATTCCACATAGAGACTACCTGCAGTTTTATACATGTATTTTTGTACTCTTTTCTACGTGCACACATATTTGAAATCCAAAAAGTTGTCTTGACACTTTCCATGTTATTCATCGCTTGTTCTGTAGTTTGTATAAATGTATTGAGAATGTGACATCCAGCAATTGAATTTTGGTCACAACTGTATGGAAGTTGAATAATATGGGTCAGTTTTGTTTTGTTATAGTTGTAGGTACATACTTAATGTAATGACTTTTAGCCTTGCTCAACTGATTTCAGTGAAATGTACATGTTGTACTTATTTTAAATAACCATTAATACAAATAAAATGGTATACTCTCTTTTTTTATGTGTGTGGAGCATGGATAGTATGTCCCAGAAAATTGTCTTTCCCAATATAATAGTTGGCACCCAATTTCTCCCCAATCAAAATACCTGTCTTCTATCGGACTTTCACAGGAACGTGCTCTTTTACTTTACAGGACAGATAACGCCTTGATTAGTCTGGAATTAGGGTTGCTAATACTCTCAAATTACCCATTGAGCAGCCAGCAAAAACTATAGCCCTGGTAAGAGTGTAAGGATTTTTAATGTCTAAAGTACATTTCAGGAAATGGATCCAATTCTTTCGTAAGTCTTTTGGGGTAAAATTGCATCCCCAAATGTATACTATTAAGCACGTTTCTTTGGCTACTAGGAGCAATTATGTTAATTTCTCAAATTTTGGTGAAAAACATTCAATACCGAAATGCAACAGTTCACATCAGCTTGGGTAACCTGTGTAAGAGTTTTTGACATGTAAATGAAACCATTTAAAGGCTTAGAACAGATACCCGTTCCTTTTCATCTGGGAGGCAGATGTATTTAAGAACCCAGAATTTTTCAAAAATTTAAAAATACACTTTAACATCCATAAAGAAAATACAATTTTTGTAGCAAATATATAAAGATTATATTAAATACATGATAGCTTCACCTCTGTTCAGGGCATTGAGTTTGTAACTAAAAAAGGTGTACTTAGAGATTTTCCTTCTAAGTTTTGGTACCAATTACAGTTGGATTCAGTGAGTATCCAGAGGAGGGATGACAGTTTTGTATCACATTATTTATTAAACAGTTTATTTAAAATAAAAATCTATAAGGAAGCAGAAAGCAACTTCCATTAGCTATGTGGGATTTTGAAAGTTCTGGAAATTGGTCTATATAAAAGACTATTTACAATAATATCAGAAGGCTACAAAAATAGGACAGTAGGCAGCAGGTAGAAGATAAAGTCCTGAGAATAATAGTTTAATAGTCATTAAGACAACTTTGATAAAGAAACAAAACATTAGCATGGAGATTTCATGAAGGGAATTCTGAGTGATTGGTGGCTGACAATTTTCAGATGAACCGATGTAGAATTTTCAAAGAACTCAACAAGAATACATGATTTTACAACTGGCCTTATTTGGTATAAACTAGTTTCTTGTTCCAGCGAAAGCCAGCATACATGATTTGCAACAGCAGTTAACCTACAATAGATATTTCTGTTCTAAAATGTATTAAAATACAAATTTTTCTAAGAACTTCATGGAATCCTGAGAACCACCTGTCCTAGTCTCAATTCCTAGCTCATTTTTAGAGGTTACAACCCCCCAAAAGTTGTATGGCATTGCAAGGACTATGAACTCTCTAATGGTCTCTTGATGATTGTTTTGACATTGATTGTCTCATCTTGATCAGGCTATTGTCAGTTTTAGGATATGAGAGGATATTGCTAAATGGCCCACGGGCTCAGCTGATTCTGTGTCTCACCCATGGCTTCTGCTCCCCAATGAACATCTGCACACAGGTTGACCCATTACCTGATGGGGGCTAGCCTCCCCCTTGCCCCTTCCCAATGAAGGCTCCACCGCAGGAGAACACTGAAATGAACAGAGAGGTATGCCTAAGCATCTTCAGTCAGAAGACCAAAAACATCTCAGGAAATAAAAAGCTATTAATAACTAACTATATTCTATTATTCTATTTTAGGTACATTGTTGTTTAAAGGGCTCTTGTAACTTTTTTCCTCTGGAAATTAGCCGTTTATAACTTTTTTTTTTCTTCATGTGGAACTCTCTGAATTCCAACTAATCAATCCAACTACTTTTTTTTTTCTTAAAAAAAATCAAATCAGATTGGAGTCTGCTCAGTTAAAGCATTTCTCTGAAATCTGAGGTCTCGCAGTAAAATAAATACATCTCAAACAGTGAAAACACTTACATGTCTAAGACAATTAAAATGCTCTCTTAAAATCCAAAATGTTTCATAAAAACATTTGATTCTGAATTAAATACTTTAATTCCCTAAACTCTGTCTAAGTCAAACCCTATCCTCTCTTACAAATGCATCTGTGAACATACCATCAAGGTCATCACATTGGCTTTTTCAGACCAGTAACATATTCATGTGAAGGGAAA
>NW_006287459.1:1821283-1823605 GCF_000327345.1 Myotis davidii | reverse complement strand
TTCCTGCTTGGTAGAGGTGCTTCTTCAAAGTCCTCTTCCAGACTCAAGGGATCTTTGCAACTCCAAAGAGGGTATCCTGCCTTTTTAACCCTTTGAGGGTCCAGCCACCCACGAGGTCTTAGTTTCACAACAGTCTGAGTCTAAGGCAGTTTCATGTACGTTTCCGTGCTCAGCAGCACAAGAAGTTGCTGACATCATGGCAAAGACAACAGAAGGGCCGCTCATGGCTCCTCTCTCTGACTTGGCATCTGAGTGGTCAGCACACTTAGACGTCGCTTGACCCATCTTTCCAGCCCCTCTCCACCTCTTAAGGGCTTCAGTCCTCTCCTCTGGAGTCAGTCTGTCCAAGTGCTTAGCCCTCAGGAGTGGAGACGGAAACAGGGATCCCTGAAGAACTCGGTAGATAAACCTAGGTTACAAAAAGCATCACGGAATTACCTTCACCTCAAATGCATCCTAGGACACAAAAAATACTCACCAGTTAGAACTAGTAGAAGGGTGGTCTGGTGGCCCCCTTGAGGTAAAGGGGGAGGAGAAGCAAAATATAAAATAGAAATGACAACAATATTAAATAAATTAATATTTGTAAAGCACTTAAGAAGTAGTGAGTGCCTTATGAGTGCTTGTTAAACAAATAAACAAAAATGTATAATAGTAGAGATACCAACAGTGCTGCATCATAGGTGTAATGTTAGGTTAAATAAGAAAGTACATGTAAAGGAGGCAGTGTTGGCACATAGCAAGGGTTCAAAAAAAATGTTAGCTATGAATGGCTTACAGCTACGGTAACAAATTACCACAAACTCATCCTGCAGCTGGCAGTGTTTATGCTGTTATAGCATTCTCAAAAGCCTGTGGGTCACCAATGTATGTCATGGGGATCTATGCCATTAGATAAGAGGGTCTTCCACAGATCTTTCTTGTATAATCCCATCTCCTCTCTTGAAGGCTGTAGAGATGGTAGAGCAGGGGTTCTCAACCTGTGGGTCGCGACCCCTTTGGGGGTCGAACAACCCTTTCACAGGGGTCGCCTAAGACCATCGGAAACCACATATAATTACATATTGTTTTTGTGATTAATAACTATGCTTTAGTTATGTTCAATTTGTAACAAGGAAAATACATCCTGCATACCAGATATTTACATTACAATTCATAACAGTAGCATAATTACAGTTATGACGTAGCAACAAAAATAATTTTATGGTTGGGGGTCACCACCACATGAGGAACTGTATTAAAGGGTCGCGGCATTAGGAAGGTTGAGAACCACTGTGGTAGAGGGGTCCATGAGTCACACTCCTAATCTCTAGCAAAAGGTCGCCCAGCCATACTCCTGGCCTCTCTAGAGCATACTCCAAAGAATCAGTCTCCCGATTTTAGCAACTTCCGAAATCTGGACAGGCTGAGGATTTCCTAAATCTATTTCCTTTTAACTTCAATAGATCTTCCTTCATCTCTTTTCTCTCACAGTTTATCATAAGCAACAAGAAAAAACCAGGTCAGACCTTCAACACTTTGCTTGGAAATCTCCTCAGCTAAATATTCAAGTTCAAAATTTACAAAGTCTGCTTTCCACATAATAGTAATGTTTTTCAGCTACATTTTCTGCTGCCGTATTGCCAAGATCCATTTACCTTAAATTTCCAATAACTTGTTCCTAATTTCATTTTGAGTCTTCACCAGCAGTGCCTTTAACTCTCACATTTCTAGCCATGTCCTGTTTATGATAATATATGTATTTTCTAGGTTTTCCCTCTCATGCTTTCCCACTTTCTTCTGAGACCTCACCAGCAAGCACCAATGTCCATATTTCTATCTTAGTTTGTTTAGGAAGTCCCGTATTTCTCTATGACGTGCCTCAAAATTCTTCCAGTCCCTGCCCAGTACCCAATTTCAAAGCCACTTGCACATTTTTGAGTATTTGTTATAGCAGCACCCATCTTCCTGGCAGCAAAACTTACATGTTTCCTGAGGCTGCTGTAACAAGTTACCACAAACTTAGCAGCTTAGAACAACAATTTATTCTCTCATAGTTCTGAAGGCTGGGGATTCTGAAAACACTTCCACTGGGCCAACTTGAATGTTCCAGAAGGCCTATGCTCCCTCTGGAGGATCCACTCCTTGCTTCTTCCGGCTCCCAGGGGCTCTCAGCATGCCTGGGTTTATGGCAAAGGAAACTCTGGCTCCCTGGTCACAGTGCCTTCTCCTCTTTTGTCTGGTCAGATCTCCTTCTGCCTCTCTTTTCTTTTTTAATTTTTTTATTATTTTTTTTATTTTATTGACTTTTACAGAGAGGAAGAGAGAGAGAGAGAGAGAGAG
>NW_006287459.1:1769051-1821116 GCF_000327345.1 Myotis davidii | reverse complement strand
TTTGGCTGCCTCTCTCTTATAAGGACACTTGCTATTTCATTTAGGGCCCACGCAGGTAAAACAGGATGTTCTCCCTGTCTCAACACCCTTAATTTAATCACATCTGCGAAGACCATTTTTGCTAACTAGGGTACTACTTATAGGTCCTAACGATTAGGACATGGATATCTTTTTAGGGGGTCATTTTTTCGGCCTACCCTAGCAATATTAGAATTTTAATGGTAATACTCTTGAAGGAATTTCTGAAAGCTATAACTTTAAAGTAATTGTTTCTTCATAAATTCTACAAGTTCATCTTGTCAGTATTTTAAATCTTAGAGCTGGGAAAAACAGTGAGCACTACAGAAGCACTCCTGTTTAAGAGAAATTGTTAAGTATGCGACTGTAACCACCGTAGAATGACTCAGGTGGGTTTCCTTGTGCATCTCGAGAAGGGATGTCCATTAGCAAAAAAAGTTTGTGGCCATTGTGCTTGATGATGGTGTTACAGATCAGGGTTGGCAAACTTCTTCCAATGGCCTCGGTAGTGATATTGCAGGCTTTGGAAGCCATTCAGCCTTTGCTGCAACTATTCAACTGTGCCGTAGAGCAGAAGCAGCCACAGACAGTCATTAATGAGCATGGCCATGTTCCAATAATACGTTATTTACAAAATCAGGCAGCAGGCCAGATTTGATCTATGAGTCACAGTTTGTCAACCCTGTTAGAGAATAATATGAAATCACCATTTTGACTCTGATATCATGTTTAAAAATATAAAACTACTTCTATAGTGTTTTCAGCTAAACAGATTTTATAAAATTGTAAGAAGAGCTCTAACAGACTTTAAAGAATCTATAGATAAAAAACCCATGCATACTTCTGAGCCATTTCCATCCCATGCCATATCAGAAATCGCCTAAAAGGGGAAGAATAACTGAAGTCAAATAAGGAAGAAAAATTGTGTGGTTTTAAGTGTTTACGAGGAGTGGGAGATGGCAGCACAAAAAGACAGGAAAGCATCTAAGTCCTTGGATAACCAGCAAAGATGCCCCATCCGGTGGACTGGACTGTCAACCAGATTGGAGTTTTCCATGAGAAACAAATCTTCCCTTTGCATTCGTCACTTTTGTTCTCTGGTAAAACAGTTAAAAACAATATTTTAACTAGCAGACAGACCGACTTCTTCACTGCTAACTGGATAGTCTATCATCCCTTCTTAGCAGTTGCGTGGAGAATCGAGGGCTGTGGTTTCACGTATGCTCTTGGTGACAAAACAAGTACCATACCTGGGAAGAAGGGCGACGCAGACTGTGAGGACACAGACTAGGTAGAACACGGGGTCCAGCAGGTGCTCCTGCATAATCCAGTAGGGGTTGGAGGGTGGGTTGCAAGTGACACACATGGCTCCAAAAACCAAGGCAAAGAAGAAATAAGACAAGATGCTCCCAACGATGACCAGCACGTGGATCCAAGTCTGTAAGACAAGAAGCACAGGGGAAATGAACACTGGCCTGCAGGGTTTTGCAGCTGTGTTGTAGAGACAACATGTCTAGGCAGTAGGTGAATGGGGTGACACCTCCACAAACAAAACACAAAAATACCGAAGCGTTAAGAGCATCTTTCATGAACAGCTCGTATCCCTATTTAAATTGTGAAAAACTAAGTCAAGTGCCAAAAGGTAATTCTGATGACTAGTTTATTTTGGTTCTTTTTTTAAAGATACATTATTATTGATTTCAGAGAGGAAGGGAAGGTAGAAAGAGACAGAAACATCAATGATGAAAGAGAATCATTGATCGGCTGCCTCCTGCACGCCCCCACACTGGGGATCGAGCCCACAACTGGGACATGTGCCCTGACTGGGAATCGAACAGTGACCTCCTGGTTCATAGGTAGACGCTTAGTCACTGAACTACACCAGCCAGGCACTAGTTTATTCTGTATTATCCACGAACCATGAGGTGTTTGGATTTTCTCAATTTTTTTTACATAGAGTCTCACTCATTAGTCTGTTTCTTCATTAAGGTAATACTTTAATTCAGTGAGCCGCAAACTTTATCCATTCACATTGTGGTGGTCATTACTGTTGCGCACCAATATTCTCATTCTTTTCTGCAAATAAGCATTCGGAAGGATTGTACTTCTCTCCTTCCCTCAAAAGTAAGCCTGGCCACCTGTCTTGCTTTGACCATTGAAATGTGAATGGAAGGGACATGGACAACGTTGAGGTCAGAAGCAGGGAAGAGCTGGTGCACAATTTTCTATGCTGTCTCCTTTCCTTCCATGTTGACTAAGAAGTTCCCTTGGGGACAGTTCCAGAAGGTAGAGCTCCAAGACTCAGCCAGGTCTTAGAGCCACCCCTCAGGACAATTGCTCTAGAGCTGTCTAGAACCTTAGTTAACGTGACATATGCAATAAATTAATCTCTGTGGATCACAGCATAACCTAGCTACCTTCATATTCATGTATAGCCTGCAATATTATTTTTTAAAATATTTTTCTCTAAAATGGCTCACTATTTAATTAACTTTATTTAGAAAAAAATAAGCAGATTTCTACCTTAAATATAACATTAGCATTACCTGTATTAATAGTGCTGAGTCTGGAGACTGGTCTGTTTTTGTTACAATAGTAAATTAGTGAGAACTGTTGTGATAAAACAGAATAGCCCCTCTTTGATATTATCTGAAGTATGAGGAGAAAACACCTTCGCATTATGTAGCATCCAGTGTTGTTTAGTGCAATGCACATACAGTCCTGCCTAAATCACAGTGTACACCTTGGTGCTGTATGCTTTTGGGGAAAGCACTGCCTTGATTAATCTTTTTTATTTTCCCACCGTTATACTTTCCAAACAAGAGCCAATTTTCTCCTTCACACCTAATCTTGCCAAGTATTTTCCCATGGTTGATATCTTCAAAAGTCACAAAGACTGCTTTTTTTTTGGGGGGGGGGGGAATGTAAAAACTGCTTAGAAAATATAGGCTAAATCCAAAAGATCTTCATGCCTCTAAAACAATGATGTCTTCTTTCTTTCTCAAATGGTCTTCCTTTCCATTGAACCTACTGCCCAAAAGTTAACATGGGCTTTGGCAAATGAGACAGTGCTTGATGGAGCTGACACATGAAAATAAATTGGTACAAGCAAGTTAAGGTCAAGGGAAATTGGGTAAAATCCAACAGGGAGGTGGGAGGTGACAATGAGCTGGTGAGCAATAGGGGAAGGGACACCGATTCCTGGTCTCAGAATGGCTGACTCATTGAAAAGGCCCTGAGCATTAGAAACGATTTGATTCCTACGCGAGGGAGAAACAATCATTAAAAAATCGTTTCTTCCTGGCATGGGAACAATTCTTTAACGATGCATCCTTTATAAAGCAGCCACTGTTTTCCTTGGCACTTAGCTCTCACTTCCCTTCCTCTTATGAGGACACGGGCATTATGCACAGTCCTGGCAACACATTCCTCCTCTGGCCAAAGCCTGTGACTGGAGCTAAGGAAGATAATTCTGTCACCACCGAATAAACTCGGAGCACAATGAGGCAAGAGCAGAAAGAGAGGACTGGGGCCAACTCAGAGCAGAGAACCATCCCGACAAGCCTGCCCACTAGTTTCTGTTCCCGGATCTCCAGAGCCACTCTGGTTTCTCAGGATGGTTTTGTTTTGTTTTTACCAAAAGTATCTCTCCTAGATGCTTTTAATAACTTTTCTGTTTGCTCAGGTTAGCCAGAGCAGCTTGCTGTGGCGCAATACCAGTGAACTCACTTTATGTGTTAGAACCTTCAGGACACTCATAAATGTCCGAATTTATGACACTGCCCTCGGCAGTAACCAAAAGTCCCTACACAGTTGCTTAACGATGAACTTAAACAGATAAAACAATGTCAAATATTTTAGTTCTAGAATTCCCTTTATTCTCCTCACCTGGTATTTATTAACCTTTTACTGTACTTGAGGCACGTAAGTAGGTTATAAGCAAAATGAGGGATTCCAAAAATGCTCAGCCCCACTTTAGAAATCATGATATACACTTCTAATAATAGCTCATGCAACATACTAAACTATAACCTCACTTCAGCTACTTCCTGTTTAGAATACATCACTATCAGGATGGTAAACAGACCCCAAACCCGGGTTAGTCATATAATCATTCATTTACCCATTCAAATATTTTTGCACATACTGTGTGCCAGTCTTGTCATAAATAATGGTATACAGTGGTGAAGAAAAGAAACATGAACCGGGCCCTCAAAGAGATGATAATGTAATGCAGAAGAGAAACATCAATCAGATCATCACATAATTCAATGGATAATTATAAACTATTGTTAGAGCTATGAATACAACAAGAGGGTGATATGAGAAAACTGGATGGCTAGGGAGAGGCTCTTGGTAGAGTAGCATTTTTGCTGATCTCTCAAATAACATAGGAGCTGAGTGAAGAACAGGGATCCAAGGGGAACAAGGACCACTCCCATCAGAAGATGCGGTAAATGCTGAGGCTCTGATGTGGTAACGAGCTCAATGTATCTGAGAAACAGAGAGAGAGAGACAGTGTGGATCCAGCCCACAAATAAGGGGAAATGAGGCTGGAGAGAGACGTAGCGGCGTCACTGCATGAAGTCTCACAGGCCATCTTAGGACTTTTATATTTTATTACAAGTACATTGGGAAGCCACTGAAGGATTTCCACCAAAGGAGGGCAAAAAGGTAGCATTTATGTCTCCAGGGAGGATTCTGGTTGTTTTGTAGAGAAGGGCTAGAGAGGTCAAGGGCAGAGGTGGGAAGACTAAGGAGGCTGTCCAGGACAAGAGGACAGTGAGCGTGACTACAGCAGAGACGATGCCCATGGAGATGAGTGAGCAGCATAATAATCACAGAGGTAGTTTATGCTCCTGAGGTGGGCGGATGTGCTTTATCTGTGCGGGAAGGTTTGCAATAAAGCTCCCCTTGTTTGAATCCCACACTGGTTTTGCTGCAGAGAGCCACCGTGCAACCATTTTGATGAAAAGACTTAATTTTACCATTAACTCAGCAACTAAATTCGAAAAAGACCTAGATTTAAGCAAATGGTAGGAATTCTGGAGGAAGAAAAATACATTTATTTTGTATTATGAGAAAAGCATAAAATCATCACTTACTAACTAGAGTCAGTATACCAGGATTACAGCATAACACCTCTTTTTATTTGGGTTGAAAGGCACCAGCTTGGTCTTGAAGAATGCTGGCCATAGATGGATGACTGTTGCTCCACCTTGATACCCTTCCATGAACCCTCCACTGTGAACACCACCAAGGGCACCAGGCAGGTGTGTTCCCCTTTCCTGGCTGCATCATGGCACCAAAGAATCAACAATCAACAAGCTGTGTATCCCTTCTCCCATGGAGACATCACTCTTCTCATTACCACTTGTCTTCCAGGCATGAAGGGCTCCGCAGGGCCACTGTACTAGAAGACATTTTTCCAAGCACAACGAGTTCCGGGCTACTTCGGAAGCAGAAAAGCCACTCACCAAACTCTTGCTTTCAATGACCAGATGAAGGAGAATGATGAACAGAGAAGCTGTGTTCAGGGGGTTTCCAAACGTAAAGATGTCAACGTCTGAGCCCTGGTAGGTCTGCAAAGAGTGGACAACAGGAGGTGATCTTGGGGAGTCGTGAACACTCGTGGTGTGAGCATCATCACTTTATTCCATAGCTCAGCCAAGCATTGAGTCCCTTTTACAATATTCCTAATAACCGGTCATTTAGGATACACTCGAACATTTCTAGAATAGAGAGGCCAGCTCTCTCTCTGACAGGCTACCTAATCTGTGAACTTTTCAGTTGGAATTTCTCTTTACTCTGAATCATAATCCATCTTCCTGAAAATGTCTACTCATACTTCCTGCTCTTTAAGGTGTGGAGAAATATCAAATATGTTCTGTTTAACAGAGCTGCAAACCTTTGAAATAGTTATTATGGCTAACCTGAATTTATATCTCTGGTAATTAGATATCCTCTCCTCTTCTACATATATGCTTTTGATGCCTTAAATTATTCCCCATATGACACAATTTTCTGATCTTTTAAAATTCTAGTTACTCTTTTCTGAACACACTTCAGACTGCCTTATCTATATTGCTCTTGAAATGCAGTTTATCCAGAATGTTGTACCTGGGAAAAGTCAAGTCATTTTATTTGAATAAAGAACTAAAGAATAGAAATTGTTAACTTAGAGACTATCATCTTTTTCATTCTAACACCATCCATGATCAAACTACTGTTTTCTCCCAGGGATGAGTGTGTGCGTGAGCAGCTATATCATGCTGCTCTGTGCTTGATGTTGGCCTAACTTTTAAAATTAATTTGTACACATTCTTTGCTTAGTCACATTTCTTCCATTCTTTACCTGTAAAACAGGTTTTTTATTTTTTACTAGAGGCCTGGTGCATGAAATTCGTGCACTGGTAGGGTCCCTAGGCCTGGTCAGCAATCAGGGCCGATCAAGGGGGCCCCCACTGGCACCCACCTTGGCTGGTGGCCTGGTGCTGCCCACTCACCAGCTCCACCCCCTGCCACCGGTCTGGGCCTGTGGGCTAGGGCAGCTCCTGCATTGAGTGTCTGCCCCCTGTTGGTCAGTGGGAGTCATAGCAATGGGTCATTCTGCCATTTGGTTGATTTGCACATTAGGGTTTTATTATATAGGATTTTTGGGGAGACTGTTTATAAGAGCTTAAATTTAATACTCTTAATGTTATCCTGGTAGAATTAGCCCAGCACTCACTAAAAATAGATTTTATATTCTGGCTTTGCCTCTCTGATTTTGGTTCATTCAATTATATTGCCAGACTTTCAATTTCACTTAAATCATTGAAAAAAATTATCAAGCAGCACAGAACCAAAAAGAGACCTAAGAGGACTTACCTAGGTACTTCTTTCCAAATTTAATCCATTATCTAAAATCAATTTCTTGGGGGGGAGGGTATAATTTAGTCAGTTAATAATCAACTTGATTCTATGAGCAATCTGCTCTAATATAGCCATTCTATATGCTAGTACCAGCCACAGAGTACAAAGAAACATCATTGATTCATTAGTAAAAAACCCTCTGAGTGGACACGGACTCACATAGTAAGGCACAAAGAAGCAGACCAGGCTTTGATAAAAGGCATCCAACAAGGTGATCCAGAAGGTGAGGGGTAGGTATGCCTGAGAATGAAACAGATATCAGGGAGGGAGAAAGATTAATAAGGGCCACGCAGAGTTAAGGAACAATACAAGCTAGTACTTATTTTTGCTTCTCTGGGAGAAACATCTCTTCCTTCATTTGTTCATTCAAAAACAGGTGGGATTTGTAAATAGTGGTGGAAGAATATGGGGCGATATTGAATAAGTTCACAGGTGAAAAAATCCCTGAAGGAACTCTTAAACTTGTGTTGCTTTACTCTTGCATCAACCATAAAGCTACCTCAGATAGGGAGAGTGATACTAACTTTCCATTTCCTATTGATCAGAAAATGCTTTCCATTTCCTATTTCAAAAGCGTCTACAAATTTATCTACTTTTCTCTATCTCTACTACACTCTTCATTCTAATTCACCATCAATCTATAAATGACTGGATAGCCGACTAACTAGCCTCTTTGCCTCCTCTCCTACTCTAATCCAATCTTTTCATAACAGCCAGATGTTTTTAAAAACTATAAATCAGATCATAACATCTTCCAAACTAATCAAAGTGACCTCTTCCAATCACCTTGCACTGCATTTCCAATACAATCTAAGCTCCTTCTCATGGTCTGTAAGGTCCTGCATGATCTGCCCACTGCGTCCCTGCTCTCCAGGGTCACCCCTACAATTCTTATCCTCATTCCCATACTCTCACCACACAAACTTCATTCTGTTCCTCAAACATATCAAATCCATCGTTTTCTGAGTCTTCACCAGTGCTATTTTCTCTACCAGAAATCCTTTGCCTTGAACCTCCCACATGACCAGTTCTTCACTATTCATATCCTAGCTCAAATATCACTTCCTCAGAGAGGCATTCCAGACCAGTCTAAAAGTAATGCCCACTCAATCATTTCCTACCATGGCATCCTTAGGAGTCTCTCACCACTATAAAAAATAATCTTATTTGTTTACACAGTGGTTTTCTGGTCTTCTCAACAGAATACAAGTTTTATAAAGTGGGATTTTGGTTCTTTTAGTCAAATGTTTAAAACAGTACCTGGCACAGAGCAAGTACTTCACAAATATTTGTTGGAGTAATATACTACTCTAACTTATCATGTGCTTATTACCAGAAGCTTATAGAAAGAAACGGAAAGATCAAGGAGAGACACTTGATCAAGTAGTCACAAGTGATTGAAAACCTGTTTTCAATCCAAGAGCCAGCTTGGATTGAACGGTAATGTGTGTGCAGAAGGATTCTGAGGCTGCTCTCAGACCCAGTGGGAAGGGTAGTACATTATAGTTTATCAGTGATATTGGCCAGACAAAACTGGCATCACATGCAGCATATCCCTGAGCTAGCCTTTTATTTTGTCAACATGTCCTTAGTCTCATTACCTTCCAAATGCAAAAAAAGAGGCTAAAATTTCCTTGAAAATATCTAATTGTCTCCTGAAGCTTTATAAATGTACAAATTCTCCATATACTTCTTTCCACTCTTCAAAAGACTACACTTGCAATTTTTACATCTATCCTTTCTTATCTCTTTGTCCTTTGGAAAATCAAACAATGGAGATTCATTGTTTCCAGCCTACTGTTCCCTGTACCTCCTTTTACTATTTCCTCATCGGAAATGATGGGATCTTTCACCTGCCTTTCTTCATCCCAGTGTCCATAAAATCTATGTAGAAGCACAATCCACTGGTGGGAGAGAACACAGCAGAGTCAAAGGGTCAACCAAAATGCCACGGAACAAGAGAGACAATTTGGGAGTAAGTTAAATACAACTTCATGATTCTGGGGAAACAGAGGCTGCTCAAAAAACTTAGAGCAAAAAGTTAAAAAAAAAAGTTTCTCTACACTCACGTGAGTAAAGGGACTACAGGAAGTGGAGAGAGAAGGGTCAAGAGTAAGATAAATGGGAGGCTGAAGGAAATAACTCATGAGATCTCCTGGAAACCAAAAGGCAAAATCGGGACCTGAAGTTAAAGCCAGAAAGGAAGGCTGTGAGGGTGATGAGAGATGGGTAGAGACAACCGCTTCTTGGAAGGGAAGCCTTTGACTGCAGGGGAGAGAGTCTATAACCAGGAGAGTATATTTCATGACACTAGAGACAGGAAATGGCCCAAGCATAAAACAGAATTTGTTTGGAGGCCAAGTTCAAGGAAAGGACAACTCTTTTGGAAGGTCAAGTCAATGAAGTCAATGACCTTTTATCAGTAGCCACATGCTGGAATCTGCCTATTATCATGTATTATACAACTGGCCGGCTCAGTAGAACAATGTGTGCAAAGGATTGATAACAGGGTTGAACAACAGAAAACAATAATCTCAACTCTTCCAAGGATAAGGACAAATTATAATCTTCAGCTTGTACAAATGGGCTTTTAAAACACCAGCTATAAACATTCTGAAGGGCCCTCCCTCACCTCTCATTCTCCCCTGGGTACAGGACAACCTTCATTAATATCAACCACACATTCCTGCATCCTGGCTTTGAACTTTAAGTCAGATTGGACTCATTTAGGAAAACCCCAAGATGCTATTTGATCTTAATGGACAACATGAAAGGATTATAAGGATTTCTTCTCAGGAAGCTGATTGTGTGATTTCTCCTGTGGTGACTCCTTCACATAACCTATGGACATTAAATTACTCTCCCATCTGGAAAGGCAGTTCAAGCCACAGTGAAGTTGGACTAATGAAAATTAACACATCATTTTTAATATGGTGTTTCCCCAAATTTCTGGTTAATCTGGGGGTATAAAATATAACAATATTGAGAGCTAGAATTTGTACACACACTATCTTACTTAATTCTCACACCATCTCTATAAAGAAACTGAAGGGCAGGCAAGTTAAATAACCAACAAAGGTCACACACCACAGAAACAGAATTTAAACTCAGGCTAAACATAACCCATAATTTCTAACGTGCTGATCTGTGTCACCATTTCAAGAACAGCAACAGAAGGCCAACACAGAGATTTCATCTGGTGGATCTCAGTCCTGTCTGCCCAGTCCTTCCACAGAAAACCCTTCTTGCCAAACCTGACCATGTGGTCCAGCCCTAATGAGGAAAGATACACGTCCCAGGCCTAGTCAATGAGAAAACATTCTCAGCACAGTGATAAAACACAGGGAAAGGCCTGGGACTCCACCTTGGCCAGTGAGTTATAACATAACTATAAATGAGGACATTTACAGCTGCTTTAAGAATAATAGCGTTCTGTTACCATTACACCTGGATTTTGCAATATATGAGACAATTAATTTCCCTTTCTCATTAAGCCAACTTGAGCTGGCTCTTTGTCACTTGCAACTGAAACAGTCTTCACTAACAGAATCCTCTTCTCAAGATTAGAGTATCTGACTAGACTGATCCCCCTCAGCAGGTGTCTTTAGGTTACGGGTCCACCTCAGTTCCGTGATCCTGCCAGTGTGCTTGTGAGAGCACTTTGCATTTCTGGCACTAACCGTGGTGTTTGTGTTGGGGGAAACCCAAGGACTAAAGATAGCATCGGTGTTCTTTCTGCAGCAAAGCATTAGCGGTAGACTCCGTGGGCTCAGGAGCCGGGTTCCCCTGCACCACACGCTAAGCCCTGGGACTTGGGAAGATACTTAAGGTGCCTCCCTGTGCCTGGCTTTCCTCACCTACAATGTGGACAATGATAGCATCTATCTTGCAGGGTCATTTTGAGATTAGATTTATGTATGTTATACACTTACAACAGGGCCTGGTATACAGGAGGCATGACATAAATGCTTGTAAGTGCAATCTTAATATTGGTTGTTATCAATTTTGTGAAAGATGAATTAGAAAGAAAAGAGTTGTGACAGCTAACTCAATCGGCAACTGTAATATTCTAAGAGACAGCAGGGCAGTGAGGGAAGGGTGGAAAGGGAGACAGGTATAAGTGACATGTCACTGGTAGACGGGTAGGACCATAACATCAATAAAGTGGAGGCGGGGCATGGTTTTAGGGGGAGGGTGCCATGAAGATCACTCTCCAGGTTTATGTGACAGTGGAACCTGGAGGACTTAACTTTGGCTTTGGAACCAGATTGAGAAGGGGTCTCGCACTGGCTCTGGCATTTTCTAACTGTGACGTTTTTGGAAAAATTCCTTAACCCCTTTGGAGGTTCAGATTCTTCATCTCCGAATGGGAACAACACCAGGTTCTCTCTCAGAGTGTTTTCTGAGATAAATGAGACAGGGATGTTTAGTGGTTTGCACAATAAAGGGCAGAGTGGAGTTTAGTAAATACTAGATATCATTAGCTATAAGGTCTAAACACTGGATTTGCTCTCTTCTAAGTACTTAAGGTCTTTCATAATTTTACCGCTGTTCACCTCGGAAGTGAATAATTTAATATCTGCTGTTAGCAGAAATCTGAAATAACCAGCTGATTTGAATAGTTTTGAATAGTTCTGCATGTACCACAATAGTGGAGCTGGGCTGCCTGAAAAACCCCAACTTTGACAACGGATGTGCATTTTCTAAGCGTCTTGGCTTTAGCACCTACCTCTGATTCCTGGCCACTCTTGTAAAGTTCAGGCAGCTGCACGAGGGTTTCTGCAGACACGTCTTTCTCCAAAACACCATAGATGACGGGAGGGGCAGATGTGAAAAGGAGGTTGAAGAAGATCAAAACCCAATAGTCAGTCATGGATGTTCCTGAAAACCCACAAAAGAACTGGTACCAGAAAAGGAGGTTCACATAGGCCTAGGAACACAAAGAGGAACATTCGCATCTTAGAAACAGCAATGCAAGCGGGACTACACATCCACATGCCACCATTCCCACCTCTGATGGCAACCTCAGTGCCGTTTCCTTACTTACAAAAGGAAGACCACATCTTACTGCGCAG
This sequence comes from Myotis davidii, assembly GCF_000327345.1. Classification (NCBI taxonomy): domain Eukaryota; kingdom Metazoa; phylum Chordata; class Mammalia; order Chiroptera; family Vespertilionidae; genus Myotis; species Myotis davidii. The sequence continues at coordinate 1,809,108 of NW_006287459.1, read as the reverse complement.
CTTTTATTGGGGTGGGGGAGGGGAGGGAGCAAATGTTCTATTAAATTCAAACACACACACTACATACTGTGTGGTGCTGGCACAGTTCTAAGAGCTTTACAGAGAATTCATTTAATCATCATAACCACTTGGGAATTATTCTTGTCCCCATCCTACAGATGAGGAAACTGAGGCACGGAGGGACTAAGGAACTTGCCCAGAGTTACCTGTCTAATAAGTGGCAGAGCCAGTATTCAACTTGAGATATTTTGGCTCTGAATGAAGAGAACCCAGTCCCATGCCTGGTACGTACCCAGCATACAACACATGTTCATTCTCTTGCTTTTCGGGTTCACAATCATTTTTTAGTGATGAAATGGAACAGTGCCAACAGGATGGCCAACCATCCAGTTTGCTTAGGACTGAGGCATTTTCCAGGAGATGGGACTTTTGCTACCTAAAACGGGACATTTCCAGGCACAGCAGGACAGTCAGCCATCCTGGAGACTAGGGGCATATACTCTGCATTGTTTCCTCCCACATTTTGTCTCAAATAAACTAAGTCCATGATGGCCCAGGAACATTTTAGAGGCCTGCTAGAGAATTCTCACATTGTAAATGTATGCCAGCTATGGCAGAAGGCATCATACTGGGTTTTCATCTGCATCTTCAATGTAACACAAGGAACATCAATTTGGGGACAGTAGCTCCTGTAAAATGGAAGCAAACCTGTTCATTCGCTACTGACAAGTAGTATTAAACATTTCATCATCCTGCTTGTGGCAGCCTTTACAGGGAAGGTCAAAAATTGGATTTTAAATGAACCAGACAGGCTTTAATTGAATTTAAACGCACAGGGAATAGAATATGCTAGCGGGTGGACAAGCCTAGCAATTGGCTGTCAGCAGCTGAAACATAGCACATTCCAGATTATTTCCGTTAAGACAGGAGGGGTGTTCCTGGATGCCCCCAACACATCAATAAGTGAAGTGAGCTTCGTGTAGGACACTTCCTTTTCATCCCGTAAGCAAGCAGGATTGAAAGGTGGGAGGGGGAAAGGGATATATTCTCTGGAGCTACATACCACGTTCTTGTAGAAAAAATAGAGAATCATGTTGGACAGTCGTGTATAACACCAGTGCCCGTGGACAAGAAGGAGCTTGCTGAGATGTTTAAACTGAGAAATGGCAAAGTCACTGGCCATCACAGCCTGCGGAGGCAATGAAGAGAGAATCACCCTGAGCAATCACACATGTCAGAGCAGATCCAGCATGGCAGCCTGACCACCACAGGCTCGTCAGTCAAATGTGTGGTTGAAACCTTACATACAGACCAAAAAAGAAAAAACCCTCAAAAAAAACCACACACACACACACACACACAAAAGAAAGCCCAAACCAAAAAAAACAACAACAACCCATAAACAAACAACTCCAAACAAACAAAACCCTTACAGAAGCCTTAACAGGTTGCCTGAAGTTACTACTCAGCTTTCCGATATGGTTGAATGAAACATGACTTCTCCTTGGTCACTACTCATGATGTAACTTCAGCAAGTGAACTTTCCTATGAAGCAGCTCCCTTAGCAAGAACTGTATGAATTACATGTGCATTCACGTCTCCTCAATGAGGAGAATATCAAAATCGGAGTCATAATTTTATGGAACTTTGTATGTGTCAGGCAAAGAGATACTTGAATTTCTAATCTTTTGTACAGATGTCATCATTTACAATTTTTGGGAAAACCTAAGTCTCACGTCCTACCTTCCTCCCACAACATTTGCTCCCTACACAAAAGCAGTTTTGGGTAAGCTTCTATCTGAATTCTGTGCCTAAAACACTATCTGACACATAGGCATCTGTGCATGCATGCAAATGGGACACTCCCATTCTCTCCTTTTCTCTCTTTTTCCTCTCTCTTTAGGATCTTTAGTTCTCTTATTCAAACCCTTAGTAGTCTTTTTTCAGTTGCAAAAGTCACATTATTGCATAATATGTATACACAGTTATGATCTAGGTTAGTTATATTTTTTAAACTGAACAGGTAAACCATGGAGCTAAAATTACCCAGGAAAAGACCATAATGCCCAGTAAATAATCAATGAATAAATGGATAAACTTCCTGTTTCCTGCTCCTGAGCTAACCAGAGAGGCTCATTCTACCACAGATATTTTACCACAAAGAATGCGACCTTGGGTGGGCAGATCAAGTTCATAGAATTTGGGTGCACAGCATCCACTCACCTGCATGCCTTCCTGACCTGAGATCCCTATCCCAATGTCTGCCACTTGTATCATGCTAACGTCATTGGCACCATCACCTGTATGGGACAGAAGAAAAGGCGAGAAACATATGAGGAGTAAAGAAATGATGCAAATCAATATTGACCACTCAAGCAAACAGACACATCCTTCAAAGTTTACCCCATGTCTTCAAGATGCCTGGAAGCTAGTTAAGCAGAAATTAAAGGTGGCACCCAACTACCATCAGGATGAATTCCAAATTCAGTTCTGCCTTAAAATTTTTCATGCTGTGGCACCTTTCTGGACTGATCTCTCCTTTTTCTATGTCACTCACTCTACTTTCAGTTTTCCAGATATATAACCTGCTTCTTCCAGCCACTGCACATGCTGTTTTTCTATTCTTATAACACTGTCCTCATCACCCCCACCCCACCTTACCGGGTTTAATTGCTCTTGATCTCAGTTTAGATGCTACTTCCTCTGAGAGATCCATCTCATATTCCATTTAGATCAGATGCCCCTTCCTTAGGCTCTACCACCATGCTGTGTATCTCTATTATACCCATCACATGCTATTGTGCTTGCTATAGAGCTCTTGGTCTCCCCAACACACTGGAAGCTTCTTAAGGAGAGCTACTGCCTTTCTGTTGATAATGAATATTTATTGTTCCCAACTACCCACCAACCAGTCACTTGCTTTCTGGTAATAGTATCCTGATTTTCCTTGGGAACTATGAATCTATGTGGCTTGTTAATACAAATCCAAACCCCCAGAGTTAGAATGGACAAATGACCCAAGCTTGGACAGTTAGCATTATCTGTTATTGGCTTCAGTGATTGGTTCAGATAAGGTCACATGATATAACTGACATGTCCATCATCTCTTGCCTCATTATTTCAATAGCCTCTCAACTGGTCTCCTTACTCATGTCTATACACCACTACAATTACTCTTAACACAGGAGACAATGTGATCCTTTTAAACTTAAGGCAGATCGTGTCCTTCTCCTGCTCAAAGTACTCCAATGACTCACTATCTCTTCATATAAAAGCCAAACATTTATAATGATCTCCAAGAATCTACATGGTCTGGCCACCTGCCACCTCTCTGTCCTTCACTAACCTGCAGAAAATTCTTCCCTTCCCTCAAATTTTCTTTGGCCTCAAAGCATGGTCCATGACCTTCATTTCCATCATCTTCGCTGCCAGGAATGTTCTCCCCACAGATTTCCCTCCCATGGCTCACTTATCATTTCCTTTAAGTCTCTCCTCTCATACAATCTTATCAGTGAGACCTCTGAAACACATATTTCAAGTAGCAGCCCCCTCTCACTCCCCTAATGCCCTACATCCCCAAGCTCTGCTTTATTTTTTAATAGTATTTGTCACTCTGTGATATCTTATATATTTATGCTTTTTTGTTTCATTTCATTGGTTACTATATTCCCTCCTACTAGATGTAAGCTCCTTAATAAGAGGTGCTTTGTCAGCTGTACATACTCTTAGATGATCTCCATTGCCAAGAAAAATGGCACATAACAGGCAATCAATAAATATTTGTGAATAGATAAAGCAATTGTTCATGTCCCTGAATTAAACTTTCCTAAGGTAGAGCTAGATTTTTCAGTTCTATGATTCAATACATTACCCTTCTTAATCCAGTTGATTTGGGGTTATAACACGTAACCTAAAGTCTTGACTACTATACTGTCACATTCCTACCACCTGGTTCATAGCAGCAGGTGGTCAAATAGGTGATGGAGAGAAAGGGGAAAGGAGTGGGGGAATGGAAAGAAAGAAGGAAGAAAACGGGGAGGGAAAGCACAGCCGGCCAGAAAGGTAAACAGGCATACAGAAGGAAGGACAGACAGAAGGATCAGTCTTGGTGTGGCAGGAAAGTGAGAAGCACAAGGCGAGGTCCCGTCCCCACTCACCGACGGCCAGGGTCATCACCCGGAGATGGCTGCGCACCAATTTCACCACCTCGCTTTTCTGCAGGGGTGTGGCTCTGCAGCAGACCACAGCTTGGCAGCAAGCAGTCAGCTCCAGGAACTGCCTCTGCAGGCTCTCCTGCAGGGCGAACTCCAGGGTCTTCCCAGTGATAATGAGCCCAGCCCGCAGCCCTGAGTCCCGGGGGGCGGAAGGCTGGTGTAAATCCTCACTTAAAGATGCTTGCTCTGGAGAGACTGGGCTCTTCTTCTGAAGTTCTTTCAAAATTGTGCCCATCAGCACCTCACAGGCATCCTTGAAGCAAGAGGTGAAGACAGTTAGCCTTGGGGCTCTTTGGTGGCCACATCCAGCGAAATCTGTCACTGTCATTCTTTAGCAATTGCTGCACCATGGCAACCCTTGGTACTTTCAAAGACCCAACAGCTCTTCCACAAAGACTTCTGTGTGTATGTGGGAAGCAGTTAAAAGGATGAGGACAGTTCATGTCCAATTCTACAGCTAAAAAATAGTTATGGAATGTCTTTATTTGTGCAAGTTACCTTCTCAAACAGTGAATCTCAAGAACCCTTTGGTCTTATTCTGCCAGTTACTAGCTGCTTGACTTTAGGCAAATCAGGTAACCTCAAGGTTGTCATCTGAGAAATGTAAATGTTGTCTACATCCTAACATCATTGTGAGGAATAAGTGAAAGAATGCATGCAAAGCTCTTAGTGTAAGGCATGACACAGCAGAATTTAAATCAGTAATTATTGTTTTCATATTCTTTATTTAATGCATTCACCCATCCATCCATCCATTCATTCACTAAGTATTTATAGAGGAACTACTGTATGTTAGAAAACATTCTAGGTACTGGGGATATGCCAATGAACACAAAAATCCCTGCCCTCGTGGAATGGATATTCTGGTTGGGGCATTCTTAGTGGTGATCATCACGTCTGGTGCTCATTGCTCCACTCGCCTCACCCACACTAGTTAGGAAGTTCTTCTTTTAAAGCCTTCACAATGCCTAACAGAGGGTCACATTAGACATTCAATCAATATTCACTGAATGAATTCTACTCAAGAAGACTAACAATCAATCTATCCAGAAATTGTGTCAAATGACTGCTAAGCAGAGAACCAAGTGAAATCCAGGAGCAGTGCATTTATAGTTATCAGCTGAGCCTGAAATTGTTAATTCATCAAAGAGCCCCTCACTCAGAGGCCATTGACTCTGATTTCAAATGCTGTTTTATCAAGCATTTCTCAACCCGCAACAACATGAGATGGGTAGGGAGGAAGGAGATACGGCTATGTAGGCAGGACACAACAAGGACTTAATAACTGCATGACCTATAAACGAGAGATTCCACTTTACAATGGAGCTACCTGGCAACCTTTACCTCTGGAACAGATCTGATCCTAATACTACGAACAGTCTTTGTAGCCTTCACAGGCTCACAGTGTACAGAATGCAGCCTGAGTGGATGCCCTCCAAAATACGGACCTAAGTTTTCTGTAGTTTTATGATTCTAGATTGATTACATAGATGGTATTATCCTCTTATTTGCATATGTATGTGTTTAGTTTATAAATTAACTGTGCTTTTTCACACCTACATGTAGTTGATCTTCATTATTTGTGGGATTAGCGATTTCACCTATTTGCTGAAATTTGTCTGAAATCCTACATTGAATACTCATGCTGCTTTTGCAGCCATTTGTGGCCATGGACAGAATGACAATAAATGAGTCAAGAGTTGTGCACCTGTCCAGTGAAAGCTGAGCAAGGTGACATTCTGCCTTCTTACTATGTCAGCTCCCACACTGTAAACAAGTGTCCTTTTCATTATCTGTTAGGTGACATATTTTTTTTTTTTTTGCATTTTGGGTGCTTTTTCTTGGTGACTTCACGGTTCAAAATGTTCCCCAGGTATAGTGCTGAAGTGCTGTCTAGTGTTCTTATGCAAGATAAAGCTATGAGGTGCCTCACGGAGAAAATATGTGTGTCAGATAAGGTTTATTCAGGCATGAGTCATAGTGCTGTTCAGTGTTAATGAATCAAACATGTGTGCATGTATGTGTGTATGGGTGTGTATAATAAGGTGTCTGTAAACAGAAACACACATGAAACAAGGTTATATATTGATTGGTTGACCAAATAGTTGTGACCAGAGGGTCCCAGGAACCTAATCCTGTATTTCCCTTAGGGGTAATGGATCAGTATTTGCTAACTCAGTATTTTTGACAACTTTATATAACTTAACTCAATGAATAATGAGAATCAACTGTATGTAAATATATACAGACAGGTTAATACAGATTATGTGATATGTAATATACTATAGAAAGCATACTTGCAAGTAATCAGCTATAGGTACTTAGGCAAATCATCAGGACGTTTTCAAATTTCAAGCTATAAAACAGGAATACTGTAATTTTATCTGCTTTACTTGTTATAAATATCAATGATATTATGTATGAAAAAGCCTTTTATAGACTAATAAACATGAAAATAATAAGTTGCTATCTCAGGAGAATATTTAAAATGAAATTATAAAACTAAAACTTAAAAAACTAAATGATGAACCCTGAAAGGCCTTTAAATATCACAGTACAGTAAATAATCTAGGAAATAATTAAAACATAAAAGCAAAAAAACTTTTATGAGAATGGGAACTTTGTACAGTTTATAAGTGGCTACATTTACTATAATCCAATTTACAAAGTTAGGACCAAAAGTTGATGAGATTTTTAACATTGAGTACTGCACTGTAGAATGAGCAGACATTCCATTAGTTGCCAGAGGCTTATTTAGAATGTCACAGGAGCAATTCCTCCCCTGAATGACAAATTGGGCTCCATGATCTTCAATTCCTTTTACTCCTAGCATCTCCAGAGGGGTGTAGAGTGGAGAAAAGAGGAAATAATACCAGTGATTGAGCCCCTATGATGTGTTTGGCATTTTATATGCATGGACTAAAATCATCATAAAACTAATTAAGTTTACTGTGTTCTGTTTAGTTATTCTCCCTGTGCTTTTCGATAGCAAAAGAAATAAAATAATCTTTTGAACTTAGAACACTCCACAGCTGATACACTGTGAAGATTTCTTGGATTGGTAGTGTAAATGCTTTTACCATAAATTGTGTATTTACAAATAAATGTCAAAATGCTAAAAATTCTACTGCTCATAAAATGCCAAAATTAAACACCAAAAATTGATTATTTTCCCTTTTTAAGATTCATAGAACCCCTTGCCTCTGCCAGGCAAAATATTAAACAATTTACATTTTCGCATTTAAAGTCTACATCGACCATATGAAACAGACATTACACTCACTTTACAGGCAAGGGAAAGGCTCAGGAAGGTAACTCCCCAAGGTCACATACCTGGTCACTGGCAGGCCAAGTATTTGAACCTGGATCTTATCAGCCTTAGAGCACATCCAATTTAGTGATTACAATGACTAAGCATTTCTTGTGCTCAGCCTCTGGCTGACACTGGGAGCTGGCTGGTGATTGTGGTTAGGGTCCCTGGGCCACTATCAACTGCCGAAGAGAACTTACTTTGTGTTGACTATGGAAAATTTTATTTCCTCTAAGTGTACAGTCTCGTTGGGTATGGACTGAGGCCTGATCATAGAAACATGGCTAACAAACATGGCCGCCGGTGACCGAGTCCTAGATGTGACCAGGTGAGAAGCTCCGGGGTCTGAAAGTCAGGGGGCCTTGACAGAATGGATGTCAGTGATTCAGTCTGACTACGGAGGAAGGAGTGAGGAAGGTTTCCCAAGCGAATTACACAATATGCAGAAACCTTAGAATATCACTATGATAGGAACTTTCTGAAAAAAATAAAACAATTGTTTACTGATTAGAACGTGTGTGTTAGAGATTAGGTGGGAAGGGAGGGGTTAGAAAAAACAGTTGGGTCCAAACCTCTAAGTTCCTTTTCCTTACAAAAAAAATCCCCTTCATCCCTGCTTAAAGAGTTTGTCCAACTTTTGGAATTCTCAGTAGCACTGTACAAGAATTACCACCAGAGGGCATGCTTACCCTGAGAGTCTATTTTTAGAATTACTATGAAAATATGAATTTATTCACCCGATTCCAATAGAAATCATCACTTCCTCTCAACTTGAAAGGGAGGTAGATTCCTGTCCTAGAGCTTGATATATTCTGTCATTATGGGCTAATCTTGTCAAATCCCTGGTAAGCCACCCAATAAGAGAAGGGAGAGGGGGGAATAAAAAAGAAACTTCCTTTTCATACCTTTACTCAGCAATGGCTCCTCTGAACCATTCTGACATCTCACCAAACCTTTAGAAGAACTATGGTACCCTCCCCCAAGCATGAGCTAGGCTGCTGCATAGAATAATTATCAAGGAGCTAATGGTTATCAGTTTTTCTTCCTCCTCACATTCATCAAATCACAAATGCTCCACTGGCTTTGAAAAAAGACCAGTTTAAATCTCATGATTCATACTTTACTCTGGGTATTGAGGATAAAGAGCTTGTCATCTGGCTCCAGCAGTTTGCACGCGTAGGCGATGTTGACAGCTGTCTCCTGCTTGTCCCCTGTCAGCATCCAGATCTTGATGCCAGCTTTGTGAAGGGCATCTATAGACTCGGGGACTCCCTCCTGCAGACGGTCTTCAATGCCAGTGGCACCTACAAATTCACCAAAGTGCAACAGGGCTTGTAAGAAACTCAGCCAGCTGAGGCTCACTGAGGCTATAACTGAGCCCTATCTATAAGTCAACCCAATCTTGCTCCAGTAACTTCCAGGGATCCAAAGGAAATGTGAAGACTCAGACCAAAATCACATACAAAGTAACATTTTCAGAAGGAAGCCTTAAGAATCAATAAGTTTATCAAACTTACTTATTCTCTCTCTGGCTAGCTTTCTTTTCTATAAATTGAGGGGGCACTGCTTGGTTACTTATCTAACCTTACTCTATAATTTTATAATTCTACTAAAGGCCCAGTGCACGAAATTCATACACTGGTGGTGGTGTGTGTGTGTGTGGGGGGGGGGTGTCTCTCAGCCCAGCCTGTGCCCTCTCGCAGTCTGGGAGCACTCAGGGGATGTCCAACTGATGGCTTAGGCCCATGGGGAGTGGGTCTAAACTGTCGGTCAGACATCCTTAGCACTACCACGGAGGCAGGAGAGGTTCCCACTACTGCTGCTGTGCTTGCCAGCCGTGAGCCCAGCTTCTGGCTGAGCAGCACTCCCCCTGTGGGAGTGCACTGACCATCAGGGGGCAGCTCCTGCATTGAGTGTCTGCAACCGGTCATTCTGCCATTCAGTCAATTTGCATATTAGCATTTTATTATATAGGATGATACTCCCAAAGGTAAGAGCAGAATTTTAAAGAATGCTCTTGTCAATAAGACAAAACACCTATTTTCAATGCTCTTTCCTAGTGTAAGTCCACAGTTCCCTTTTCTGAAATACGGCCAGATAAGTATTGGAATTAAAAACTTTTGCAGATTTAAAAAAGATAATATGGTGCATATATATTTTGTAATATATGGTCATCTAGCATATTAATATTTCTGCAGCATAACATACACATGGTCACACTAATTAGGATAATAAAGACTTATAAACACTCTTATCAAATCAGGCCTGATTTTGCTGCCCAGTGAGTTCTGGCCCACAGAGTATCTTAGAGTTTGGAATTTCAGATGAGGAAATGTCAACCCAGAGTACTCACTGTGTCACTGAGAAAGGACTTAGCAGTGGGCATCATTATCCTATTGGCCAGGGGCTAAGAGAGAGCATTGCTTTTCTCTGAACCAGAGGAATGGGGCCCAGAGGTTGGTCCCTTGGGATATTAGTGGTTATACTGGAAACCAGATCTCTAGGTCTAAGGCAGTGGTTTCCAACCTTGTCCCCTCTTAGAATTACTTGGGGAGCTTTTAAAAATTCAAATGTCCAGGCCACACATCAGAGCAATTGAATTAGAATCCCAGACACCAGCATTTTTTAAAGTGCTCCGGAAGATTTCAGGATACAGTTCAAGCTGACACAAGGGGTGTCAGTGTGCAACCTTTGGTGGAAATCAGGAAGTCAGAGAAATACATTTCATTAGCCCAGCATTCAGGTCAAGAATAAAGAACATGGGCCCTAGAACAAAACCCATACAGGTGGGCCAGAGCGTCTCCCTAGCTTTGTCAGTTACGAGCATGTGGCTTTGGACACGTCACTGACTGCTCTGTGCTCCAAGTTCCTTCTAAATAAAATGAGGATTTGTTGTGCAGATTCAAAAAGGCAGCACATATTAAGTAAGGTATACAGTGCCTGGCAAGACACTTCAGCTTTCTTCCCTGGAACTAGGATGTTTACATGATTTGTGCTCTATGTTCCAAGTTGGGTTTTTAAATGACCTCCTTAAGAAAGACCACCCCGATTCGACCACCAATAAAGTCTATTTCACTGCAGTGGGGGACGGAATAGAAGGGATTGGAAGTTGGGTAGATATGAGACGGCATAGGGTGGGCAGACCACATTTATCTATTAGATCAAAGTGGGGTGGGGGGGCCACTGGTGAATAACTTAGAAATGTCAACTGTGTTCCAAACTCCTGCATTCAGAAAATACAACATAATCTCCCTACCAAGTAAAGTCAGTTTGTTCTCCAACCTCATGGCAGATTCAAGCAGTAATTCTTCCCTGTTGTCAATGCTGGTTTCAGCTAAAAAATGATTCCTCAGCCACTCTTCATATTCAGTGTCACTCATGACCTATGGGGGGAAGAAACAAGTTATAAGGCAGTCATGTGACAATCTTGCCAGGACCGATTCCCGGAGAAATAGCAAGCCATCAACTTATTTTAGGTATTCCTCTCTGGGCATACTTGTACCGGGCCCATACCCTCATCAGACACTTCCCGAATTCTATGATCAGCCTAGTGTAACACTGACGATGAATGGAGATATACCAGCTGTGGGCAAACTACGGCCCGCAGGCCGGATCCGGCCCGTTTGAAATGAATAAAACTATTGAAAAAAAAGACCGTACCCTTTTATGTAGTGGTGTTTACTTTGAATTTATATTAGTTCACACAAACACTCCATCCATGCTTTTGTTCCGGCCCTCCGGTCCAGTCTAAGAACCCATTGTGGCCCTCGAGTCAAAAAGTTTGCCCACCCCTGAGCTATACTATAGCTCAGTATCTCTGGACCATACATGAGGAAACTGGATTAATCTATTCAGTTAAACCAGAGAGTATGCACTTGGGAGAAGTCTCCACTTATTTAAGTTCAGATGATTCCAATGGTGTAGTAGTAGCTTGAGGAAGTATGAAGTCAGCGGCAACTCTGATGTCTTTTGATGGTTGGTTTATGGGGTTAGTTATTTGTAAACATAAAAAGAGAGAACAGACCATGCTGGTAAAGCAAGGAAGTCATGTTCCAAATAAAAATTAAGAGGAATTCCTTGAGAAGGAATGAATGATGCATTTTCCTTCATCTTCAGGTGGTTCTCAACCTTCCTAATGCCGCGACCCTTTAATACAGTTCCTCATGTTGTGGTGACCCCCAACCATAAAATTATTTTCGTTGCTACTTCATAACTGTAATTTTGCTACTGTTATGAATCGTAATGTAAATATCTGATATGCTATATGTGTTTTCCGATGGTCGCGACCCACAGGTTGAGAACCACAGCGAGGGAGAAATCTACATTGAAGTTCTTATAAAGCAGCTGGAGTAGAGGGGGTGAGGCACTGTCTATCTAGTCACACACAGCTGTAAGAATGGAGAGTTCAAGATCAAAAGGGACCCTCTGCCTTTTCCATGAAATGATCCTGCCCCTGATACAAATGTAGCCCAGTGGATGTCAACTCTCTCTCTTTTGTTTAATCCTCACCTGAGGAGATGTTTTTATTGATTTTTAGAAAGTTGGAGAGAGAGAGAGAGAGAGAAAGAGAGAAAGAGAGAAAGAGAGAGCGAGAGAGAGAGAGAGAGAGAGAGAGAGAGAGAGAAGAGAGAAGAGAGAGAAACATTGGTCGGCTGCCTCCTGTACACGCCCCAACCAGGGATGGAACCCAAAACCCAGGTGTGAGCCCTGACCTGGAATCAAACCTGCAACCTCTGGTGCACGGGATGATGCTCCAACCGACTGAGCCATCTGGTGAGGGCCGTCAGGTTCTCTTAAATCAAATTACCTGGGAGGCAAGAGTGAGTCGTGTGCTAAGCAGCCTCACCTTTTTCGCTATACATAAAGTGCGTAGGCCTCGTTTGGCATAGTCATCCAAGTGTTTCTGGGTTTTCTCCCTTATTATCATCTGTTGTTTTGCCAGACTTGCTCCATCTGAAATAATTAGCAAAACACAAGGGTTCCCATCAGGCGGCCCAATTACATATTTTTTAAAATGATAGCTTAACCTACAACAAACGGCCTCGTCGTTCTGTACATTTATAAAAGGGAACCCCAGAATTCATCCTCCCGTTGCTCCCATTCTCCCTGGGGAGAGGAAAGTACCAAGAACTGAATACCAACCCTGTTCCCACACCATCAATAACAACAGTGACAATAACTATAACAATGCTATTAGTCCCTCATCAAGCATTTACAGTTTGCTCGCACTGGGAAAAGGCTGTACATGTATGGTATACAGTACAATGTCAAACCTCTGAGGAGCCTATGAAGAAGGTACTATAATCCCCATTTACTGAAGACTCAGACACAGAAGTCAGGTAACTTATCAAGACATGGCTAATGACAGCGGCCACATTTGAACCCAGGTCTGGGTAGCCCCCAAACTTAGATGCTTTCTCACCCAATCCTACTGAGCCTTCCCTACTTTGCCAAGTATGACTGATCCCCACATGTCTGCCTGTTTGTTTTCATCAACCACTGAGAGTGGCCTTTTCATCTCTGAGCCCTTCATCTCACCACCCTCAGTCCTGTATGAACCCACCTGGGGAAGCCACGGACAGCAATTCCATGATTACAGAATCAGCACCCTTCGTATACACCACAACTTGGTGGGAAAGGGGGTGCCGGACCACAACGGACATTCTTTTTCTTACTGAGTCGAAGGGCAGGATGTGTAGGAGTTGAAATGTTAATGGTCCCAGAGCAGCGAAGTCCACCATGACCTGCTCTGGTGTCCGGGACTGCAAAGTGCATTGGTAAGCCCTGGCGGCATACACCAAGGCCGCCTCATCTGGGCTCTCCGCCTCATAACACAGACTGGAGGTCAAGGGCTGTTCAGGGAGGGCGTCCACCTTGCCGTTGGCGATGCCTGCATCACCGTTTTGTTTCTCTCTTTCTGGAGGGCAAGCAGAGCTCCCGGGGCCCTGTGGGCTCCCCGCTGTCTGGGAGACCTCTCCTTCCGCAGGTGAGGCCGGTTTCACCCGGCTGAAGAGGGACAGCCTGCTCACGAAGGCGCTCGGGGCCCCAGGAGATGGCTCCTTCCCACTGGCGAGAGATGGTGAACTTGATCTTCGGACAGACAGTCTCTGGAAAAGGTTTTTAATCTCTTCCAAAGACTTAATGGGCATTCCACTTAGTGAAGAGAGTCGGATCTAGGAAGGAATTTGGGAAGGTCTCAATAATGCAGTCAAAAGTGAACTCTGAAGTCAAACTTGGCGGGGAGGGGGAATAATGAGATACAAAGAGTTACCACTCCCTTAAATAGATAGCAACTGGCCTCATGCTTACAACTGCCACAGAGAACATCAGTAAAAATAAAGAGAGCCATACTGAAAAAGATGTGCTAATGTTGATGGCATTATGAACTTCTACAACCATTCAGGATGAAATCTGACAAATAGCAAAAGACATAAAATGCTAATATTGCCAGCAGTGTGTGTACTTATTAGCAATTTTTTCCTAATGAGCTAATTTAAAAGATAGAAAAACCCATAATCTTTATTGTATGCATCCTAGCAATAACAATTTAAAGCTTGTAAGCAAATTAAGTATTCAATAATACCAGTGGCATATTCAATCGTGAAGAGCAATTAATTGGTTCCTAAAATTTTCTCCTTCAGAAATGCCCAAGGAATTAAAAAGTTTCTTCTAAAGATTATTAGTTTTATGATAGTTTGAGGGACTCATGATGGTCAATTTTTCAATCACACATGAGGTTTGTGTATTCCACAAGAATTCTGATTAGCTCCTTTTTTACTGCCTTCCTATCACTACCTTGAAATATCATGAAACTTAGGCTCCTATATACCTATATTTTATTTTCAGCCATAGAATATTATATTCTTTGGAGATAAGGTATCAATATTTCTTAAGCAGAAAACACTAAAAGATGTCTGCTTTGGAAATAGATGTATATAAAGTATCGTGTTGGGCGAAAACAGAACACTCCACAATTTATTCTCTAATTACATAATCACTTTTCAAAGGGCAACTTTCTAGTTGAAATCTTATAAAAATAGAGTGTCTGAGCAAACGAAAGCTTAATTGGAAGTGAATTATTTTTATGTTAAACTTGACCACCTCTGAAGTTGCCAAAAGAAAATGATCTGATGGAAAATTAAAATTTAATTGGGTTGTGCTGCAAATTGAATTTTAAGTGGATGTGTGCAAAAGGGGAGATAGTGATACACAAGGAAGCCAGCACAGCAAGTGGTGAATCACCAGTCTCTAAAATGAGTTTTTCTTTTTAACTGAAAATGCATTTTCCATGAATTCTAAGCTACAAGTAGACATTAGAAATCCAGCTTTTGTGGGAACTGCAAAACCTTGGTGTATTATAGATGTATTTCAGATAGATTGATTTAAAGCTAACTCAACTGGTACATGAAAAAGGTACATTCTCATGGAACATGATAATAAATCTAATACTTTGTATCTTGTTTGATACAGTGTATACTATGATGAGAGTCTCCGAAGCCTCAAAAAAAGCTTCAATTTGGTAAAAAGAAAAAACAACAACAACAAAAAAAAACTAAAGCAAAATGAACAGAGCCACATTCCACAAGAATCGCTTTCTTCAGCTACCCTCCTAGAAGCAAAATATATAGTAGCCCTGGGCCATACTTCTTGGGTTCAAATCCCAACTTCCCCACAAAACCATCCTGTTACTGGGCAAGTTACTTAACCCCAACTGTAAGACAGAAAATTACAGTGGAGTAATAGCACTTAAAATCATTTAGAACATTGTAAGTTTGCAGAGCTTGTAATCATTGTAATCATTGCAGAGCACTGATTAACTGCTGGATAAATGTTAAGATGGTATTATTAGCGGCTATTATTATTATTACTAGAGGCCCGGTGCACAAAAATTTGTGCACTCGGGGGGGAGGGGGTTCCTTAGCCGGGCCTGTGCCCTCTCGTAGTCTGGGACCCCTCGGGAGATAACGACCTGCTGGCTTAGGCCCGCTCCCAGGTGGCAGAGGGCAGGCCCAAGCCCTAGGTGCAGCCCCTGGTCGGGCTCAGAGCAGGGCCGATTGGGAAGTTGGGGCACTGCCCCCTGTCATGCACAGAGCAGGGTGGATTGGGAGGTTGCGATGCCACCCTCAGTCACGCTCAGGGTAGGGCCGATTGGGGGGGTGGGGCACTGCCCTGTCACATTCAAGGCAGGATCGATGGGGAGGTTGCGGCGCCATCCCCTGTCACGCACAGAGCAGGGCCAATCAGGGGGTTGGGGTGCTGCCCCCTGTCACGCACAGAGCAGGGCCCATCAGAGGGGTTGGGGCTCCGTACCCTGTCACGCACAGAGCAAGGTCAATCAGGGGGTTGGGGAGCTCCCCCCTGTGATGCACAGAGCAGGGCCCATCAGGGGGTTGGGGAGCTCCCCCCTGTCATGCACAGAGCAGGGCGGATCAGGGGGTTGGGGCGCCACCCTCTATCATCCACAGAGTAGGGCCGATCAGGGGGTTGGGGCGCTGCCACTGTCACACTCAGGGCAGGGCCAATGGGGAGGTTATTGTTCTACCTCATCATACACAGAGCAGGGCCCGTGGGGTGGGGGGGTTGGGGCGCTGCACCCTGTCACACACAGAGCAGGGCGGATAAGGAGGTTGTGGCCCTGCCCCCTGTCACACACAGAGCTGCAGGGTGATCAGGGGGTTTGGACGCTGCCCCCTGTCACGGTGATCCCGGTGCCGGGAGACCTCTCAGCTCCACTGATCCCGGTGCTGGGAGGCATATTACCCTTTTACTATATAGAATAGAGGCCTGGTGCATGGGTGGGGGCAGGCTGGTTTGCCCTGAAGGGTGTCCTAGATCAGGGTGGGGGTTCCCACTGGGGTGCCTGGCCAGCCTGGGTGAGGGGATTTTGGCTGTTTGCAGCTGGTCACACACCATTCAGGGTAGGGGTCCCCACTGAGGTGCCTGGCCAGTCTGGGTGAGGGGCTGAGGGCTGCTTTCAGGCTGGCGGGTGACTGAAGCTCCCAACTGCTCCTTTTTTTCTTTTTTCTTTTTTTTTATTCTGGGCCAGCTTTAACTGTGACTCCAGCTCTGAGGCCTCTGCTGCTGAAAGCAGGTATCTGGTTTGTTTGGGTTCTACAATTGAAACACTGTTTCAACTCCAGCTCTGAGATCCCGGCTGGCTGAAAGCAGGTTTCTGGGGTTTTGTTTAGCTTCTATATTTGTAACAATGTTTCAAACTGCAAGCTCAGAGGCTGGCAAGACAGCCGGGGAACGTTGGTTTCCTCCGTCACTGAAGCAAGGAAACCTCATGTTAGCTTCAAGCTACCTGGCTGCCGGCCACCATCTTGACTGGCAGTTAATTTGCATATCGCCCATATTAGCCAATGGGAAGGGTAGCAGATGTACAGCTAATTACCATGTTTCTCTTTTATTAGATAGGATTATTATCCACATAACAAGACCAGTACAGGTACATTTAAATCCAAAGTTCTCTTCTGGAAGGTGACCTTTGTTTGCATTAGAGACCTTACCTTTTGTCGTGGTTGGTTAGGAGCAGAAACCACTACTGTGTTGCAAATTGCCAAAGCAATAAAGAAGTCAATGATGTACAAACTCTCCTGTGGTGGGTCTGGGAGAGTCTCATCCACTGGGCCAAAGAGCTGAGGTGTAATCTGACTAAATTTGTCCAAAAGCCTGGTGTCTGGCACCACATCTGTTTCCTGGAGATCCAATAAGACAAAGTGTTATTATAACAAATGTCTAAAAAGGAGAGTTTTAAATCTAAATGCGAAGTAGCTTTTATAACCACAACATATGAATCATGACACAGTAAACTTTACTCTTCTAAAAAAATATTTAATCTACATGTTATTTC
Organism: Myotis davidii; assembly: GCF_000327345.1. Classification (NCBI taxonomy): domain Eukaryota; kingdom Metazoa; phylum Chordata; class Mammalia; order Chiroptera; family Vespertilionidae; genus Myotis; species Myotis davidii. The sequence continues at coordinate 1,791,731 of NW_006287459.1, read as the reverse complement.
CTAATAACATTCCACGAGGCATGCCTGAGGGTTCCGACAAGAGATTTCAGATCATCACAATTATATGGCAACTCTACTCTGCGCCCTCCTCTTAAAAACTTTTTGTACAAATTGGCTCTAACAAGTTGTTATTGAAAAAAATACCCCATTTTGTTTAACACAGTACTCCTCACGCTTATTTAGGAGTGCTAGTTCTAGTAAAGAACACTATAGTAGAAATCTGTTTATAATCCAGTAACATACAATCAACTGCCTTAGGAATTTTTCAGATGAGTCAAATGAGGAACTTCAAATCAAGTTCACAAAAATGCCATTGTCTTCTAGGGGAGTCCTAGATGCAGTTGGCCGGCAAAGCATCCTGAACGCATGAAAGCCAGCCGAGGTGATTTAGGGGGAAAAGTAAAACATGGAGATAAGTGACATTAGACTCAGAAGACTGTGGCATGTACTCTATGCTTAGGAGTTTGGTGAGAACTAGCACAGGCTTAGTAAGAAGAGAGTACAGGTTGGAAATCATATGGGTTTGGGCTCAGGTTCTAGGTCCACTGCAGACTAGCTAGTGGCCTCAGGCAGCTTGCTTCACCCTCTGAGCTTCTGAATCATGGTCAGAATAATGCCTACCTCAGAGGGTGGCTGTATAAAGTAAAGGAGACAGTGGGTGGGATGAGACCAGCACAACAGAAACCCAAGTGATGCAATGTTCCTTTTCTTTCTTGAATGATACTCACCTTCACGTTGCCAGGCTCACAATGGGTTTTAAAGGTCCACGTTATCTGCTGTTACAAACCATTCTTAAATTTCCATCTAAATACTTGTACATCTGTTGTCCTGTGGTACCTGACTTAGCAAAATTTGAATCTTGTTGCAGACTGATGGAGTTCATAGGCTCTCATAGCCTGGGGGCTGTTCCTAAATGAGTTGCCCACATTTCCTCGTGCATCTCAAACATAGTAACCCTGAGCTGGGGACTGGCTGGGCCTCGGTACTCAGAGAACAGCCCTTCCCTAAAAGTCAGTAGAAGAGAGAAGTAAAGTTTGAGACTTCTCACTCCATGTTTAGTCAACCAAGGGATGCTTGGGAAACTTGTTGCATGATCTTTATCAGGGCCTCTGATTAAACCACCAGCTAGTGCCTGTCAGACTCCATGGGTTGGAGCAATACTCCCGGAGTATTAGGGGAAAAGTAAAATATGGAGATAAGTGACATTAGACTCAGAATGTTAGTACATAGTAAGCAAACAAAAGAAAACAAAACAAAAAACAAGCCCCCACACCAAACAAAGAGTTCCATACTGAAATACGTTGAAAAAAAATGTTTAAATGAAACAGGTTTCTTTATTGCAGCACTTTTCAGAGAGCTGACTGGGTACTGCGAATCTCCAAGAAGAGCCTGGTAGGAACAGGATTCTCAGATTTTATATTTCAGAGAGGTCTGTTCTATGGAACGCATCTGGGATTGAGTGAGAGATCTCGGAAGCTAATGATTTCATTGGACCAATGATCTCTACACTGACTAACAACTGGCTTCAGAACACAGAGATTACTGCATTCTGAAGTCGACCTCAGACTAATGAAAAGTTTGCAGCTTCTGTCTTTGTAACAAATGCTATTGATGTGAGTCAATCCAAATACCTCATTTGGGGAATCTGACGACTTGCATGACTGAGAGCCTGTGCCGCAACCATAATAAAAGGGCTGTTAGAGCTGGCCAAAGCTGGGCTCTGGTCAGCAAAGCTGTGTTTACAAAAAGGACTGTCAGAATAAATGTGAGAGCCCGGGCCAGTGTTTCTCAGTAATGTGAGCATCAGTCCGGGCACCAAGGGGTCACAGGTTTGATTCTCAGTCAAGGGCACGTACCTGGGTTGCAGGTTTGATCCTTGTCCTGCGGGAGGCAACCAATCAATGTGTCTTTCTCACATCTATGTTTTCCTGTCTCTCTCTTTCTTTTTCTCTTTCTCTCTCTCCCCCTCCCTTCCACTCTCTCTAAAAATCAATGGAAAAATATCTCCGGGTGAGAATTAACAATAAATAAAATAAAATAAAAAATAAGCTCTTGGCGGGCACCAATGATTTGCACATACTTACCTGTGTACAAGCTAACTCTGGTTAGCTTTCCTGAGAGTGAGCTACGGTCCTTACAGAAGGCAGCCTTCCTCAAGCTCAGACATGATTGGCCCTAATCAGAAATATTCCTTTTTTCCCCCCAGAAATGATATTTTCTCTCTCAACATGGAAGTTATCCCCCAAATTAGGAGGTTGTGATATTGTTTGTTTATATTTTTAATTATATGTATGGCACGCACACTAAATTGCAACTATGTGGTCGCTTCTCGGGTTGAAAAGACAACAGTATTTGGCTCTATTGTAATTATGAGGAGGTTCCGGCATTACTCATTACTGATGGACAAGAGTCAAGCCACACGTTCACACTTACGATGGGGCTACTGAAAGCAGCCTGTCTGGAATGAGGCGTTTCGCCGGCTCCTTCTCCACTTCCTAGAGCAGAGCAGCTCCCAGCAAGATGATTTGAGGATTTACTTCCCAAGAGCCTGTTATGAGCCATCCTGCAGTTGGGGGCCCTCGGTTTCGCCATATTGGCAAGGGAGCCACTGGGGGTGTCTGCAAGATCCTCATCTTCAGAGACAGCTTCCTGATAGGACTCTAACCTCTTGGCTGAGGGGTGAAAAAATCACACGGCGTCAGTACCTGAGAAGAACCACTTTCAAGTTGAATATGTCAGGCATTTACTTAAAACAGCTATTTCGTACCATCTCCTCCCTTTTCAAACCTGGCCTCCAACTGCCCCTCCCCCAATACCCTTAGGTAGTGAACTTACCTCATAGAGAAAAGGAGAAGCATTCAGTTAGGAACTCTCTTCTTTTCCCATCATTGAATCAACCAACCTATCTGCATCTGTACCCAAACTCTCTGTCTTCCTACTATGAATAAAGAATCAAATGCCAAACCCTCCACTCAAGCTCTCCATCCAACCCTCTGGCCTTCTCAAGGACTCCACCCTTAGAGTTCTCCACCCTTTCACCTACACCTATCTCTCCTCAACGAATCTCATGGCTTTCTGTCCCTGTCTCTCCACTGACACTGCTCTTGTCAAGGTCATTTAGAGCTTCCTGTTACCAAATCCAATGATCGCATCTGCCTGTATTTTATTTGAACTCTTAGCAATGTCCAACAGAGCTGACTATTTTCTCCTTGAAATGGCTCTTCCTGTTTCTCTGACACCATGTGTACCTATTTTTTCCTCCTACTTCAAAGGCTGTTCCTCCTTAGTTTCTCCAGCTGTCTTCTCTCCTCCCCAAGCCTCAAACACTGGGTTGCTGTGGAAGCTCCCTCCCTTCTCCACCTATAACCCTTTCTTGGCAATGTCATCTGGTCCCGTCTTTGAAATAGCATCTCTTTGCATATGACCTCCAAACCTATACCTTCAACTTTGACTTCTAATTGGAATCCAATTCTTCATATGATGCTTCCAGTTGGATGTCTAGGTTCTTCAGCAGATATCTGTATGGCTCCCTCCATTACTTTCCTCAAGTTTCTTAGATCCCCTTGTCAATGGAGATTTCCCAGATCTAACTACACTATATACTATAAATCTTATCCCAGCACTTACCATCATCTACACACTGTATATCTTATTTGCTTATATTTTTAATATAAACTCTGAAAGAGCAGATCATTTTATCTGCTTTGGATATCTCCAGAGCCCAAAGCAGTGGTTGAAAGATACTCAATAAACACTTGTTGAATAAATAAATGATAGATAACTTAAATTTGACATGTGAAAATAGAACTCCCCTATTCTTCTCCCTCAGACTTACTCTTTCTCTGTCTTCCCATCTTTGTAAACGGTACCTAACTATATAGTTACTTATGCCAAAAATGTAGGATTCTCCCTGATTCTTCTCTTCTTCCCCAGCCCCACTTGTCATATCATCACCAAGAACTGTCCTTTGTTCATCCAAAATACATCCCAAATATCTTGACTTCTCTCCATCTCCATTACCTTAGTCCAAGCCATCATCATCTCTCAACTGGACTAATGCAATAGCCTCATAACTGGTCTCCTTGTCCCTCAGCAATCCATTCCTCACATAGTAGCTAGAGTGACTTCCTAAAAGATAAACCAGATTGGATCACTCCCTGCACAAAACTCTCCAGTCACTTCACAGTTCACTCAGAGTAAAATCTGAATCCCTTTTCTTGACTTATGTAACTCAGAATTACCTGACATCCACTGACCTCTCTAGCTTTCTTGCCTCTCCTTCCACACGTTCACTAAAACCCCCTTCACTGGCCTTTCTTTTACTTTGAAAACTGGTAAGCTCATTTCAGCCTGAGGGCTAGACTAGCTGCCCCCTCACTGTAAGACTCTTGTCCCTGAACTTCAAGATCATGTAATTTAGATCTAGGCTCTAATGTCCCCCCTGAGAGAGGCCTTGCCCAGTCATCCAATCCAAAGTAGGCTTTCAACCATTCTATATCGTATCACCTCTTTTTAATTCTTTGCAAAGCACTTTTTGCTATTTAATATTTTTCTTGGTTTAAAAATTAATTTTTGTGACTATTTTCTCCAATAGAAGCCCCAGGAGAACAGGGGCCTTATCTGTCTTGTTTATGATTATGTCCAGTGTCCTGAATGCACAGTAAATAATCAACAAATATATGTGCTTGTTGGATTGCTAGTTGTCTGTATGCTGCTTAGTCCATGGACCAGATTTCTAAGTTTTAAAACATAAAATGGTCTTGTCAGATGTATTTATTTTAATTACATATGTGTAAGGAGTTATTTCCAAGAGGCCAAATTCTTTATGGTAATATCTCCTAGCCAATACTTTTGCTAGAAAATCCTGAAGGGTTAACTTGTTTTCATTTCAGCAAAAATAATGTCTCAGAATTAATAATATGTCTCCCCAGAATTAAGTTCTTGGGAGAACTGGCCTCTACCATCACCCCCTTCAGCATTCAGTGTGTGTGTGTGTGTGTGCGCGCGCATCCCCTTGTGTGTGGTGTGTACACGTGGACTAATTTTTAAGCCATTGCAAAGAAAGAGACCAGAAGTTCTAGATGTATCTGGTCAAGAAGTGCTCACAGGCAAAGTCAGCACCTTCTAGAAGTAGTCCAACACTCATGGTTCCCAAATAAGTATCTTATCAAGTATAGTTGTCAGGATGGCATTTGATTCCTAGGCAATGGGTATCTTCTCTGCATGAGGAGCTGCAGAAGAGAAGCACCACTGGGCAGCAGCATGCATGTTCAGGGACTGGGTGGGAGAAGGCTGGTGTTAGCCCTCTTAAATGTTGCAGATATAAATTTAAAAATGCTACCAATACAAAAACGAAGGCAGTACCTGCCACCATGTATTCTATGAAAAACTAGTGACCCGGTGCACGGATTCGTGCACATTGAAAGGAAATTAATTAGAAGATGGCCAGCGGGGCAAGACAGGGAGAGATGGGCTGGACATGCCGTGGAACCAACCTCCCGTGGTCCCTCCCCAGTGTCTGCAGAGTGAGCAGGGTCCCTCTGGCAGGTGGGGTCCCTCGACCTGGCTTGTGGGGATTGGGCTGAAACTGGCTCTCCAATATCCCCTGAGGGGTCCTGGAGTGCAAGAGGGCACTCTGCAAAGTTGCTATCGTACAGGATGTAGAACCCAAATGCAAGTGTGCAGTAAACCAGATTCAGGGTCCACAGTGCTTCAGTGACAACATAACCCACAGCCAAAGGTGGAACTGTGCAGCCCTGGGAAGAATTAGGCTTCCTCCTCTCTGGTTTCAGGGTGCATCACCTGAAAACCTCCACTGCCAAGTCACTGCAGCTCGGCAGCTCCTGCATTAAGTGTCTGCCCCCTAGTGGTCAGTGTGCATCACAGTGACCGGTTGGACGGTAGGAGGGACACTTAACATATTAGCCTTTTATATATATAGATTACTGCTGCAAAATACCAGATTATGATCTGATTGAGACCAAGGATGTGAAAGCCATGTTGAAGTTCTCTCTCCTCTCATCTCATGTGGAGGAGGAGTGCTCTCAAGTACAGAAGGTCCTTTCACAAGCATTGGGCTCCTTGGCGTTGGTGACGGATGGACCCAAGATGGGGCTTTTTTGTTTTGTTTTTTAATATATTTTATCGATTTTTTTACAGAGAGGGAGGGAGAGGAATAGAGAGTTAGAAACATCAATGAGAGAGAAACATCGGTCAGCTGCCTCCTGCACACCCCCTACTGGGGATGTGCCCGCAACCAAGGTACATGCCCCTGACTGGAATCGAACCTGGGACTCTTCAGTCCACAGGCCGACGCTCTAGCCACTGAGCCAAACTGGTCAGGGCAAATTACAGGAATTCTTACATGCAATATAGAGTAACCACTAAAAGAATAAGGAGATATGGAAAGGGAGTCATGATAAGGTCTTAAGAAAAATGGGTATAAAACTAAAAGCACACTGTGATGCCACTTTTGTTTAAAAAACACAGTAATGTGTGCATGAAAAACAAACTCAAAAGAAATGCACTAAAATGTTATAATGGTCCACTCTGTTTAGAAAGGGTTACTGATGACTTAAAATGTTTCCTCTTTTGGCCCAGCCAGCATAGCTTAGTGGTTGAGCATCGACCTATAAACCAGGAGGTCAGAGTTTGATACACAGTCAGGGCACATGCCCAGGTTGTGGGCTCGATCCCCAGTGTGGGGAATGCAGGAGGAGCCAATCAATGATTCGCTCCCATCACTGATGTTTTTATCTCTCTCTCCCTCTCCCTCCCTCTCTGAAATTAATAAAAATATATTTTAGAAATATTTTTATCTTTTGGCTTATCTGAATTTTCTATAACATTGCCTCTGTAATAAAAGATACAATAAAAAAGATGAGACATAATGCAGAGTATCATTATATTCAATATGACTAGCTATTTTTTTAACATTTAGATAGTGATTGTCATAAATACTCAACATTTTATCTCTCACACTCACAAGTAACAATAAAAACAGGCTTAAAAATACATGTCCCTAGGAGAAAAAAAGTATCATATATATATATATATTTAATTTTGGGTAAGGTGAGATGTCTAAGTTTAACACTATTGGCAGAAATCATGATAGTCATAATCTTACTAATATTCATAATAATTGACAAAAATATTTAATAAAAATGTAAAACTTCTAACAAGAAGAGACTTCTTAAAGTAACAGTAATAGACTGTGGTAGGCAGAATTCTATGACAGCCCCCAAAGTTCACCTTGTAGACACCTTGTGAGAATGACGGGATCTCACTTCCATGATAACAGTATGTTTTAGGGCACAGGTAGAGGGCATTTGAAGGTGTGGTCTAGTTCCTCATCAGCTGACTTTGAGTTAATGTAAAAGAAGGCTATCCAGGTGGATCTGATCTCATCAGGTGAGCCCTTTAAAGGAGGTGTCAGTACTTCCCTGAAGAAGACAGATTCAAAGCTAGAGGGTCTGCCACTGACCAGGAAGAAGCGAACTGCCATGCTGAGTTCAGCTGCCTCTAGGAGCTCAGAATGGCCCAGGCTGAGAGCCAGCAGAAAAGCAGGACCAGGGCCCTATAACCTCAAGACACAATTCTGCCAAGAAAAGCAGTGAATTGAGACCAGGCTCCTGAGCCTCAGATAAGATCATAGCCCCAGCTGACAAGTAGATTTCAGTGTGGTGAGAGAACCCAAGAGACTCTTGACCCACAGAAACCATGAGATTGTATAGTTGTGCTGTTTTAAGCCACTAAGTTTGTGGCAATTAGTTACACAGCAACAGAAAATCAATACACTGATAAATCATGAACCAGGAAAATACTTGCTACATGTAGAAGGAAGGTACAATATTAGGGTTGATAACCAGATTATTTAACACTTGGTTTAATCTAAGTGCACAAACGAAGATGGACACTGGCCACAGACCACGTAGTTCAGCTCATCTTGCTTATTCTTAAACTAGAGGCCTGGTGCATGAAAATTTGTGCACTGGAGGGGTGCCCTCAGCCTGGCCTGCCCTCTCTCACAGTTTGGGAGCCCTCAGGGGATGTCCTACTGATGGCTTAGATCCACTCCCCCCTGCCCGTGGGGAGTGGGCCTAAGCCACAGTCTGGCCTCCCTCTGCAGGAGGCGACCAGGCCGATCAGGGGAAGGCACCGCCCCCATCATCCCCGCTGCTTCTGCCACTGCCAGCCATCGCGGCTGCTGGCCCTCCTTGGCTCTCACAGCTGCTGTGGCTTTGTTCAGAAGGATGTCCGGAAGACATCCTGTCTATCCGGTCTAATTAGCATATTACCCTCTTATTAGTATAGACTAGGTGTTCTTAACCAAGAATCAATAAATACCAACAGGCTGAATGTTGGAATTAGGGGGGAGCCCGTAGCCCCTTTGAAAATATTTTCAAAATACTTCTTAGGAATATGGTTTCTATTCTCATTAGATTCTCAAAAGCATTTATAATGCAATAGCATTGTCACATCTACAACCTCAACCTTCCACTTCTATTGGTAATGCACTTTCCTTTAAAAGAAACCATGGCAGCAGACTCCTGGACTTTGACCTACTACCTTCTGAATGGATGACAATTAAGCTTAATGCCCATTTGGATGACTTAAGTACCCAGTGCTTAAATATGGCACTTCTATGCTAGAATTATCAAACCATTAAGTGGGTGTAAAATGATCAATGTTAAGGTTATCATAGACACCCAACACTCACCATTTTCTTCATGACAGTAATCGAAGCCTGCCACACTACATCTTCGAAAAACCATCTTATTCTCAGTGAGGGTTCCTGTCTTATCAGAAAAGAGGTACTGAATCTGCCCAAGATCCTCCGTGATGTTCAGGGCTCGGCACTGGATAGTAGAATCCATTTTCTCATTGTAGAAATCCACATCACTTTGAATAAAATATATCTGTCCAAGCTTCACAACTTCAATGGAAACATAGAGAGAAATGGGAATCAAGACCTAAAAAGAACCAAACAATTTAAAAAATGTTAAAGGGGAAAAAAAGGTTGAGTAACTAAATATAGCTGAATAAGTGGCAAAGGTCTTACAATTCTATGATAAGCTCAACAGAAATTACCTGTAACAAAATGATCATGGTCCAAAACATGTAGAATCCTGCCAACACTGGTGATATGACATGCCCATCAGGCTCAGGGATATGAAAAAGGGGTATGTTTTCATATCTACTCAACCAGATTCCATGACCTTTCAAAAAATACACAGATATCAAATGGATGCTACATATATATTATTCAAATATAGAACTTTATTTCTAAAAAAAACAGGGATGAAGTATTTACTTTGTTGAACACCAATGATTTGTTTTTTAAACAAATTCAAATTTAAATTCAAAATTCTACACATTCTCTTGTCTCTGTCCCTCTCTACTTAGATCCCTTCCCTGGTTCCAAGTACTGTTTCATGTATAACTGAGTATAACTAACATCAGTGCTTTTCAGGCCAAAGAATGAGATTAGGATTTGGGAGGGGGGTGGGGGGGCGGAATTGCTGGCAAAAAAAACCTTCCTTACAGAAGTCAGATATTCATAAATTTTTGAAAGTGAATGCTTTTAAATGAATATCTTGCTGAAAAGATGTCTGCAAATAATGAAATTTTACCTACCCAAGGCACCGGTTAAACACATTATAAGCAAAAGCAGAACACACCAGAGGACATCTGTGTTCGCTCTTCTTTCCAATTTGCTGCGCTTATACCTGGGACCGCTGTTGTTCAGCATTGCTTTGGTTTCATGGCCTGTGTAAGTTAACACAATATGTCAGAGAATGTGCATATTAAAGCCGGGCAGCAAATATCGTATTTTAAAACCTCTCTGGCAGATAATTTCATAACAAGTAGGTACATCATAAATATTGTTAATTTAGTTTGCTTTTGTAATCCATTTAGAAAAACAGAGACCAATGATTAAGCTTATCAAGACAAAATTTCCTCTCTGCCTCTGAAGGCTACGTTTCGAGTGAATGGAAAACACTAACTTGTAGAAGAGCACAAAGGAGACAATGGTGAGAACCAACCTGCATAAACCACGATGCCCACAACGGCCTCTGTGTTTCTAATGGTGCATCCTCTAAGCAATAAATTTTCTTTACCAAGACCCACACGTTCTTTGTTGGCATGTTCTCTGTAAGAAAGACAGCATATAGGTTCATTTTTAAATAGCAAAAGCGGGGTTGTAAAAATCAAAATCATGGTTTTGCGTTTTCTCGATTCGAGTACTAAGGTAGGCAGTTCACAGGAAAGTTTTCAAAGCTCTGGCCCATTTGCTTTTGCTATCTCAGTGTTGCCTGCTTTGGCTGGGGAAAAGATGCAACAGTTTCTAAATACCATTGTTTTCTAGTATTCAGATTACACAGTGGGTGTATGTTTAATTTTCTAGGAAACTTCCAAACTGTTTTTACAAAGTAATTGTACCATTTGACATTCCTACCAGCAGTATGAGTGTTCCCATCCCTCTATAACCTCACCTCCATTTGTTATAGTTGTTCTTTGTAATGTTAACATTGGTGCTCTGTGGTTTTAACTTAGATCTTTTCACACAAATATTTGTCATCCATGTATCTTCTTTGCTGAAGTGTCCATTCAAATTTTTTGACCACTTTAAGGATTGTAGTGTTTGTATTCTTATTACTGAGTTTTGAGATGTCTTTATATATTTTGAATGTAAATCCTATCTCATATATATATATATCTACATTGAAAATATTTTCTTCCACTCTGTGACATTTTCATTAACAGTGTCATTTGAAGAGAAAAAGTTTTTAAATTTGATAAAGTTCTTTTATTTTTTGCTTTTGTGGATTCTACTTTAGTCTTGTAGCTAAGAAATATTTGCCTAACCCAAGGTACTGAAGATTGACCCTATGTTTTCTTCTAGGAATTTTATAATTTTAGGTTTACATTTAAGGATAGGACCCTTTTTTAAGTAATTTTTTTAATGATGAGAAGTATAAATTGTAATTTATTTTTTTAAATACAGATATTCAATTGCTACAGCATCATCTATTAAAAAAAACTAACCTTTCTTTACTAAATTGCTTTTGCATCTTTATCAAATACCATGTGTCCATAAATGTCTGTGTTACTTTCTGAACTTCATAATATTTACCATTGATCTATTGGTCAATTTTTATGCCAAAATGACACTGGCTTGATTATTGTACCTTTCTAATAAGTCTTGAAATCTGATGGTGTTAGCTTTCCAACTTTCTTCTTTTTCAAAGTTGTTTTAGTTAATATAGGTCCTTTGCATCTCCATATAAATGTTTAGAATAAACATGTTAATGTCTAAAAAACACTGCTGGAATTTTTACTGAGATTACACAAAATCTATAAAACTATTTGGGGCAAACTGACATGAAAACATTGAGTTAATGCATGAATAACACATGTCTCTACTTTAAATTTAGGTCTTTATATTTTTAAAATTTCCATCTATTTGCTCATTGCTAGTATACAGAAATACAATTGAATTTTTTTATATTGCTTTTTTGTTTCCTACAACATTGTTAAATCCACTTATTATTTCATGTAGCTTTTTTTTATAGATTTTTATCAGCTTTTCTACAAAGACCATCACACCATTTGTGAATAAAAGTTTTACTTCTTTAATATTTTATGTCTTTTTTTTCCTTTTTTTATCTGACTGCACTAGCTAAAATCTCCAGTTCTAGTTTGAAAAAAAATGGTTAAGTGAATATCTATGTCTTGTTCCTGATCTTAGGGAGAGAGCATTTACATAGTCTATTACCATTAAGTATGATGCTAACTATAGGTTCTTAAGTGCCCTATTTCCAGTTTGCAAGAACAAAAGTTAAATTTTGTCAAATACTTTTTATACATCTATGAAATGATACTTTTCTACATCTATGAAATGATCACCGGGACTTGCCTTTTTAATTTGTTAATTATGGTTTCTTAATATGGTGAATCACATAGTTTGATTTTCAAATGCGAAACCTGGTCATGATGTATTATCCTTTTTATATATTGTTGGATGTGATTTGCTATAATTTTGTTAGAATTTTTGCACATATGGTTCATGAGGGATAGTGGCCTTTCTTTAAATGTTTTTGAATGATTTTGGAATCCGGGTAATGGTATAAGGATAATTCTGGTCTCAGAAAATGAGTTGGGAACTTTTCTCTACCATTTTATCACAAGATTACCCCTATGAAGTAGGCCAAATTGTCTCCTTTTAAAAATAAAGAAACTAAAAGAGTAAATAACTTGGCTCAGAGCATAAAGCACTTAGTGGCATAAGACAGGCATGAAATTAGGCAAGACCCCAAATTCTAGCTGCTCATGCAAAAGGGATGTGGACACCACAAGAAGCCTCCAGAATGAACACTGTCATCATTCTTCTTCTCGATGTGTTTCCAAGTCATTGGCTAACTCTTGCCAACCTGACTGTCCGTGTGCTCCTCTAACTGCAGGACCGTCCTATCATGTCACTTCAGCTGTCAGTTCTGTCCAAACACCTCCTTCCAAACAACTAGCATGTCTTGGGCTTAATGTGGAGCTTATGTAAGAGATTCTTGCACCACTGAGATTCTAGGATGAGCTGAAGAACAAGGTTTTTTTGTTATTTTAAAAATATACATAGGTAAATATTTACCAAATGTATAAGTTGTCTAAACATATTGACCATGAGTGATTTAACTTGGATATAAGTACATAAAGTTTAACCTCGCGTTAAATATAATTGCAACACACAGTTCCACTCACAGCCACAAAGGTAAGCCACGTATCACTCACAGGAAGCCGCGGAACCTGCTGAGGTCATTGTTTGGACTTTCACATTCTATCCGACTGGAGAATTTCTCAGGATCGACTTCAGAGTCCTAAAACATACATTTATACGCATTATTTTACATCGTAAAACAAGAAGGATTCAAGGGTAAGCCCTTAAGATTTAAGTATTTCTCCCGTCACCATTTCTTAAGGTAAAACTAAGGCTTCCTTGCCACAAAGTTTATGTTACAAATTGCCCAAATGAAGAAAAGTATAGGCATAATTATGAATGAATAAATTGGATCAGGATGGTCCTAGAGCATTAATAGACATAGGCAGGCAATAGGAATGTCCAAATCATGGACTGGAATCCATGCAGGACTCTACAGAAGAGAGCTTCTACTCATATAGTAAACACTTTTATCTAGAAGGCACTGAAAAGATGAAAACACCGTTGTTGTTCTTCGACCATATATAGGTGTTTTCTGATGGTAAATGTGTATGTGAAGACTTTGAGCACATATGCATTTGATCCCAGCAAATTTTATTTAAAATTTAAAAAGTGAGCTAGACATCAATATCTTACAAAATACTCTAATGGAGAAAACAGTAATTTTAGAATGTTTTATAAAACCAATAAGCAAAGTTTTACCAATCCATACCTTTATAGACATAGGTATGGATTCACTAAGAACCATCCAAGCCAACCCTATCACATTTCCTTTTTTATTTTTACGAGGCTTTATGGCTAACAAAAAATGCTATTGATACAGCTCGTGAAATATTAATATATATGGAAAATGTGAGTTATGATCATATAATTTGATTTGCTAATAATATTTTTGAGTTCTTTTGATGCACTGGAATCTATATTATGCACTTTAAATATATTAATTAACCATATGTATGCCATAAGTGTCTATAGACACAAGCGACGGACCTTTTTTAATTAAATTCAAAATATCGTGGCAGTTAACTGGTTAATTTCTTCTTCCTAGCCCCATGTGGTACTATAATTAGGTCTAATTAATAGATGAAGAGAGCAAGACACAAAGAGGGTCAATAATTTGCTAAAGGTCTCAAAACAAGACAAAATTTAGAGCCAGGATTACAATTGAGGTCATGGAATGTCAGAGTGCTCACCCTTAATTGAATCCAAAGTGTGTTGATTAATTACCTGGCATCATTCTCAAAGTAGATATTTAGTGGTATGTAATAGAATTCCAAGTTGTACGAGACTTTTACAAATATCTCAGGTACAGAAATGCTTATGAAAGTGACAATGACAATAAGTTCAGCGGTCTCTCAATCACAGAGGATCTAAATACATAGGTTGAAAGATGGGCCCAATCTGACATCAGGTGTTGAAATTTACTAAAGATAGGGGTATTTATTCTTTGGCTAACATATTTTCTGGCTTACAAGTATAAGATGAAGAAAATCTGACCCAATAGTGGTTCATTTAAAAGAAGACAACTACATTTTAAAATACTTCATCTCAAGTGCTTCTAAAGAAAGGGAAGGAAAACCACTATTTAGACATTTTGTACGATGCTTTTACATATATTACTTCACTTGAGTCCCACAGCATTTTAAGATAAAGAAACTGATGCATAAAGTATGTCCGTGAGTTGCTCAAAGTCTCATTGTGATTAAATGGCAGAGTTGGAATTCATTCAAACTCATGCTAATGAATACAACTTCAAAGTTCTTGATTCACTCACCACAGCCTGTCAAAGGTAAGCTCTGTGGCAGGAGAAGCTACAAAAGTCTTAAAAGGCCTTGGTATATACGTAACTATAGATTTTTAGGAACAATAATGTATTTATGTCTCCAGTTTTAATAGCATAAAGTCTATGCTTAAGAAATACAAATTAGAAGGTGGTTGTTTCCATTACAAAATAATTTCCCAAATTACAAAATAATTCTTTTAAAATTAAATTTATTGGGATGACATTGGTCAATAAAATTATATGGGTTTCAAGTATAAAAGTCTATGATTCATCATTTGTATATTGCATTGTTTGCCCACCACCCAAAGTCAAAATAATCCTGTTAGGTGCCTTTAATTCAGTTCCAAAAAATATATGATTGCCCAACTGAAATGCTTGAACTCCAAAGTCATTATATCCTATTACCTACAAAATATAGTATACGTCCACTGCTATTGGAGCTGTATTAAGCCTTCTGGGATTGTATTTTTTAATGGTAAAAATAAAATTTAAAATCTCTTTATCTGTACATGCGACAGTAAGCTTAGTCATTTTCTAAAAAGAAAATGTTAATGTCACCAACTGCCGACATGTTATTTACCTGCTCTGCATATCCCCGAACCACCTGCCTCTGTTTTAAATTGCTTTCTCCATCAAGCCCAGAAGTCTCAATATGACAGATCCCATCTGGATCCGTGGAAAAGAGTAAGACCATATCTGCAGGAATGACCTCGTTACAAGAAAGGCGAATGAAGTCCCCAACAGTAACATCTTTCCAGCAGCAATCAAGGTATTTTTTTTCTTTCCTAAAATTAAAAAAAAAAGCAAAGTTTATAAAGAATATCTAGCTAAAAACATATACAATAGTTTTTTAAGCTTCACTATATAATTCAAAGCATGTTCAAAGTATTAGAATGAATTTTAATCCATTAAATGCTAAAAGGAAAGCCACAGAATTATAAAACCTAAATTTCACAACTTACTTTACCTGAAATTTTAGTTATTAGCTACTAAAACACATTTTTCAGCTCCTTTTTTTTCCTGTGAGATTTTTAACCATTAAGTTATTTGAGCATAAATCTGGAATAAAATTAAAATTACTATTTGATGGGTTTATTCATACATGAAGTGATTTCTGCATCTACCCTGTGGTCAAGGGGTCAAGGATCCAGAAGTGCACAAGGCACAACATCTGCTCTCAGAGAGCTCCCATGTGGCAGAAAGGAAGGGTAATTAAACACAAATGAAATAAATACCTAGGTACAACATTAAAAAAAGCATTATACCACCATATTAACAGCTCTACTTATTTATATATATTTATGCTAAGTGTCCTTCTCACTGTCTGACCGGTTGCTATGATGTGCACTGACCACCAGGGGGAAGATGCTCAATGCAGGAGCTGCCATGACACTCACTGGCCATTTACAGAGAAATGGCACCACAGACCTGGCGCCCACAACACAACACTTGGCTTCCCCCAAGTGGGACACAGGCCCTGCCACCACCCCAGAGCGACAGTCCACCAAATCACAGCCGACGCTCCTAAGACCCCATGGCCAGCTCGGAAACGGTCACTGTAGGCGCCGGGTAATGACATCACAGTTTAACCAAATGTCTGTGAAGCGTTTTCCCATGCATCTCATTTGATCCTCACAGAAGTCCTGAAGTGGGATAGGAGACTCAGTGGAATCCTATTTTCTTTTCATAAGCAAGACAACGGAGATTTAGAAAAAGCTTGACCCAACTGAAAAGAGTAAGAAATGGTGGACCTTGAAAATGACTTCAGGTTTTTTCACTGCACAGACTATAGTCAAACACTGCTTGCTGCAGTTAAACATTTTATACATTTCTATTATAGAGAAAGGGTGAACAGTGATATTAAAATATTTCTTCTAATTAATTTCCTTTCAATGTGCACAAATTTGTGTACTGGACCACTAGTCATTTAATAAAAATACTGGTTAACACAGTCCTAAACTGTTGCTGCAGTGGAAAGGTTTTATTACCCTCTTTTGTGCCCCCAAAGAACATTTTCCTCCATTTTACAGAATCCCTTTTCTCCATAGACAGCTCTTGTCTTCTCTTTTGCATATTCCATCTCGTTCTCCATATCCATTCATATTTTTCATACCCCAACCTCTTCTAATTACCCTCTTTTGTGCCCCCAAAGAACATTTTCCTCCATTTTACAGAATCCCTTTCTCCACAAACAGCTCTTGTCTTCTCTTTTTCATATTCCATCTTGTTCTCCATATCCATTCATATTTTTTATACCCCAACCTCTTCTGATCCCAAATGGTATCATCTAGGATTAAAACCTATCTGCTTGCTTTCCCTCTGATGGTTTTAAGTTTTATTCTTTCAGTTTCACTTAGAAGTTATAGAGGCTTGTGTCCTGGGTTGACAACGTCTCATACACTTTTGTTTTCCTATGAATTAAATTCACTGTAGGTCTTTAATACATATGAGTTGAAAATATCACCACCACCACCACAACCACAAAAAAGGTCCTGGTCACACCTACGGGGGGGAAAAAGTAACAATCTGCAAGTTTCTAAATGATACATGTGTATTCCCGAGGACAGCTCCTGTTACACTTACCGACTGTAAACTTTGGTTAATAAGTTGTTGATCTGCTTGTCAATTTTGTATTTCCGGTAATCTTCCAAGCCGTCTTTTATTGCGATAATTGTGAGGACCACCACCAGAGGCAGCATCGTAATTTCCTTTTGAAAGGCCTCTACCAAAGGCACCCAGTTCAGGACCACTAGAAACAGGAAATACAAATTGGCGGCTCTGCAAACAAACACGCACAGGGAGGTGTTAACAGATCACATAAACGCCTAAAGCAAACAGAGGCGAAAAAACCTCCCGGTGTTTTCTTACAAGTGTTTATTAGCTGATTTTAGGTGCTACAGAATGAAGAACTAGCAAAATCTAAAAGACCTGAACCAACAATTTATTACTCCTGTGAGCATCTAGCTCGAGGCATACTTTAATAAATGAGAGATAGTATGTATTAAATATGTAACAGTAAATATTGGAGTGTGACCGTCTTGAGTCGTGTGACACATGATATAAAGCATAATAGGAAATACTATTTTCTCTCCAAAAGTTCAAAAACTGAGAGGAAATTCAGTGATGTGGGTTATAAAAATAACTTGTTAAATGATGCAACCATCTACCCTTCAGAAATTAATTTGTATGGGCAAACCTTACATCCAAACAAGGTTCAAAATAAGTAGAAAAGCTTGAGAGGTTTTTTTTTTCCCCTTGAGACCAAATTTCTGCTTTGATGTTATTCAGAACCACTTTTTCAGGAACTTCCTCCATTCCTCCATCTTATAGATTTAAAAACTCCTCCACTGGCTCACAAGGTAAATTCAAGTGGCCCTTTACCTTAAAGCAGTGGTTCTCAACCTTCCTAACGCCACGACCCTTTAATACAGTTCCTCATGTTGTGGTGACCCCCAACCATAAAATTATTTTTGTTGCTACTTCATAACTGTAATTTTGCTACTGTAAACAATATGTAATCATATGTGTGTTTTCCGATGGTCTTAGGCGACCCCCGTGAAAGGGTCATTCGACCCCCAAAGGGGTCGCGACCCACAGGTTGAGAACCACTGATCTAGCATGACAAAAACAATCAGTTATGTTTCCCCAAACTAAAAGTACCTGTGAAATTGCTCAAATAAATTTCTTGGCACAAAATTCAGAAGCGTGTACTTTGTCGTTCGTATTCGGTTATTCACGTAGGTTCCAGAGAACTTCTCGTACTCTTCCTTGAAGGGCTGGAGGTGGGGGACCACAACCCGGTGCCTGCCTGCCAGTCTGGGGGTCTGAGAGGACTTGCTCCCGCAGGCAAGCAGCGAGGAATAGCTGTATGGTCTCTCATCCTCGCCCCTGTTCGGACCGCCCATCAGCCGCTGCCAGTGGTATCGGGCCCACTGAACAGGCTCAGTCATGTCCAAAATGCGGTGAGATCCAGGTTGGGTAGGTGATCTGGCAAAACAAACAAAAACCCACTAAAACACTCCTCATAAGCTTCTGGAAAGTCTTAAAGAGTAGTAAGGATAGTAAAGCTAAGATTTTTTTTCTATACCAAATAAATACTATATGACCCAACGGTTCAAGGTATAGATGGGAAAGTAAGACCAGAATTGACAGCTCCATCTGTAACCAAAAGTCTTCATTAAATAAAGGATACTCCTTCTCATGAGCTGACCTGATCACCTAAGAAACAAGAGGCAGCATCTAGAATGCCATGCCATAATTAAAGCAAATAATTTAGGCCAAATGCACACAAGTCTCTTAATTTATCCAATCATGAGTTTTCTCTTCTTTGAATTGAGAATGCCACACATGTCAGACAACGTTGTGAAGATTAAATGAATACCTTGTAAAGCACCCAGCATAAAACTCGATTTAAGTAGCCATTAAACCCTTTCTATGAAGATTACAAAAATGGCCACAAGTCTTTCCTTCCCTCATGCACACCCCTTCACCCAGCAAGTTGGGGAGTCTC
The DNA here is from genome assembly GCF_000327345.1 of Myotis davidii. NCBI lineage: Eukaryota > Metazoa > Chordata > Mammalia > Chiroptera > Vespertilionidae > Myotis > Myotis davidii. The sequence goes on along the minus strand of NW_006287459.1, from coordinate 1,772,726 downwards.
TCTACTCATTGAATCTGGACTTGACCACGTGCTTTGCTTGGCTAATGAAACACTAGTGAACGTGACATGAGTAGAGGTTTCAAATGTGCTTGCTCGGGGGACTCCCACTCCTCTTGAGAACCCTGTGGCTACTACCATGTGCTGAGCCCAAGCTAGTCTACTAGATGTGAGTGCACATGACCCACTTACCACCTTTGTTCCTGTTAATATGTGGGCGAGGCCACTGGCCACCAGCTGGCCACTAACATGAGTGTGCCCAGATGACACAATCTAGAACAGAGCTGAACAGAGTTCAACCCAAGAAACTGTGAGTTAGTAAAAGTTACATCACCAACTTTAGGGTGGTTTGTAATAAAACAAAATCTAACTCATATATCCTTATCTAATAAAAGAGAAACATGGTAATTGGCGTACGACCACTACCCTTCCCATTGGCTAATCAGGGCGATATGCAAATTAACTGTCAGCCAAGATGGCAGCCAGCGGCCAGGCAGCTTGAAATTAACATGGGGCTTGCTTGCTTCAGTGACGGAGGACTCCAACATTCCCTGCATGCCGCTGCAAGCCTCTGAGCCTGCAGTTTGAACATTGTAACAAATATAGAAGCTAAAAAAACCCCAGAAACCTGCTTTAGTCTGGGGCTTCAGCCAGCAGAATAGCAACATTGTATGCAAAGGCCAGAAACCTACTTTCAGCAGCAGAGGCCTAAGAACTGGAGCCAATCCTGAAAGCTAAAGCTGGCCCAGAATAAACAAAGAAAAAAAAAAAAGAAAAAAAGGAACGGTTGGGAGCTTCAGTCACCCCCAGCCTGAAAACAGCCCTCAGCCGCTCACCCAGACTGGCCAGGCACCCCAGTGGGGACCCCCACCCTGATCCAGGACACCCTTCAGGGCAAACCAGCCAGCCCACACCCGTGCACCAGGCCACTATTCTATATAGTAAAAGGGTAATATGCCTCCCAGCACTGGGATCAGCAGAGCCGCGAGGCCTCCCGGCACCGGGATCAGCGTGACGGGGGGCAGCGCCCAAACCCCCTGATCGCCCTGCAGCTCAGTGTGTGACAGGGGGCGGGGCCACAACCCCCTGACCGGCCCTGCTCTGTGCCTGATAGGGTGGAGTTCCCCAATCCCCTGATCGCCTTGCAGCTCTGTGTGTGACAGTGGCGGCGCCCCAACCCCCTGATTGGCCCTGCTCTGTGCGTGATAGGGGGTGGCGCCGCAACATCCCCATCGACCCTGCCTTGAGTGTGACAGGGGGCGGTGCCCCAACTCCCCAATTGGCCCTGCTCTGAGCCCGACCAGGGGCTGCACCTAGGGGTTGGGCCTGCCCTCTTCCACCCAGAGCAGGCCTAAGCCAGCAGGCCGTTATCTCCTGAGGAGTCCCAGACTGTGAGAGGGCACAGGCCGGGCTGAGGGACCCCCCTGTCCCCCGAGTGCACAAATTTTTGTGCACCGGGCCTCTAGTGTGTGTGTGTGTGTGTGTGTGTGTGTATGAGTTATATGATATGTATATATATGTATATATATATGTATACACACACACACACACACACACACTAGAGGCCTGGTGTACAAAATTCTCGCAGCCCAGGAGTCCTCAGGGGATGTCTGACTGACAGCTTAGGCCCACTCCCCATAGGAGCGCAGTGACCATCAGGGGGAAGCTCCTGCATTGAGCATCTGCCCCCTGGTGTTCAGTGTGCATCATAGCAACCCGTCATTAGCCATTCGGTCGATTTGCATATTAGCCTTTTATTATATAGAATATTTTTATTGATTTCAGAGAGGAAGGGAGAGGGAGAGAGAGAGACAGAAACATCAACAATGAGAGAAAATCATTGATTGGCTGCCTCTTACACACACACCCCTGGAGATTAAAATTTAACTCTTATATAATCTCTTCCTTATTTCCAAGTTTTTCTTATTTTCCAAGAATTCAGCCCTGCCTGGAATGTAAGCTCATTAATTGGGGACAGGGGGAGAAAGCTAGCATTATTAAGAGTACACTATATTACAAGCACTTCGCAAAGCACTTTACATGCATTGTCTTACTTAATATTAACATCAATCTGATAACACAGCTATTATTTCTATTTTGCAAAAAAGGAAATGGGCTTACAGGAGTTAAGTAACTTGCTGAAATTCATATGGTTAGTAAGGCTGATTCAAACCAAATCTTTCTAACTCAACAGTTTCTGCTTGTAACTGTCCATGTGTCTCATGTATCTTCACATCCAGAGTAGCTGGCACTTAGTAGATGCCCAATGAAAGTTCCTTGGGTAGCTAACAAGCATGTCAGCAAATGAGCAATGTGTGGAGGGCAGGGTCTGGGGGCCTTGGTTTCTATCCTTGCTCTATCACTCCCATTGCATGTACTTATCATCTTGGATTGGAGCTCACCTCTGGAGATTCTAATTTAGTAAATCTGTGGGCGTGTTCTGGTCATCTAAACTGTTAACAAGACTCCCCAGACTAATCTGACTCAGATGGCCTACAACTGCACCTAGAGAAAATTGAGGTCATGGGCTAGAAACTATACTAGGCTAGAAATACAGACATGATTCAGTCCTAGATCCCCTTTTGCAGGAGCTCAGGGTCTAGGCGAGGTGACAGGCATGTATATACATAAATGCACCCGAGGTGCAGAATAGTGTTCAAGGCACTGATGTAGTTTGGGCAAATTCTTTAAGCGTCTTCCTTCCTAAACTACATTCTAAGTTTAAACCATCTCTATTGATTCTTTTCTCTACAGTGTTATATTAATCAGGAATTAATAGTTTCCCCCTAAGAACATGAAAATTGTATCTAGCTTTCATGGATCTGAAATCATAAGTCATTACCTAGAAGCATTAGAAGATTTGGCCCAATTATATTCTAGTAGTTAGTGAATCCACGTTTTTAACAATCCATTCTTGTTAATACGTTTGCTTATGATACACTGGTTTTTAAGCAATCCAAGAGATTAATTAGATAGAATTACTTCATCACTGCATTTATACACAAGTTAAATTACAAATAATAATTTTCTAAAATCCCATCAGATCTTTAAAAGTTATATGCTCTAAAGCAAAATATTAAAAAAAAAATGAGCAGAAAGTTACTTTTAATGGGAAAAATGCAATAGCTTCCAAGTGTGTGTATTTGGATATTGGACCCACAATACAGGATAGGCAAAAGTAGGTTTACAGTTGTGAGTATGCAAAACAGAGTGTATTCTTGTATTATTATTATTTATTAATAATTATATTATTTTCCACATGAACAACTGTAAACTTACTTTTGCCCCACACTGTACATAGCCTTTATTATTCGTGAGAGAAAATATCCTTAAAGTCAGTCTTACCAGTTTTATACTAATACTAGAGGCCCAGTGCACAAAAATTTGATTTGTGCACTCGGGGGTAGGGAGGTCCCTCAGCCCGGCCTGTGCCCTTTCGCAGTCTGGGACCCCTCAGGGGTGACCACTTGCTGGCTTAGGCCTGCTCCCCAGGGGATTGGGCCTAAGATGGCAATCAGACATCCCTCTAGCAGCCCGGCAGCCCTCGGGGGATGTCCACTTGCCAGCAGGAAGCAGGCCTAAACTGCAGTTGGACATCCTTAGTGCTGCTGAGGAGGCATGAGAGGCTCCCACCACCACCGCTGTACTGGCAGCCATCAGCGGGGCTTATGGCTGAGG
>NW_006287459.1:1747898-1768696 GCF_000327345.1 Myotis davidii | reverse complement strand
GGAACCTTGGCTTCCTCCATCACTGGAGCAAGCAAGCCTCATGTTCGCTTCATCTGCGTGGCTGCCAGCTGCCATCTTTGTTGGCAGTTAATTTGCATATCCTGCTGATTAGCCAATGGGAAGCATAGTGGAGGTATGGTTAATTACCATGTTTGTCTATTATTAGATAGGATTGAAAAAAAGAAAAAACAATAGTTCTATCCTTATCAAATTCTGTCCTTTGGAGTTTGCTCTCTAAAATATCTGTTCAGAGACAGCTAAATCTATAAACACTGACTGGCCAAAACAATGCTCATCTTTTCAACATAATGTTTTTAAGGTGTTCCTCTGAAGTGACTTGAAAAGCCTGTTTTTTCACTTAAGTTAAAAAAAAAAAATAGCTTCTTCACCTAGATTAGTGGATATTTGGTCCTGCCCAAAACATCCATGGAGACATTTGGTCCATGCCAAAGGTTCTTGAAATTTGGTCTCATCAGAAATATCTAGAAGCATATTTGGTCCAGGCCAAATGGTCCTTGATATTTGATCCTGTCCAAAATGTCCACACTGCCCTGACTGGTTTTGCTCAGTGGATAGAGCGTCAGCCTGAGGACTGAAGGGTCCCAGGTTCAATTCCCATCAAGGGCATGTACCTTGGTTGCGGACACATCCCCAGTAGGGAATGTGCAGGAGGCAGTTTCTCTCTCATCGATGCTTCTAACTCTCTATCCCTCTCCCTTCCTCTCTGTAAAAAATCAATTAAATAAATGTCCACACTTAGAAGACATCGCTGGGTTCAAATAGCTCATACCACTTATTTCTACTTTTGGTTTTCAGAATTAATACATACAGAATACTATTATGGATCAAGGACCTTTTGACATGGACCAAATGCCTCAGTGGGTGGTTTTGACAAGACCAAATGTCCTATAAGGCTTAACCTCCAATGCAGCTTGAGTTATTAAGGTAGTTCATTAGCGCATTCATAAATCTACCCCAGAACTACCTCGTGCTTTATCAATGAACCAACAAGAATGTAAAACACTTAATATAAGCACCCAGTGCTTTTCATGCATTTCACCTCATGCACAGTAGGTGACCATTATGACAAATCTCAAAGTTTTAGAAGGGTGAAATCAGTACAATTTATATAATTTCTGGAAACTTTAAAAGAGAAGTTTTTACTTGTAATTACAGCAGGTTCTCCAATAACATTTAGTTCAATTGTTATAATGCTGATGAGATGCCATAGGAACTTAACTCTTGTTTATATGAATTAGCCTGTGGTAACAGTGGTTTTGTTAATGCATCTTTTTGCTTAAAGTCACAGAACTATTGTATCTTCAGCATTAAGTGAGCACTTTGTAAATTCATATTAAGACAGAGGAGTGTGTATTCCCCTATTGTTCACAATCTCATACAACAATCTAGATTCTACCTAGATTTTTAAATTTCAGAATACAATTTCTTGAGAATGAAAAGTTAGAAATATTTTTTAAAATATGAGGCATGGGTGATGTTAACTTCTGGTAATTTGTGGTGTATTTAACTAACAACCTCACACTAGAAAAAAAATACTCACTGGTTTACAAAAACAATCAACTTTTCACTCCACATACATACTCAACAACCTTCTTTTTTCCCATTCACTCCATTCCAAAGAGACAAATCTATGACTGGAAGACATTTTATTGCCCAAGTTTCCCTTGGTCCGCTTTCCTGTGTACCTTTTCAATGTCTTTACACTTATATTAGGTGCTTTATCTACTGGTATATTGCCTTCTCCTTCCTCCTGGCTCACCGCTCTCCTCAGCATCCGCCCTCAGCCATCGAGTCTCTGTCCTACTCCCCAAGGCCAGGTGGCTTGTCGTCCTGTAATGACTCTCCCTCCCTTCATCATTGCTAATCTTTTCCTAATAAGTGATGATCGGATCAAGGGACTGATCTACACAAGAGAGAAAAGGTGCTAGTGCTTTCAAGGAATAGAAGAAAAAAAGACTAGGAGTGCAGGTAACTAGCATGTGGAAAACATCCTTTCAAGGTTCCAGCTTAGAATTTAAACCATCTTATATTAAGCAAGAATGACCAAGGATCTACTTAGCACTCCAGCTCAGTGCTTTCAAAATTTGGTAACTGCCAGCCAGTTACCAAATACATTCTATGATATTCTATGGTGAACCTGGAACATAGACATAGACATGCATACATATATAGCTGAAAAAAAAGCCTACAAAACATTTTTTACTCTTATTACTTGCAATGCATGCATTTTCTATTCTACAGTAACTCTTTCAGTCTCTCTCTCTCTCTCTCTGTCTCTCATTTTAATATTGCTCAAGATGCACTGAATTGGTTACAAGATTCACTAATATGCTGCTATCTACACTCTTGAAAGACACTATTATGTGAGGCTCCACAATGGATAAAAGGCACTAAAAGACAGCAGTTGGACTAGAAGGGTCAGGGGAAGACAACACTTTATTTACCATATCTCCTGCATTTTTTTGTATTGTCTTATTTTTCTGTCTTCATAAATCAAAGTAAGGCTCAAGTTAAGAGCTACAGGACATGCTTCCTAGCTGTGGTTTTTAAGACAGAAAATCCCCACATGCCCCAGCAAAGTTAAAAGTATACTAGTACTTAGAGAAGGTTCTATTATTAATAACATTTCACATGGATATTCAGGAAAATTTCTTCATGATATGAAAGGAAGGCAAATCAGAGTAAGTCATACCTCATCAAGAATAATTATATTTAAAAGCTTAGACTTTAGAGGTTATTTAATCTCAAGGCTACAAACTAGTAAAATTCTATCTAATGATGTATTTTGTGCCATGATGTTGGCAAACACATTGTTCTTAATATATTTCTTTTAATACAGGACATTTAAAAATGGAGATAAATTCACATAAAATATTGATAATTAGATTTTCTTAAAAACAATGACAGGATGTTGGACACAAATTTTCACATAGTAACAAATGTCAGAAGCTTTTTCACTGTAGCCCCTGCCCCTAAGCCTGTATTTTCTATTTCACCTATTTTAATTGAGTGGATGAGCACTCTGCTCACCATTCTGAAGAATCAAATTCCCCTGCTCTATAGACCAAGGCTCAAATGGCAGTTGCATCACTCATTAGATCTCTGACCTATGTAATTAACCTCTGGGCCTCAGCTTGCTAATGAATAAAATAACATAACATTAAGAGTCTTGGGCACACTATAGATGACAATGCTCTAATTCCTGCTCTCCTCTTTGGCTATTTCTCAGGTCATAAATAAGTCAAGGTTTGAAACCCAGTAAATTGGTCTGAGGTCCAAACTTTCAACAGATTGATTTCAAAGTAAATGAAGTTGCCCAAGTCTAAGTAAATGCTCAGTTCAGTGTCACCGTTGATACCTGAGAAGTAACCAGTTTTAAGTAGGATACAAATAGAAAACAAATCATAAAAGACAGGCATGACTAACCCTATGTAATAAAAGGCTACTATGCAAATTGTCTCCTCAGGGGTTCAACCGACCAGGAGTTTGACTGTTTGCTATGATGTGTGCAGACCACCAGGGGGCAGCGCGGAACAAAAGGAAGGCCCAGCCAGCAGCCAGAAGGCCCCGATCAGCCCTGATCACCGGCCAGGCCTACGGTCCCTACCCATGCACAAATTTCATGCACTGGGCCTCTAGTCCTATATAATAAAGGCCAGTGACCATAAGCGTAACAACCGGAATGACCACTCGACCAGTCGCTATGAGGTGGGGAGCCGGCGAGGGGAACCGACTGGCTGGCGATGGCAGTGGGGTGGGATGAGGGCCGGCGAGGGGAACTAAGAGGCTGGTGGCAACAGCAGGGCAGGACCCAGGGAGGGGGAGGGGAACCAGCTGGCTGGTGGGGACGACAGGGCAGGACTGGGGACTGGAGAGCGGGCAGAAGATAGGCCTGATCACAGGCTAGGTCTAAGGACCCTACCTGTGCACAATTTCATGCGCTGGGCCTCTAATAAATATAATAAAACTAGAGGCCCAGTGCATGGATTCGTGCACCGATGGGGTCCCTTAGCCTGGCTTGCAGGGATCGGGCTGAAATCAGCTCTCCAATACCCGCCAAGGGGTCCAGATTACAAGAGGGTGGTTCTCCAGTGACGCATCCCAGAATTGGGCTCTCTCCTCTCTGGTTCCAGGTGCGTCACCGGAGAAGTGCAGCTGCCAAGTCACCACAGCTGGGCAGCTCCTGCTTTGAGCGTCTGCCCCCTGGTGGTCAGTGCATGTCATAGCTACTGGTTGGAGCAATTGTTCCCTGGTGGTCATTGCATGTCATAGCTACCAGTCGGATGGTCGGATGGTCACTTAAGCTTTTATATCCTATATAATAAAAGCCCTGTGATCGAACAGCAGAATGACCAGAATGACCAGTCGACCAGTTGCTATGATGCGCATTGACCACCAGGGGCAGATGCTCAATGCAGGAGCTGCCCCCTGTGGTCAGTGCGCTACCAGAGTGGAAGCACCGCTTGGCTGACCGTGATGACCAGCTGCTCCCGCTGCGAACCCTGGGCCAACGGACAGGAACCCAGGCTGTGATCGTCACTTCCTTGCCCCAGGATCCTCCTCCTCACTCCCTGCCACCTCCTCCGGACACCCGCAGGCTACATAGTGCTGCTGCTGCCAGGTTCGCAGAGCTGACCCCGGAGGCTGGGAGGCAGGTTTGTTGCCGCCATGGGACTGAGGCCTACTCCACCAACTCTCAGTGCTATTGTCCCTGGTCCCGGCCCTGACCGGGTCCTCTGGAGAGGCAAGTCCTCCAGCTCAATGGAAGATGCTGAGCCACAGAGCAGCCACTCAGAGGGCGGGTCCACAGCCGCTCGGCTGACCGGAATGAGCAGCACTCACACAGAGGGCAGATCCCACCGGCCACGCCCCCCACCAGTGCGCAAATCTCATGCACTGGGCCTCTAGTATATAGATAACCTTCATACCATCTGATCTCATCCTCCACCATCTTCTTCAAATTTCATTCCAATTACGTTCATGAACAAACTATATTCCTCTAGTCCTGGGGCCCTCTGCTAATTACAGTCTCCTAGGCCCCTCCCCTGGAGATTCTGATTCAGGAGCATGAATGTGCGGTTTAATTAGTACCCAGATGACATGTCTGGGAGGTTGCAAAGCACAGCCTATAACCTGCACCTTTGGAAATGCTGCCCTCTTTTTCCAGAGGGCTGGTCAATCACATCACCCACTCACAACAGCCCCTATTCATCTTCCAGTGGTCGGCAAACTCATTAGTCCACAGAGCCAAATATCAACAGTACAACAATTGAAGTTTCTTTTGAGAGCCAAATTTTTTAAACTTAAACTATATAGGTAGGTACATTGTTATTACCTTAATAAGGTTACTCCTAAGGCTTAGGAAGAGCCACACTCAAGGGGCCAAAGAGCCGCAGTTTGCCGACCACGGATCTAGACTGTTTTAGCTTGACCTTGGAGTGGGAGAGGTTGAGGATCCACACAGGAGCTACAGTAAGGTACTCCCGGCGCTGCTCCCATGAAAACCTGGGCATGGCTCCATCACTGGCACTTGCTATAGTGTGCTTCGGGTAGCTTCATTCTTCAAGGTCAGGGACCTTCTCTAATTCCTTCCCAGACTCCAGAGAGTCTCATGCTTGGCCAAAGTTAGATGATCAATGACATGAATATTTAGGATTCAGTACTATCTTTGGCTTCTGGCATCTACTGGAAGTCTTGGAACATATCTCCAGAAGATAAGGGGGGGCTACTGTACTTGTGTTTTCTGAAACTTACTCCTGCTTCTAATGGAAGGAAAGCCACGCTGAGACATGAAAGAGGAAACGAGGTGTTTTTGTTTCCTTTTCCCATACTACCTCTTTAATTGCAGAGTCTGCCAGGCAACCCATTAGCTAAAGATAGCAAAACCCTCTATCAAGTGTTCCCATGGGTAAGCAGAGCCACCCAGGAGACAAAAGCTCTAAGGAACATTTTTAAGATTTTTCAAGAATATCATTCATAACTCTAAGATTTAGCCCACTCCACAGGGAGCTGACTTGTCATGGTTTCTGATAATAAACAAATGGTTCCATGCTTTACTTGACCTAACATTATGCCACTGATTGGAACCCTACCTTGAGAATTAACAACAAATTTAAAACACACACACACACACACACACACACACACACACACACACACAAAACAAGTTCAATTATCATCACATTGAGCCAGAAAGAATGCTTAGGTCTTGATACTCTACTCCCCAGTGAGCTGCTCTCCTTACAGGCAGGGAGATTTAGCATTTCATTAAAAAATAAAATATAGTTTACCTAGGTTTTTTATTAAAATCTTCATTCTTAACTTCATTTTAGTTTAAGAGCAACTACTACTGTGTGGAAATTTGAATTACAGCAAAATTCCAGCTGGTTAGTGATGGAAAATACCATTAACGATTAACTCTATGAAAAAGCCTGCATGTTCCTGGGCTGAGCATGACAACCTGATGTTCACTATTACCCAGAAATGCAGTGACAAAGGACGCCTGTCTCTGGACCCCTTGCTTTAATTAACTGACTTTAGCATTTTGTCTAGAATGTCAAAGTTAATTCATATGACCAAGATCAAGATTCTTAACACAGCCCAGCTGGTGTGGCTCAGTGGTTGAGGTTCAACCTATCAACCAGGTCACGGTTCGATTCCCGGTCAGGGCGCATCCCAGGTTGTGGGCTCCATCCCCAGTGTGAGGCGTGCAGGAGGCAGCCAATCAATGATTCTCATCATTGATGTTTCTATCTCTCTCCCTCTCCCTTCCTCTCTGAAATCAATAATAAAAATATATTTTTTAAGAAAAGAACCACCACCAATTACAAACAACCAACTAGGTTTAAAAAAATATTCTTAACATACAGGTTTAAACTGGTAGAGAGGGACTGAATATGAAATTAATACAAACCAAATGCTATATACATCCAACTTGCAATACTATTTCACAGTAAGGCAATTATATTGTAGGGGGAAAAAATTTCATTGCAAGTAATCATTAATCACCATCACAGAAATATCAATTATGTTCTAAAAATATGTATGTGTAAACGTCTTTATAATTGGCACACGAAAATTATAAATCACTTTCACTTATGAATATTGATGGAAAACCTCAATAAAATTTAGCAAATTAAATATAACTCTGGCAATGGGAGTGTGAATTGCTACAATCTATTAGGTATCGCAAAAAAGGAATAGGAGGGACTTGTTAACTTTTCTTTTTTTGTTACAATGAAATGTATTGAATTATAATTTTTAAAATCTAATTTTCAAGTTTTAAAGGAAGAAGTTTTAATTAATAGCTATGAAACAGTCTAATGCTGCCCTGTGCATTATGTGTGCATGATGCTACATGATCCAATATCCCACTGACTCACAGAAGCTGAACAAAACCTGTAATTAAAGTTCTAAAATCTATAAAGCTATCAATTTTAAGACATAGATCAATTAAAATTAGAAATAAAGAAATACAAGCCAAATGTTGCTAGAAAATAAGTACACATAACACTTTCATAATAGTTACTGCTTACAAAATACATTTCACATGCCATTTAATTTAATCTTCACAACATGGAATGAAGTTTTACTTCCTAGTTCCAGAGGAAGAAATAAAAGGTCAAAAAGTATAACTCAAGGCATGCAATATTTGACTCCAAAGTCATGCCTTTCCAACTACACAATTCCATTTATACATAAAATTTCAAATAGTCAAATATGATCGTTTAAATTAGATTATTTCTAATTCATAACCTACATTTTTATTATAGTCATTTAAAATAACCATATTTTTCTAGAAGATATTACAAGCTATAATCTATAACAGAGTGCACCTAAAATAGCAGATACTATGTTCCTTCTTGTGTACAAATGTACTTGAAAGCAGACAGAGCTCAAAACACTGTTTCCCTCAATGAATGCTTAATGGAAATTTTGTAGCAGGACAGATCATCAAAGGTAAATACGGGATAATGAATTCCCTTAAGCCCAGTTAGTATTTAAACATTGATGAGATCATCATCAGCCAACACACAACCTGAAATGTACATATATGAGCTCACTTGTCTAAAGGAGAAAAACATTCTTGTGTGTCGTCGTTTCAAGACGCTCTGTTTGTGGCTGTCAAATTCCCGTATGCATCCGAATGTGCTGAAGCACCACCCCATGCTGCTGACTCAGCAGATCTGGGTGGGGCTCAAAAAGCTGGATTTCTTTCCTTCCCGATGTGGCTGGGTTGTTGGTTTTCATCCTGTGCACCTGGGGTTGCCAGGTTCAATTCCCAGTCGGGGCATGTGCTCAGGTTGCGGGCTCAACCCCCCGTTGAGGGCATGTAGGGGGCAGCCAGATGGATGTTTTGCTCTCATATTGATGTTTCTCTCTCTGTTTCCCTCTCCCTTCCTCTCTCTCTAAAAATCAATTTTTAAAAACAAAACAAAAAAAAAGAATCTGCATTTCTAACAAGTTTCCAGGTTAGTGCTCAAGTTGGTCCTTGGAACATGCTTTGAGAACTCGGCTATGTAAATTTCTTTCAATATGTAAAGTTGAAATTAAGAATGAAGATTTAGATGTCACTCGTATTATTGGGCAGTCTTTCTTCTTTGAGTGTATAGAGCAGGGGTGGGCAAACTTTTTGACTCGAGGGCCACAATGGGTTCTTAAACTGGACCGGAGGGCCGGAACAAAAGCATGGATGGAGTGTTTGTGTGAACTAATATAAATTCAAAGTAAACATCATTACATAAAAGGGTACGGTCTTTTTTTTTTTTAGTTTTATTCATTTCAAAGGGGCCGGATCCGACCCGCGGGCCGTAGTTTGCCCACAGCTGGTATAGACTGAGGCCATGTACCGATGACTTGACAGCTGATACAAGCAGACCCTCTCATCTAAGGCTAGAATTAACTCATATAGCGAAAGTCTAGTTTACACACAAAAATACCCAGCAATGGCTGATGAGGCCTTCAGGATAGATTCTGCAGATTTAATACAATTACAAATCAGTTTCAGCCAACATTTCCAAAAGTTTGGCAAGGGAGAACAATGGAGAACAGTGGGTCCTGGCCTTGACAGACTTGTAACCTTTTTCTCAAACAAGATGAGAAAACTCTAACAAAAATATCAAAGTTCCTATATACCCCAAACCTGGGAAGAAAGAATTTACCTATCAGGGTCAATAAAAAGAGAAAGAGAGATGTTATAGCTATAAGAAATTTTTCACAGTAGACTTGGGATGTGAAAGTTTTCTTGGCCTATACATCTCTGAAACACAGATAAAACCAAAGCTTGTTCCAATCTGGGTCACACCAGACCTACTTCTCCAGCTCTCTCTATAAGAAGCTGATTCCTTATCTGACAGGTAATAAGCAATAAGGTGGCAGTAAGATCACCTGAAATCTTTGCTGGTTTCTTATTGCATCAGGTGCCAAGGTGACATGCTGGCACGGCTCCCTTAGTGATTATTTTTGTGCTACCGATAAAAGGAAAAGAAGTGTTTTTCTTCACCCCACACAATCTTTGGAAAAGAAGATAAGCAGTTACAGGACGCTCATGGGAAAAGGCCAACTCTAATCAAGCACATGGCCCTTATGCATCTGTAGAAAAGAGTGTCCAAACCAAGCTCACTCAGTCCCATTCACTCAGCAAACTAGACCTGAACACCGAACGCTATGGTTGATGCTGGGGACACAACCTAAAGACACAGTTCTATTCTACATCACAGAAGCTGCCTCTCACTCAGGCTGAGGAAAGACACCCTCCACCGCAATGTGTTTTATTTCATTGCTGATGAAGAGTCAGTTTAGAACTTTCAAACAGAGCGTGTTTATTTTTAAAGAAGACAGAGGTATAAAATATGACTGTGGTATCTAGATGCATTGCTTTCTACTGAGAAAAGTTTATCTCTTCTTAATGTTTCCAAAATACATGAAATAGAAAGAGATTTTTCAATTTTCTTGTGTGAGAATTAAGTATTTATGTGTCCATTCAGACACTGAAAGCTTTATTACCTCTTTTTTTTCAACATATCTCAGCTTTTTCTTATAGGGATCATACCTCCAATTGAGTTAACTTTTGCTAATTAATGCTTAGGCTCAAAACTGGTTTGAGCTAGCAAAAAGTCAGGAAAAATGTCGCAGTGGTATGTGGTCTCTCCATGTTACTGGAAACTAAAAAAAAATAATAACTCACCCATACTCATGGTAATTTGCCAGTATGTCATAGTCTATTCTTAAAGCTGAAAATTATAAACATATATGTTCTGACATTGGTAATCCTGAATACTCCTAAAATCTACGTTATTGAAATGATAGAAGAGCTGTTTTTGAGATTCAGTTATTCAACTGTAATACAATATTATTAATTCAAGAAACCTGAGATCATAACAGTATCTACCATTTAAAAAGACATGCAGTATGCATGCATATAAGCATAAGCGATGGACGCAGACAACAAGGAGTAAGGGTGAGGGCAAGACTGAGGGGATGAGGGGACTATGGGGGGATAAAGACACATTTGTAATACCTTAATCAATAAAAAATAATATAAAAATAAATACATTTTAAAAAGACATGCAAGGTCCTGTGCTGGGGATAAATATACATAACTTTAATCTGACAACAATGTACATGTTTTTATCCCCATTTGACGTTGAAAACATTGAGACTCAGAGTGATTGGGAAACTCACCCAAGTGACACAGCTTGGTCAATGGTTACCCAAGCCTGATCCAAATACCTCCGCTGGAGTGAGAGCCTCCACAGCCAGTAGAAGGCTCTGATATAGGGCAGAAACTTGAGCAATTAAGTTGGTAGAAGGCACATAGCTTCTGGCAGCCTACCAAGGAATGTGAGGGTTAGGAGGAAGAATAGGACTAGTATAAAATATCTGAACTTAAGTCATTCAGGGGGAAAAATACTACAAGCATACTTCATTTGAAAAAATAAATTAACAAATTCAAATATTTAATTTTCAAACACTCATTAGATGCATTCATTAGAAAGCTCTTTACGTGTATTTGAAATATGATCCAATATATAACAATAAAATGTACATGTAAATAAATGATCCATTTCAGCCCGACTTCAATATCATCGGGTCTCACGGGGACCTGTAAGTGACTGGCCCATGATCTCTCACTGCCCCTCCTCCTTGCACGGCCTCATCTCCCCGCTCACACATTTAGAAATGCATCGTCAAGACTGTGGTCACTTCCTTGTATTCTCTCCAGCCCTTAGGTCCTTTCTCACTTCTTTCTTGGCAAAGCCCTTACCCTAGCTATATTCAAATCAGTTCTATCAAATCCCTATATACTCCATTCCAATACCTATGGGTTGAAAGTGCCTACAGGGAAACACATAATGTGCCTGGTTAGTGTCACTTTAAATTACCGGCCATGAGCTACAAGTTGGCCGCGCATGCCAACTGCAATCATATAGGACTTCTAGTCTCTTTACTTTCCCATTTTAACAGGCAACTGTTTCATACCTTTTCCTCTAACTGCGTATCTTCCTCCCAGCTTCCTTCGTGCTGATGATCTCGTTTCTGTTTTACTGAGAAAACTAAGACCATCTAAAGAGAACTTCTACAGGTTTCCCTAAGTGACTATTCTCCAGCTCAGAACTCTTCCCCAAAGTCCAGACTCATCCAACTAGACTCATCCAACTAGGCTGCCAACTAGACAGCCTAGCCCAGGTTCTCAACCTTTGGGGGTCGAACGACCCTTTCACAGGGGTCGCCTAAGACCATCGGAAAACACATATATAATTACATATTGTTTTTGTGATTAATCACTATGCTTTAATTATGTTCAATTTGTAACAATGAAAATACATCCTGTATATCAGATATTTACATTACTATTCATAACAGTAGCAAAATTACAGTTATGAAGTAGCAACGAAAATAATTTTATGGTTGGGGGTCACCGCCACATGAGGAACTGTATTAAAGGGTCGCGGCATTAGGAAGGTTGAGAACCACTGGCCTAGCCTATCTCCAAATGGAAACATGTGGAACACTGAGCTCCTGGTACTCTCCCCAAAACCTGCTGTCCCTTCCCCCAGATGAGCCCTGTCAGCTGATGGCAACTTAATTCTTCTAGATCTTTAGCCCCAAAGCCTTTGAGTCATCAGAGGGTCCTGTCTTCCCTCAAAATCCATACAGTCAGTTAGCAAATTCTGTTGGCCCTGCCTTTAAAATATATCCAGAATCTCACCACTTGGCATCATTCCCACCATCACTCTCGTCTAATACTATCACCTAGTCCTGTTAAAAACCTAAGTTAGATCCTGATATTTCCACAATTCCAAATCTCGAAAGGCTCTCATCTTAGTTATAATTACAGCCGCCAGTGCCTCCCTATCTGCCTCCCTATGTTCTCTCAATACCCCTCTCCTCCTTCACTCCACTCTGCACAGCCTTGTCTCAGCAGTCCCTATTTTCCTCCAGTTTCATTTCTCATAGAACTCACGTCCCTTTCTCATAAGGTATAATTACTTTTGTATTTTAGCTGTTTTCTTCTGCCTCCATCAGAGGAGGAATTTATATCTCTTTTGTTCATTGATGCGGCGTAGGCCTAAAACAGTAAGTATCAGGCATAGACTTTCAATATGTGTGTGTGGAATGAACATATGATTAATGAATAACATAATACCTCTCTTACATGCAGAATGTCTGTAATAATCTTAAAAACTCTGGCTGTAGAAGTGATATATGCTTAGTTATTTCCTGTTAATTCATTACAGCTTTTATTATGCATGCTAAAGTTATTACAGTTCATATTAAAATCTACAGTATGTCAGCCTAAAATGGCCACTTGCAAGACTGTAATAGGAAGACATAAAAAGGGAACTAGAACAAGACAAATCTGTTTTTAAAAATAGCCAAGGTATGTTAATTTAAAAACTCATAGGAAGGAAGTTCTTCTGAGTAACCAGACAGCTTCATTAATTCCTTTCATACAGGATGGAAAGCATTATAAATGTGTTCTCAATTTTCCTATACTTTATACAGCATTCTAAATGCATTTCCTTCTCTGAGATTTCAGCACCAATGCATGGAGCACCAGTCATTGCAAAGTGCTCTATATAGCGGTGCCTTCAGGGTCTTCAGTAGTTGAAGACCTCCTTGTTTTTAATGCTCGTGTCTAATTTTACAGGTTTGTTTGTCCCGTGGCTGCCAAAATATCTGCCTTTCTTAAGACTTAACTCATACTTCCATCTACCTTAGACTCTATAATAATAAAAGCATAATATGCTAATTAGACCAGGCAGCCAAACGACCTTCCGGACATCATTCTGGATGTCCTTTGAGATGAAGCTGTGGTGACGGGGGCTGAGGCAGAGGCGGTTAGGGGCAATCAGGCAGGCAGGCAAGCAGTTAGGGAGGATCAGGCAGGCAGGCAGAGTGGTTAGGGGCGATCAGGCAGACAGGCGAGTGGTTAGGGGTGATCAGGCAGGCAGGCAGGGGAGCGGTTAAGAGCCAGTGGTCCCGGATTGTGAGAGGGATGTCTGACTGACCGGCCGCTGGACATCCCCCAAGGAGTCCTGGATTCTGAGAGGGTGCAGGCTGGGCTGAGAACCGCCCCTCCCCTTCCATGCACAAATTTCATGCACCAGGCCTCTAGTAGTTAATAAACAGAAATAAATGGAATTAATGACCTAACGGTCTTCAGGGAGCAGAATATAGAAACTTAACAAGACATATTTAGCCAAACCTATTTCCACTGTTCAGAGATCTCTTTTCCTCATACCTGTTTAATAAATAGGTACCAAAAGGCCAATGTGTCAGCCATGCACTTTTCCAGACACTACAACCAAAATGATGAAGCGTCCTATGTGAACTCCCTGGTTCTTGTCTCCAAGGAGTCCAGAGTCCTGTAGAGGGATCAGGCGTGAACTTCATGAGATTCCCTCATTCCCTGAAATTCTTCAGAGGTTAATCATCCTCATGAGATAGGCTTTGACATGTTTATGGCAAAATTCAGCTAAAATTTCAGCTTAGCTTTCAGAACAGCAAAAGAAAGTTGAGATAATTGTTGCAGTAAAACATATACTTACATAGGGCATATACATTTCTAGATATCAAAGTAATCTCAAAAACAAGTCTGTTATACTTTTTAAATACCACCTTCCTTGCTCTTTACATTAGATAGTTCAAGTTAGTGGGCGGGAAAAAAAACACTTCTTGGTCAGAAGGTTCTCAATTCCTAGATAAGAACCTATTTCAAGATTCTTTCTGCTGATTCCTAATATCTTCAGAACATGACCAATCTACAGTATTCTGAAATGACCATGTTCAACATCATGTGGGCCTGGTAGCATAAACAAAGGTGGCAAATAAAATTACCAGCAATTAATGAGAGACTTAATCTAACTTGATTAAATCCAAAGTATATTAAAAGAAAATAGACCAAGTTGTGTACAGATGCATTATGAAAATATTTTTTAATATATTTTATTGATTTTTTACAGAGAGGAAGGGAGATAGAGAGCTAGAAACATCGATGAGAGAGAAACATCGATCAGCTGCCTCCTGTACATCTCCCTCTGGGGATGTGCCCACAACCCAGGTACATGCCCTTGACCGGAATCGAACCTGGGACCCTTCAGTCCGCAGGCCGACGCTCTATCCACTGAGCCAAACAGGTTTCGGCATGAAAATATTTTTATGCTGGGACTCTAACTTCACATAGAATTAATTAATTACAACTTCAATGACCACTGTGGGACTCTCTAGCATTCCACACCTCTACAAAGATACTCAGGACCTCTGATAAGAAAACTTGATTCCCTAGGCAAAACAAACTCTCCACTGAATGTCATGAGGATTCGTATTTCTTTCCTTATCTTCATCTAAAAATATACCCAAGCTAAAAGGATGGAGAAAATGTTCCCTTCTTTTTTTCTGATGAAACACTAACAAAAATGTTTAGTTTTATTATGTCTTAAAAGGGAATCTGTTGCCAGGAAGTACATACTAAAACCAGTGAACACAAACCTTTTAAGTATTAAACTGTATCTTCTCAGACTATTTTTAAAGTTTTGTGTCTCAAGTAAGTGGCTTTTGATGTCAGTTCAGTGACAACACAGAAGTATTTGAAATGGCAGCAGGTGAAGTCAATGGTATTGTCTTTCCTGAAGACAGTTTGTTATTACCTACCCTCCGTAGAGTTGAAATTTTATAAGTTCGTTTTGCTAAGAGAAATGTAATTGTGCTCATCTTCCTCATTCAGAAAGGCCTTAAATGGAACAAAGCAGATTTTAGAGAAATAAATTAAGGAATATTTCATGAAGACCTATCAGCATGAGACTCTAGCAGATGTGATCGACAGGAAATGGAACGGAATAAAGCTTGAATCAGACCCACACTGCTTATTATTCTAGAAAACAGCTGGAGTCAGAAGAGTGAATGTGACGAGAATAAGTTGTATCTGGTGGTTTCCCTTATAAATCAAATATAATTCAGAAACAATGACACCTGACATGAAATTACATACAAGAGATGGCGGAGGCTTTGTGAAAGAGGGGAAAGGTAATATCGTCTATGTTCTCTTCATTCTAGGACAAAACTAAAATATATTTATTGTAGACATTTTAGAAACTACAGATTAATATCATGAGAAAATAGAAATCATATATAATCCCACCACCAATGTTAATAAGTACTATTAACATTATGTTTTTATTGATTATAGAGAGGAAGGGAGAGGGAAAGAAAGATCAATGAGAGAGAAACATCAAACAGCTGCCTCCTGCACGCCACCTACTGGAGATCAAGCCTGCAACCCAGGCATGCGCCCTGAAGGGGAATGGGACCATGCATGCCCTCCTGGTTGGTTCATAGGTCGACACTCAATCAACTGACATACCAGCTGGGCAATCATGGGAATATTTTTCAGAGATAGGACATCATTTGTAACTTAGTGTTTTCATTCCTCATATCATGAACATTTTTTCCATGTTATTAGTCTTCCCAACAACCTCACACATTTGGAATTGCTTTCCATGTTTGTTAATGTGATGTGTGAAAATAGGGTAACATATTTTTATGCTGAATATTCTCCAATTATTGGGAAATGAACATCTCTCTTCCCGAAACCTTAGAAAAGTCAAAATTGTCTTTCCTTTGTGAAATGCCCATATAAGTCTGTTTTTCACTAGGGATCATTTTCCATAGGGGTGTTATCAATCTCTCACTGCTTTTAATATCTTTTGTAAAAGGCATACTGGTGTATAAAATACAGAGCTTAGAGTTGGTCTTTTAATTTTAGTTAGAGTATTCTTGGTGATATTTTTCAAAATGGCATTTTTGTGATTATAAAAATAATAGTTGCTGTAGAAGATCTGGACATATCAGAAAAAGATTGAAAAATAAAAAGCTATAACTTTACTACCTAGAAATCCAAATTTTTTGTACATGATATATCTGTCCGTTGATAGAAACAGGAACTTATATGCAAATTGGAAGTGCAACAGTGTTGTTCAACATTTATTAATGTAGGACAATGCCTGATATGTAGTACGAGCTTAAAAAATATTTATTGAGCAAATGCTATTTTATATGTATTTATATTTCAAAATTATATTCTATACATTCAGGATTATATAGTATTAAATCTTACTTTTTTCACTTAATACATTGCAAAAACCTTTCTAAATCACAAAAATTTAAAAAATATTTTGGAAACTAAATTTTATCAATATAGAGATATACTAGTAGTGCATTAAATTATTTTAAAAGCTTGCTATTGTGGAATTAATTTTATTTTAAATATTTTTCCATATCACAGATAACACTGTAATAAACATATATATAAATCTTCATATGGAATTCAGATGGCTTCCTTAGGATATATTCCTATATCAAGGATTATGAGTTTTAGTGCAGAGTTCCATATTATTACCTCAAATAACTGAATGAATACACTCTTCACTGAGCATCATAAAAGAAGATTCCATTAAGGGTACAATTCTTATGAAACTAGGACCACTTCTTACTCCGATAGCGATACTGGTTTTGTGACAAGTGTTGTTTCTATGATTAAGACAATTTCTGAAATTAAATACACTCATTGAAGATAACAGGAAGGGAACAGAGTTTTCAAGAGAGTACGCTCACAACAAGCCTCTTCTAAGTGTAAAGAAAGCTGCTCAGCTGCTGTAACTATTGACCAGGAATGATGAGAGCATCCACCACACACATAATTGTTCCAAGACTTGATAAATCAAGTCTCCTTGTTTTAAGCATTGACAAGCTATTAAATTTATCTTCACCAATGCTTTGAGTTTTAAGAATCCCTAAGTGATCTTGCTTGTAGCGCTTTGATTTTCCTTCATTAAAAAAAATACTTCCAACTAGATCAGACAATAAGACATCTAATGAAGACTTAAATATGTGCTCACTTTTTACCTCTTAATTTTTAAAATTGATTCTTAAAAGTACATTTGTCTAACAAGGAGTCATCTCTGTTCTATTATAAATTGTCATCAAATTCTGAGCATTTCCTTCATTTTACTGGCATCAAAATAAGTGATAACCTAGTCAATTTCTATTTAGTTACTAAGTAATTGCATTCAAAAGTATTCAGTTCTTGCTGTGCAAAGGTCAAACATTCTTGACATCCATCCTGTTTTAGACTGCCTCGATTCCCCATCCTTTTCATACAATTTAACAAATGTTAAAGTAGCAGTTGCAATATTATTTTTTTTAAACTCCCTAAAACTTTTGAATGTTGTTGCTTTCCATTACATGCAGGTATCCTGGGCTTTTTAAAATTTGCATCCCACAACTCATTTTTACAAAAGACCCACATTAGTACCTGCTTTCACTAACCAAAAGAAATCCGAAGAAGATTTTCGTTTTTACGAAAAAAGGCAGAAAGTGAAAATAGTGTTCAGCATGTGTTGGCAGCAATCATTATAGAGGCAGCAGCATGCCCTGCAGCGAGAGTGGCCCCGGCCAAACCCCTTCCCAGGCAACTACATTCGGCATCTCAGCATCAAGCTGCCAGAGCTATGAATTGTGTTTGTGAACACCTGTGCTATATCTCGGTTTATTTTGCACATCTATTAGCAATATGTGTCCTAAGGTATCGGAAAAGTCTGAATGCTCATAAGGGAGTTACGTTGAGTGTAAAACTGAACATAATTAAGAGTATTTGGTATGAGTTGGTAGGGTTTTTTTTTTTTTTTTTTTTGAGTCTGGGAACACTCAAATTTTTCCCCTATAAATTATTGTCAACTGCTTCTTCGCTTTATGCCATTTTGGTTTATGATAAGTTTTCATAGGAATGCTCTACTTTCAAGTAGTGGGGGAAACCACTACAGTGTTGACCCAAATAAAGAAGCCAGCTCAAAATCGTCAAAAAAAAAAAAAAAGAAAGAAAGAAAAAAGAAAGAGAGGTGAGTTCAATGAGGAATAGCGGAAAAATTACAATTTGGAACATACATACTGTGGCAAGCTACAGGCAAATCCACGGAGGGTTTGGGGTAGGCTGCTTTATGGGCAGGGAACAGGAAGTGGGGAGAGTTTAGAGTCTGTTAAAATGAAATCAAACAGAGACCAGCTTTGAAAATCCCTCAAGCAGACAAAACCAATCCAGTCACACAAATAAAGCTCAATTTAGACCAATTTGGTGAGACCAGCTTGGCCTGGGTTGGTCTTGTTCACATTTCTGGAAACAGGGGTTTATAAGCCTATGGTTTGTGAGAACTGTCAAGGCTGATATAAGGCTACCTGATTAACACCCGAATATTTAAGAAAATGCCACATGATCAGTTTCCTGTAAACCAGGCATTTATAGAAAGTCATCTATCAGTCCTTTAGTTTTGTTTTTCTGGGGGCACATGCCTGAGACTGTCCGCTCTATATCCTCTACTTCACTTTAGATTGAAATTCTTTCACAGTATGATCTCATTTTGATAAAAACAAACTATCCTCATGCAGGTATGTAATATGTATTTGTAATGAGAATAGGAAAGAGCCCAGAAAGATAAGACATTACTTTTTACAGTAGATTGTTGTGGGAGTTCATCTGGGGCAGTGAGTGAGTTTAATCTGTTGCAATGATTATGTGTTACATGTTTGCTCTTAAAAAGCCAACAAAGGGCCGGCCAGAGGGGCTCAGTGGTTAAGCATCAAACCTTGAACCAGGAGGTCACAGATGGATTCCCTGACAGGTTACATGCTGGGGTTGTTGGCTCAATCCCCAGTGGGGGGCATGCAGGAGGCAGCTGATCAATGATTCTCTCACATCACTGATGTTTCTCTCTCTCCCTCTCCCATCCTCTCTGAAATAAAAAATTTATATGTAATATATATACATATATATATATATATATATATTAAGCCAACAAAGATTTTTTTAAATATATTTTTATTGATTTCAGAGAAGGGAGAGGGAGAGAGAGATGGAAACATCAATGATGTGAGAGAATCATTGAATCGGCTGCCTCCTGCAAGCTCCCCATTGGGGACCAAGCCCACAACCCGGGCATGTGCCCTTGACAGAAATCGAACTTGGGACCCTTCAGTCTGTAGGCCAACACTCTATCCACTCAGCCAAACTGGCTAGGGCAAAGATTTTGTTTAAATGATGTTATCTTCACAGAAATGTGATCTAGCCCAACTTAAAAATAATTATCCACTCTGGAGTTACTTTTCGGATACAGAATATAATACGTGTTGGTGGATAAGGAGCCAATCCTTGTGGGTCCATCTTTCAAGGTTGATTTTAGTCAAAGGCTTGCTCTCAGACTATAGGGTTGTTTTTTCTCCTTGCAAAGAACTGGGTGAAAAGAAGCAAGAAGAAACTTAGCTCTTATTTAGGTAACTTTCCAAATGCCTGTGTTAACATGCCCTTATGAGTAAGACTAGTTTGAATGCATCCTTTCTAAAGGCACAGGGAGGTTAGCCCTCCACACCGGAGTGTGTCACTAACCAGCCAGCTGTCTCACTGCTGCGCACAGTCCAGTGTGACTATGTGTTTTAGAATGTCAAACGAAGGATGCCCCAAACAACTATTAAGTTCTGCAAAGTTAGTGCTGGCTGGGAAGAGCACCAACTTTTTTCTGCAGCTCTCCCTTGAAAACTACTTCTGGGCAAGCTCCAAAACAAACACCGTTTTCCCCCTTAAGGAATCGACCCGGGGTTTTTCAACCCCCATCCTCTTCATTACCTCTGAGGCTGAGCCAACATTGCCTTAAACGCCTGCATTTCAAAATGAGATGACAAAGGTAGGTGTGTAAGTGTGTGGGGGGCGCGCAAGCATAATTTGCCTTTCCACAAAACCCAGCATTCAGAAAAGATAAAATAATTCCTCTTTCTAAATCAAGGGACTGAAAATGGTGTGTTTTTTCTTTTTAAAAACACACACACACACAAAACAAAAACAAAAACACAAAAAACAGTTCGACAGCCCTAACGCCTAGTTTTGAGGCAGTTCATCAAACCTGAACACAATCATGGGGTCGGGGGAGAGGGAGAGCAGGAGGGGAAGAGAGAGACAGAGAAGAAAGAGAGAAGGGAAGACGGTGGGTGATGAAACTGAAGGCAGGGAGCCGCCAAGGGGTTCGCTCTCACCCTTACCGAGTCCTCCCCGGCACACATCACAGCACGACGATCCCGAGCCCCAAGAAGCTAGAGAGCAGCCAGGCACAGATCCGGAGAGCGGAGACGGGCGGTGCTCCCACGCCAGCCATCTGCCTCGGGGATTAAAAAAATAAAGTAATAAAAAAAAATCACTTCGCAGACAGCTCCCGACCTCAGCTGCGGGAGCTGGA
>NW_006287459.1:1742652-1747641 GCF_000327345.1 Myotis davidii | reverse complement strand
TGTGGGCCGGGCCGCCGCTTTCCCAGCAGCAGCCCCGGTGGCCCCGGCCTCACCTCACAGTACAGATGGGCTGCGGTTGACGGTCGGGCTCATTCTTGTTTTGCTGAAAACCTGTGTAACCAGTCACCCATTTACCAAGGTTTGCAACGCGTGGCAATTATTTTTTGGAGCGTAAAGGAATAAAATCTGAACGTTGAATGCTATTGTTTTAGAACTAGAAAAGAAACTGAGAAAATAGCTCAGTTCTGATTTAGTCTTTTTTTCCCCCACTCCCTGACATTGATTCCCTCCCTCATTAAATAGAATGTGGCTCACCTGCCAGACTCCGTTAGCTTAAAAGTTTTAAGTAAGGGGTGGGCAAACTTTCTGACTCGAGGGCCACAATGGGCTCTTAAAATGGACCGGAGGGCCGGAACAAAAGCATGGATGGAGTGTTCGTGTGAACTAATATAAATTCAAAGTAAACATCATTACATAAAAGGGTACAGTCTTTTTATTTTTTATTTTTTAGTTTTATTCATTTCAAATGGGCCGGATCCGGCCCGCGGGCAGTAGTTTGCCCACGGCTGAAACTCACAGCTTTAAAAAACAAAAAAAGAAAAGTTGGGGTTTTTTTTTGTTTGTTTTTACTCCTAAATTCCAACAACCTGTCTGGTCTCTCAAAACTTCTGACCAACTAAGTGCTTTGAAAAAGGGGAAGAGCATTTGTTGAAGGCAGAACCAATGGTGGCAATAATGCAGGCCGAAACCTAATGGTCACTGGCTGCCAATTGTTTGGTCTCCAAGAAACAAAATTAAAAGCGGAGCAAAAGCCTCCATCATTCTCCTGTTTGGTGCCTCTATCTTCCAGTTTCTCAAATGCGGAGCGAGAGTGAAGAAGACGAAATGACCATCCACATGTTCGGCTATTAGCAAAGAGCTCACCAAGTCGGACACATGGAGCTGCCTGCAAACTCTCCCGGGCCAGCCCGGGGAGGCTGAACAAGTTCCTTCAGCGGCGAGGTGCCTCTCCCAGGCAGGGAGAAACCAGTTCTGGGTGCGGCTTCCTGCGATGGGCCACTCAGGAACCCTCTGCAGGCAAGGGCACATCTCTGGAGTTTAGTCAGCTCAGGGAATGAACCAGCCCAGCAGAGCCCACGGTTACTTCGGTGGCCTCTGAAATCCCTGGCCCTGGTGACACGTTTTGCAGTTACGGGACTGTTCCTAACATGATTTAAGTGAAAACAAATGTCTTATCGAGCCAGTCTTCTTGAGGAGCCTTGAAGTGGGCGTCCCAGAGTCTCCCCAATCAGCACTGAGGCTGTTCTCCTAGGGGTGGGCCTTCCCAGAACCATTCCGCAGAGGGCCGGCACTTCCAGCCGGTTTGGATTGCTTAAATCAGTGGTTTTAACTAGCTACACATCAGAGTCAACTGGGGAGCTTGATGCCAAGGCCCCACCCAGGCCAATTAAACTGGAATCTCAGGGGGGTGGGGCTCTGGCAATTTCCTTTTTTTTTTTTTACGCTCCCCAAGTGATTCTCATCTGTAGCATGCACTGAATCACTGCTTAAGAGGTAAATTATTGTCTTAGAGTAGTGGTTCTCAAACTTGGCTGCACATTAGAATCACCTGGGAGTCTTTAAAATCCTGATTTCTGGGCCTCATCCTGCAGAAATTCTGTTTCTTTGTGATGGGGTAGGGCCACAACATTAGTAACAAAGAAACAGAATTTCCGGAGGATGAGGCCCAGAAATCAGGATTTTAAAAAGATTCCCAGGTGATTCTAATGTGCAGCCAAGGTTGAGAACCACTGTCTTAGAGGAACATCTACATTATATTTAAGTAAAACCAAAAATGCACTAGCAGATTAATGTGAAACAGTTTGAAATCCAACCTATCCTTATATATATATTTGTATATTTTAATATGAATGAAGAAAATATGTGGTGAGATACACATCAAAATTGCTTAGTCAGTGTAGAAGCGTGAAAGTGTGAAGGATATTACGTACTAGCTTCCTATTTGTGTCTGTATCATTTGACTGAACAAAAGGAGTATATATCCCATGTATGATTTAAATATACCTAATCAAGTTTTAAAAATGAATGCTTCTGAATGTCATTGAAAGTAAGCACTATGAAAGTGGGCTTAAGTTTGTTCCTTTTTGCAAATGTTTCTTGAATATCTAACTTTTTTTTTCAGGGTCACTTCTATTTTGTAACAAAATAAATAAGTAAATCCATAAAATCTTTGATTAACACATTAGCTACCAAAATGTAAGTATTAATCCATGCAATCATTGCCAAATTTTTTCAGTTACTTTCTTATAATTTCAGAAATATATTCAATTTTTCATGTACCTATCTTCTCATGAAATTTTTAAAAAACTAATATTCAAACTATATCATATAGATATAAGGAAATTTCATCTTTTCCAAGTGAAAAATTATTTGTAATTAATATCTCAATACTAATAGCTTTATAATTAGTTGCCAGTAGGAAACATGTAACATAGTAGTCAAATATCTAGTTTGATCTGGCTTTAAATCTTAGCTCTGCAAAAGTGTAGATATATGATCTTTGGTACCATCTCTTAGCCCCAGGAATAAGATGAATCTAATAATATCTACTTCAGTGTTATTAAAATTACATTAAGCCATGCAGCTAAATTGCTTATGAATGTGTAAAGCAAGTAACAGGTGCTTGATAGTGATAGTTATCAATTTACTGACTTCTATTTTTTCCTCTCTTTTCTAAAACATACTCAATTAACATGGCAGCAGTGAACTAAAAATTTATTAGAAAACAATTTCATAAAGCAGTAAGCATAATTATCCCTCTGACCAATGATACTGCTTATCTAGTGATGAAGGAACATTTTTTCAGGCCACTGCTTTCACATGTAACACATAAAACAATGTTTTGTTTGTTTGCCCCAAAATATTTGACATATACCACTGTTTCCTAAACACTGATATTTTCTAAACACAAAGCTGAGTTTTCATGGTTCATAATCAACCATTTTTTCCCTCTGTATTTATCTTATTGACTTAAGCACAGATGAGGTTATTTCCCCAGATCAGCTTTCTGACTAACTTTGGACCAAAAAAAGGAAGTAAATGCCTCAAGCAATAAAGGCTTATTACTTATAGATGAAGCCTGATTTTAATAGCATCATCGCTGCATTTTTTTCCTCTTTTTTTTCTTTCCTTCATATTTACTGAGCAGTAATAAAACATTTGTATTTCAGGCACTGTTCTTAGTAGTTTACAATTCTTACCTCATTTCATCCTCTTATCAGAGTAAGGAGTTCTATTTCTCTCTGAAGTTCATATCTTTGGCTACTGGCTCTTGGCCAGGGCTTTATGTTATCAATTATTGCCTCTTTTTAAATCACCACTTTGTTGCTTTTCACTGGATTATTCCTCTCAGCCTACACACATTTAATTTAGAGATGAATATATATGTTTTCTATACCAACAAGAACAAAGAATAAGAAGAAGAGAGGAACAAAGGAAGGGAGAGAGAGAAAGAAGGAATTTTATGGAAAAGAGGAGAGGAAAAACAAACAAACCTTTCTCTTGATCTTACTCTTGATCAATCTCTGGTTTTCTCTTTCTCCCTACCACATTCCCAACATTTACTAGAACTGTCTTAACGTTTACTAACTCATTAAGCCTCTGCGGCCTGGTTTCCTACTTTTTCTCCCCTGAAATCTATCAAAGGTCACAATTCCAACTGTCAGATTTGCTTCTCTCCCATTGTCCATTGTCACAACTGACTTTCATGACCCTTCCCTACTCCTGGAGCTCCTCATTGAAGAGTTGCTGGTGTTCTCCCTGATTTTTTCTTTTTTTAAAGACTCCTGGCTCATCTGCTTTTTTCTTTACCTCAGACACAGGTGGTCTTTCCAAGGACTGAGGTAATCTTATTTATTATCCTGGATTTAATTTTGGTCTCTTGGCTCAAGATTTCCAAATTTCTTTCTGCCCTCTGCTGAGCTTCAGGTGGGCATTTCCAATGCCCGGGAAGCACCTCCTCCTGGTGGCACTGTCATCTTGGTACCTCCACAGCAATGTGCCCTTCTTTCTATGCCTGATCCTTCCATTTCTTCTTCCCATTTCCCTGTCAGTCATGTGTAGGCAGGTCTGGAAAACTAGTGGGGCCCTCCACCAGAAGCTAATTAGCATGGGAGACCCAAGAATCTCTTGGGACTTAGTCATTAAAAAACAAAACAAAAACAGGCCGAGTTGATTGGCCCAGTGAAACATCTTACTCCTTGTAGGGGTTGGATGATTCTAAGTGAACATGATGTCTTCCCCTTAGAATTATCTTTGATCCTCTCCCTTAACATATCACCACAGAACCTCAATACCAGCTTGTAAAGTGCTAATAGAATACATTTTTACAGTGGAGGTATGAATCAGGTATATGGGCATACACAAGAGAGGGAATTAATCCTCCCAATGGGACAGGGGAACTAGCAAGTTTTAGATAGGATTTGTCATTTGAATGGGCCTTATGATATGACTAGGAATGCCCTGATGGGGAAATAAAGAAAAGGCCTCTAGCAAAATGCAAAACAACAAACAGATACAGGGAAAAATACAGACACATTGGAGTACCGTATTTGCCGGCGTATAAGACGACTGGGCGTATAAGACGACCCCCTAACATTTCCACTCAAAATACAGAGTTTGTTATATACTCGCCGTATAAGACTACCCCCTCTTCCGCACACCTTCTACACACCAAATAAAAGGTAAAACAATATCAGATTTGATTTTAACATTTTAATTTATATTCAAATGCTTATGACTTGCAGGAAAACTGTCACAAGGCTATATGTAATCAAACATATACATAAAACAGTGCAAGTTTATTACCGGTAAACATACTGGTAATTCACTAAAGAAAACACACTCTATAGACTGGTACCGTAGATGCTTCTCAGGAACACAGGCAAGCAGCCCACAACCTAGAGGGACTGTCAATGATAGAAGAAAGAT
>NW_006287459.1:1736853-1742259 GCF_000327345.1 Myotis davidii | reverse complement strand
AAAATCGCATAACAGCCGAGCATACACCCAGCAGCGCTGCTGATGCCTGAACGGTATGTGGAATGAAGTGGGCGGGCATCGGGAGGCCACTATGGCACGGGGCAAGCACTATGGGCAGTCTATCTGAAGTGTACCTGGCGTATAAGACGACCCCCCACTTGGAGGCATATTTTTCAGGGCCAAAAAATCGTCTTATACGCCGGCAAATACGGTATATGGCATCTTTGAGAATTGGTTAGTTTTTATGTGACCGGTGCACAGCAGCGAAGGAGAGAAAGAAAATTGGGAGTCCACTGTGAAGGGTTTTGAGAAGGACAGTTGTATGAACCCAGAAGCCCAGGGTAGGACAGACACTGCAGAATGAGAATGATGAAATGACGGCCTGAAACGAGGAAGTAGTGTGGAAAGGAAGGCATGCATTCCAGAGTCTTTGCAAGGTCAGATCTTCCTTGTTTTGATAAAAACAGAACTGCACCCAACAATAGAGGTTGTGTAGCCTGCAGGAATGTTACTGCCCTGCAGTGATGGGGTCATCAGGGAGGCCTGAGCTCCTCAGAAGAGCCCAAACTGGGCAGGCTGACTGGCAGAACCCTAGCTGCTGCATTTTTGGTCTGACAGGCGATACAGGACTTAAACGGTGATAGGAAGTGACATTCATTCATTGAGCCTAGTGCAAGTTTCCATGCTGAATGTAGTGATATTCGTGCCATCTACTGGGTCAAGTGCCAACTCTCTTCCTTGAGTGATTTTGCTGATCAAGTGTCTCTATTACCAGGAAAAAAAAACACACACACACAATAGAAAAGTCAATATGACCAGGGAGGGGCACTCAGTGGAACTCAAAAGTTCAGAGGATGTTCTATTATTTCTTAAGCTCAATAGTGGTGTATTAGTCAGGATTCTCCAAAGAAATGGAACCTAAAATATGTATAGAAATATACAGAGAGGAAGATGGAGAGATTTTTAGGAATTGGCCAAAACAATTGTAGAGACTGGCAAATCCAAAATCCGCAGGGTGGGCGGGCAGGCTGAGACCCAGGGAAGAGCTGGTGTGGCAGTTTGAGTCCACAGGCAGCCCGCTGCCAGAATCCGCCCTCTTTTGAACGTCAGTCTTTTTCTATTAAGACTGTCGACCGATTGGGTGAAGCCCACCCGTACTGCGGAAGTTAATCTGCTTTACTCAGAGTCAGCCAATTTAAAGTTAATCGCATCTAAAAAAGTACCTTCCCAGAAGGATAATGTTCAACCAAACATCTGGCTACTGTGACCTACCAAGTTGACACATAAAATTAACCATCACAGGTGGGTAGATGGGTGGCCTTTAAACTGTTAACATACATTAAACATTAAAACACAGTCAGTATCTTCCTTTCTGCTGGAGATTGAGATTATAATGTGGAATACAAGCTCCCAAGGTTGGCCAAGACAGCTGTGAAAGTCCCATTGAGCAAATAATAAAATAGACTTAAAAAAAAAAGGATACTCCAAACCAGGGCCTTTGGAATGCAAGGGAGTCAAATATGTCAACAAGCACCTCCAGAACAGAAGGTTAGGACAGGCAGGTCTTTCCTGCTCTCACTTGCTTGGTCCTGGCCCACGTTATCATCTCTAATCAATAAGCTCCCAATTGCAAGTTCCAGGCATTTGCTGAAGTGTTTGTTGAAACCTGAAGGAGAGAATCAGAAAATATCCTAGCAATTGCCGTCCTGGATCAGACAGGCAGAATGGAGAGGCAGAAAAGCGAGCTGGCTAGACCCCAAGTGGCTGATTCCCTTGCTGTGCCTAAAACTACTTCTGTTGACACATGCTGGCACTGACTATTCCTCTGAAAACTGTTACTGCTCAAGTCTACCCAGGGCATAATGTTTAATGTTTAGCCTAATTTGGACCATATGTCATCCAGGAGAGACACATGTACTAAATGCACAGTGAGTGTAGAGCAAGACAAACATTTATTTTTCTGTTTAACCAAAATGATGTTTCTTAACATTCATGTGCTTGTTGACGTCCCATAAATCAGATTTTAGTTCACAGGCGCTAGAGAAGTTCATCATTAAAGGAGCCTGGTAATGAATCCTTTTATGATGTTAAATTTTGTTATGTCTCTTTTCTTAAAAGAGGGCACTACTTATGTGCAGTGTGCTTCATGGGCCTGCTAAGTTCTGAGTGGTCCTTCACCTGGTCCCCTGGTAGGTTACTAGGGTTTGCATAAGATCCATTTGCTGTCGATATAGGGCTCTTATAAGAATTCTTAAAAATGTTATGTGTGTATGCATTCCATTAAATCAGCTCTTACAGTGTCTAAGAGGGCTTATGTTATCCTTTTATACAGTCTAAATTTGCCTAGTTTAATTTATACTAACATTTCTTTGATTTAAAAAAATAATCTTTCTTTGCACATAGATTAGAATAAAATGGATTGAACAAAAATGAATTTACAAAAGTGTCTGTGTTTTATCGGTGGATTTTAAAAACTTACCATCTAGAGCAGGCAGGGGTGGGGAACTTTTTGCTGCCAAGGGCCATGTGGATATCTATACCATCATTTGTGGGCCATATAAAATTATCATCTTAAAAATTAGCCTGTTATCTTGGTCAAACAGTTAATTAACTAAGCCCTAATGCCTTGGCAAGGCCAGACCAAATGATTTTGCGGGCCTTATATGGCCAATGGGCTGGACGTCCCCCTGATCTAGAGCATTCGTTATGACTTCCACTCATCTTTCTCCTTATGTAGCAATGTCAAGTGGATAACTCTGCTGTACCATAGAAGAGAGTCAGACACGATTGGCTTTACTGAACTGTGTTCTGATGACTCTGATGCTCCGACTTGACCACTGTGGCTTTAAATCCTGGGAGTTTGTCCCTCTTCTGTAAGAGGAAGTGAGATTAGCTGCCTTCTGAGGCTAAACACTGTAATTGCCTAACTGAGTTCTTGTTTCGTCCTGCTCAGCTCTATAATTTAGCAAAAATGCCGACAGTGGGGTCATCTTAGAAAAATGTACTTGCTTTGCTCTGGATCTGAATATTCCTCATAATACTATATACAGAAATTTCTTTTTTGGCATCAAATTTTGATTTACAAATTTGCTCACTTGGGGGTATATTCTGACTTTGGGTTCTATTATCTATCCTTTTGGTTTGTGTGATTCCTTGCCACTGAATTGCTACGCTCATCCTTCCTGCCTATGGGTTTTCAACCCATCCTCAACCTATCTGCTCATTCCTTCACCACAAGGAGTCTGACTGCCCTGAGAGTGCGTTCCCCTTCCTCCCAACTCCTTGCTTGGGCCTGTCATGGGAACTTTACTTTCATTTTGTTTTGTTTTGGGAAATTTGAAAGATCTAGAAAAGTATAAAGAACAGAGAGCAAATGTACACTGTCCTACCATGTGGAACCAATAACAGTTGCCATTTGGGATTCTGTGCCTCCAATCTCTTGTTTCTTCAATGAAATACTACAGATATCAAGAGTCCTTTTTAACACTACTCCAAGTCTTATTTCCAGAAGCTGCCAATGTAAGTTGTGTAACTTTCCAGACCTTTTAAAAACATAGGCTGTGGCTATTTTTAAAAAATATTTTAACTAATGTACATTGTGGTGATGATTGCATAAATCTAGGAAACCCCAACACACTATACATTAAATGGCAGGATTTTGTGATATGTAAATTACAAAGCTATTTAAAAAACAAAACAAAATATGTAGCACATTTAAAGTGAAAAATCATCACTCAAAAATTTCCTGGGGGTGACTCTAATGTGCTATCTTCTTGATTAAGAACCACTGGCTGAAATCCTAACAGCTTACAGATGTGGAGTTCTCAGTACAGTGATTAAAAGAGGTGGCAACTGAGTAAAGGGAGGTCTTCCAGGCACAGAACCTTCATCAGAAAGACTAATTGAGCAGTTGACATGCCATTAGAAAAGACAGCCAACCCCTGAGGATACTGTGTAGATTACAATGCATTATGTCTAAGGTCCCAAATTGCAGTTCACTCAAGTATTTCACTTGAACAGAGCAATTTCAGAGCTTTTAAAATGTTGCATTCCTTAGTGGTACACTGAAATAACTTGTGTGCGATCTCTACTGCCCTTTTAAAATCCAAATGTCTGTCTTAAAGATTTATTTAATGGAGAACTCAGATGGCCTGAGATAAAATATTTTTGATAACAAAATAGGGAATAAAGAGGTGTTAAAAGCATTTCTTAATTAGTACAAAGCTCAGAAAAAGAAGACATAGCCCTTCAGTTTCTTAAGTTTGTTCGCCAGAATGAAATTATTTATGCAGCTAACTTTCTAAGAAACTGTTTTTACAGACAAGATCAAACACAATACCTCCCAAATCTTTACAAATTAGCTATTCATAACTTCTTTCAATGCAATAGAACCAAAGCCAATGTAACCTTTAAATATTTCCTGTATACTTTCAACAATAAAGATTTTTTTAAAAATTCCTGTATGGGTATAAAATAATAATAAAACTCATTTAAACTTGAAGCTCCCTGTCTCTCAACAATGTATGAACAAGAATAATTTTACATAGATTGTAATGCAAATCACTAAGCACATCTATATTGTAACATATCTAAGTAAGGTGAACAAATTAGTCAACTTTAAGTCATAACATAACCTGAAAAGCAGGTTTGAAATGACTGAATAGGTGTGAAAAGTCACAGACTATTTCTTTTATTAAAGGATGTCATATAATGAATATGAATAATGAATAATGAATTAATAGCTTTTCCTGATTCCTCCAACATTTGTCAGAAATTATAATGAATGAAACTAATGTGGTCAGTTCATGGGTGAAAGTTAAGAGCTTAGAATTTAGGGACAAAGGAAAGTTATTTAAAATTTACTACTAAGACTCAACCCACAATGATGCAGAATAGAAATTTCCAGCGTAACTCTGTGAAAAAGAAGTGTTTCCTAAATCTTGGTCCAGGGTCTATACCAGCAGTTCTCAACCTGTGGATTGCGACCCCTTTGGCGGTAGAATGACCTTTTCACAGGCGTCGCCTAAGACCATCCTGCATATCAGATATTTACATTAAGATTCATAACAGTAGCAACATTACAGTTATGAAGTAGCAACGAAAATAATTTTATGGTTGGGTCCCAACATGAGGAACTGTATTTAAAGGGCCAGAAGGTTGAGAACCACTGGATACGAAACAATAATAAGAGTATATGACATCTGGTGAAAAGGAGAGTCAAAGAAACAGTTATTTTTCACAGTTGAGATGAAAGAATGCTTTGCTCTTTCTTTACCCCAAAAATGCCCCTAGAATGAAAATAAATAGTTTATCACAATTTGGAGGGAACATATTTTAGATTTATCATTAAAGTAGTTAACCTACTCCATCCAAGACCAAAATTGGTATGAGTGAGAGGCTGCTGAA
>NW_006287459.1:1732718-1736834 GCF_000327345.1 Myotis davidii | reverse complement strand
GTCCTAAAATATGTAGTTAGTGGTTGGTGGAGGCCTGAAAGCTAGGATTCATGCTACTCAGTGCCTTTGACAATTTGGAAGGCAGAACCCTGCTGAGACTAGTTCTAGACAACAGGGTGGGAAAATAGGTCATTATCACTGCATATTGGTTGTTATTGGTTGCATTTAGAAGATGTTGAAGGAGGAGGGTGAGTACAGGCAAGGTCTGGCTATTTTTAAAGCAGAAACCAAGGTATTGGCACTATTGGTCCCTTCTGAGGGCTGTGAGAGAAGGGTGTCTGTTCCAGGCCTCTCTCCTTGGAGAGCCAGGCCTGTGTCTTTTACATTGCTTTCCCTCTGTGTGCATTTCTGTGTCCAAATTTCCTCTTTTTATCAGGACACTGGTCACACTGGATGAGGGCCCATTCTAATACCCTCACATTAACTTGATTACCTCCATAAAGGCCCTGTCTCCAAATAAGCTCACGTTTTGAGGTACTGGGGCTCAGGACTTCAACATATGAATTTTAGTGGGGATAGAATTCAAGCTGCAACAAAAGAAGAGATATTGGGGGACAAATGGCAGTTTGTGCCACAAGGCCCAAATTATGATGACTCCCAGCTTAAGCTTGGATGATTGGCACAATCCATCTACCACTGCCCAGGATTTATGGGCGTTCACAGGGATGAATCAGCTCCACTTCTCTCTTTAGCTTTCCTTATCAAGCCACCACTAGCACAGGCGTGCTAGCATAGCGTGTATGTGTGTGAATGACTACTGCTACCAGCTAAAAACAATAGCTAAGCTTGACTAAGGGCAACTTACATTCTAGGTGCTATGTTAAACACATTGCAAGCATTATTCCATTTGAATTTCACCACTTTATTAGGTGGGTGGTAGTTTCTTCCCCATTTTCAGGAAAAAAAAACAACAACAAACAAAATCCCAAAACCAAAACAAAATGAAAAACCCTGAGATACAGAGAATTTACCCAAGGTCATGTGGCTGGTAATGACAGAGATAGAATTAGAACCCAGGTCTCTCCCAGCTGTGACTGCTGACTTATATTGCCTAAACAGCACTATAGCGCAGCCTAGATGGGTTTCAGAATCAGATCACATCCTGGGAGCTGAGACTGTCCAACACCCTGCTTTTTGGAACCCACTGATCTTTGGCTGGAAAATAGGAATAAGGCCACTCAGAAGGGAATCTAATAATGTTTTCTATGTGCCAGGTCAGACTCATTTCAAGAACTTTATGTATGTGAACTGACAACGACTGTAAATTCTGTGCTGTCATTATAACCAATTACAGATGAGGAGCCAGAGACAAAGAGAGGTGAAACAGCTCACCTAACACTATTACGTGGGCAGTAATTTGCCAATCTGGGGTTTGAACTTTAGGTTAGCTCCACGTTTTTAACCAGCCTTACAAGTAAAATTTGGAGGATGGGGACTAGAACACTCACATCAATAGGACTAGAAGAGCCAGAAATATGTTTTGAAAACCTCTTGGATTACACACATAAGAACATCTTCTTACTAATCAAAGCATAAATAATAAGCTCTCTTTCTCTCTCACTTTGTGAACTATTTAAGCTGTATTTGTTAAAAGTTGAATTCCAAAGAAAGATTCTTGGCACCCAGTGTTGTCTGAAAGTGAAACCAGGACCTACTGCTTCGTCCTCCGACTAACTCTCCTGCCCTGCTTGCTGTGCCTGTTTGCTCTGAGTGACCTGCTGTATGGCATTAGGTGGTCACATCACCTCACAAGGCCTTTCCTTCTTCATTAGGGACATGGAGCACGAAGACGAGACCACCAGTTCCAGACTCAGACCAGTGACTTCGCAACTACTGCCTATGTGACCTTGTTTTCTCATCTTTAAAGTTGGGATAACACCCACCACACAAGGCTGTAGAGAGAATTAATAAAATCAAATATATAAATTGCTTGGATATAGCAGATTTTTTTAATTTCAAAAAGACAGAGGGAGGGACAGTGGGAGAAAGGAAGGGGAGGGAAGGGGGGAGAGAGAGAAAGAGAGAGAGAGAAAGAGAGAGAGAGAGAGAGAGACATTGATCTGTTGCCTCCTATACACACCTGACTGGGGATGGAACCCACAACCTGGGCATGTGCCCTGACCGGAATCTGGTGACCTTTCAGTGTATAGGATGATGCTCCAACCAATTGAATCACACTGGCCAAGGCAGCATATAGTAAATTCCTGATAAATATTATTATTGCAATTATTACAATAGGTGAAATTAGGTTTGTCTTAGGAAATAGACCTTGCCTTCAGTAGACTTATTAACAGATATAAATTAAATAGTTTTCCAGATTCTTCCTCATTTACTAAATATTACTTGGGGCAGCCCCTATGCACAAAACATCTTAAGACAATTATGTTTCAGTTGGAACAACAGGAGTTGTACATACTTACCTATATTAAGAACTAGAAATATTTTAGGTGAGGGACTGTCATGAAGCTTCAGAAGAGGGAGAAATTGCTTTCACCTCCAAGAGTTGGGGCACAGAGTAGAGAAAGGGCATTAGAGCTACACCTTAAAGCATGTCAATAATGAGTAATTCGTCTCTGCATAGCCAACAGACTAAAATAATTACTTCCTCCTCTATGGTATGCTTCATTACTTTGCACTGATTTTTAAAATTAAATGTACATTAGACTGTAATTCCTGTTTCTAGGTCCTCCTTATTGTGCACTCTCCTCCTATGGCAGGGACTGTCTTATCACCGTCGAGTTCTAGACCTGAGGCCCTGAACCTAACTGTCCCTTATACCTGGGCTCCTGAGCATTAAAGAGAAAAAACCAACATGATATAGAAAAATGTTAGTTACATGCAAACAAGTGGTTAGAATAAGATGGAACTTGGAGACATTGTAGAAAATAGGTCTACCTTTCATCTAGTGCCAATATTCCACCTTTGTGTGGAAATTACCTAAAAATCGGTACAGCGGTCTGTAGGGTTAAAGGAATAACTAATAATGAGAGAAATACAGAAAAGCTGTTGGGTTTTAGGGTTAGTCCAATGTTGAGTGTGGCTCTAGAATCTGATTGATTTTAATGTCATGCTGAGCCTCTTAGCTCAGGTAAGTGACTTCTAGGATTGACAGATAAAAACAGGACACCCAGTTAAATTTGTATTTGAGATAAACAACAATACATTTGTGGTATGTGTGGCCCATGCAATCATTATGGCACACTTATAACAAAATATTATCTTGTTATAATATTTTAAGAAGTTAAAATATAAGTTGTTGCTTATACATTTTTGGTATAAGTGTGCCCCATGCAATCATTATGGCACACTTATAACAAAATATTATCCGTTGTTTATCTGAAATTTCTTATTTAACTGGGCACCTGTGCATTTTACTTGCTTAAATATGACATCCCTAGTGGGTCCTGGCCCCGTAGCTCAGTTGGTTAGAGTGTGGTCCCATAAGCCAAGGTTGCAGGTTCTATCCCGAGTCAGGGCACATACAAGAAGCAGCCAATGAATGCACAAATAAGTGGAACAACAAAGCTCTCTCTCTTCCTGCCTCTCTCTCTCTCTTCCTGCCTCTCTCTCTCAAATCAATAAATAAAATTTTAAAAAAAAATGACAACCATAGTGACTTCTCTCTTATCTGTTACTAGGAAATGGGATAATCTTGCCCATATTAAACCCTTAATTCACCTTCCAAATCAGAATACTTTAATAAGAGATATAGATCAAACCTCCAGGACAAATGGGCCCGGTGCAATCCAAATATGGCTTTCTAAGGAGTGCAGAAAGAGTTCAGTAAGACTCTCAATGAAGGTGAAAACTGCTTTGAGAGATTTGCAAATTTACCTTCCAAGTAATCATACAACTGTGCTTAAGCAGTGCGGCAGCAGGCAGAAAAGGCTGGGCTGCGACTCTGCGCACGCGCACCAGAGCGCCACAGCCACACCGGGCCCCGCCCACCGGGGTCACGCGGGGGAGGAGCGGCCCGGTCTTGTCACGTGACTCGGACGCCTGCTCGCCCTGGGATGGAGTCCGAGGAGGGGACGCCGCTGTGGCGGCTGCAGAAGCTTCCCGCGGAGCGGGGCCTGCAGGTGAGGGGGCAGGCCCGTCCACCCGAGTCGCGTTCGC
>NW_006287459.1:1731808-1732664 GCF_000327345.1 Myotis davidii | reverse complement strand
GGCCGGCCCCCTGTTCCTCCGGGGAAGCGGTGGAGGCCGAGACTTGTGGCGCCACCTCCTCGCCGTGGCCGGGAGTTGCCCCTCGGGGCTTTGTGCGCAGACTCCACCGGGCCGGCCGCACCCTCACCCTGGGGTCGGGGGGAGGGGAGAGGAGGCCCATTGCTCCCTGGGGTGGCCCGAGACCCAGTGACCCCCGGGGGTGTGGAGCTGCCACGTAATCTGTGAAAGCTTACCTCGTGGACAGGTGGTTTGCAGTTTCTCACCTAAGTTTCGTTTCATTCATTCATTCATTCATTCATTCAACATATACCTCCCAAACGCTGCCTGGCTCTAGGCACAGTGCTAAGTGCCTGGGTTACCATGGTGACCGGGCGAAGCCTACCTGGGCCCCTTGAGGGAGCAGGAAAAAAATGGGTAAGTGCTGCCAATGACTGGGCGACTGGACTAGGTAGTGTGTTCCAGGGCGGCCTTTCCCTCTGGAGTCTAGAGGACATGCAGGCTGGCACCTCCAGCCTAAGCAGAAAGCCTCATCCGTTTGTTCACCCAGCTGTTCCTGGCGCCTGCCCCTCGCTGAGTGCCGGGGGTAAGGCCCAGTGGTGACAGAGACCCAGTCTGTGCCCGGGGGAGCTTGCTGTCTAGGAAGGAAACCTGGAGTTATCCAGTCATGCGTTTGCGGGAGGGGTAGCAACCCAGATTTGAAGGGGCAAGGGAAGGTTTTCAAAGCAGGAGCATCTAGATTTATTTCTAGGTTCAGTCCTGAAGGATGAGTAGGAACCAGACAGGCTAGAAGGGTGGGAATGTTTTAGACAGAGGAATAGCAGCTACAAAGTCTGGAGGAAGGAAGTCCCGTCCAGTC
>NW_006287459.1:1724933-1731771 GCF_000327345.1 Myotis davidii | reverse complement strand
CCCCCCCCCCCCCCCCCCCCTGCCGCCCAGGGGGGCTTTGAGGACCTGCTCTAATTCTTAGAGGCTGAAATGCAGAGTGAGAAGCAGAGGAGGGTAGCGAAGGCAGGTGAGCAGGAGTCTGGCTGGAGTCTGTGCCATGCTCCTGTGTTTAGCCTTACTACCCAAGGCACTGGCATTTTGAAGTATTGCTTAGGGCAGCAGCAAAACTTTAGTGAGTTTGAAAGATGAGAGAAATGTGGAGACAGTACATATAAGGGTATGTTGACTGTGAACTGTGAAAGGAAGAAAGCCCAGTGGTTGCTATAACAGGAAAATCTGACTGAGAAGTAGGGCTTTTTCTCCCCTTGAACTTTCAAGCAAAAAACTTAGCGCCCCAAGTATTAGACCTGAAGGAAATTTGCTGACCGCGAGAGAAAGCGGTATGGAGCTTCAGCATTAGCTTTGGGAGCTGTGGTTCTCTTTGCCTACTGACCAAAGACCACGACTGACACTTGGTACTGTAATTAATATGTTAATATGTTTACTCCCACCATCTCCGTTCCCCTACAGTTCAGGCCTTGTGAAGTCTTCCTTGAACACAACTTCTTAGCTGGTCCTCTTGCCTCTGGTCTCTCTCCTACTCTGAACTCCTTCAGGGTGGATACTTGTTTTATATCTCCAATTCTTGAGACTTGTGTCTGGCTCAAGGTGGTTCTTAAATCGGTGTTTGTTGAGGACAGTAATCAATTAATGCACATTAAACTCAGCATTATCATTGGGACAGTCATCTGGATACCAATGATGGGCAGCTTTGCAAAAGCCCCTATTCTGTTCCATTCACTGTGGGTGAAGGGTGGGCATGGGTGCTTAGCCTACATACGGTGATAGAGGGGTGTGTGGTAAGTACCTTTTATAAGTTCCAGAGTTTGGCCTGCCTTTTATCTCTGTTCCATTTTATAGTGGGGAGAGTGTGGTGGGTGGGGGGGCAGTGAATAGAAGGGATGAAATTACTTAATTCCTGCCAGGATAAAGAACAACAACAAAATCTTCTTAACCCTTTCCTTTGATTTTACAAATGAAGAAATTCATATGGCACATTAGCCAGCTTTTGGAAGTGGGGTCACCAGTCGCTCATCTCTGTTCTGATATGTGTGGTGTCATAGAGAAATTATTCCTTAAAATGGAGTCAGTATGATCCAGGGTGAAAGAGTTGAAAGACTTGCTGCTAAAATGCATTTCCAAGTTATTTGGGTTGAAGTACTCTTCCTATAAGACATAAATAGCCCCGAGGAAGAATACCATGTTAATCATTTGCCTATAATAGTGCAGACATAGTAGGTACTCAGTTAATATGTTAAAGGCATGGAACATTAGTAGTAGTAGTAGTAACAATAGTGATACTAATAATGATGATGATTATGGCCAGCAATGTTTAAGCGTCTTGTATAAGCCAGCAGTGTGGCAAGTGATTTGCATGTATTCTTATTTAATCCTTACAACATTACAAGGATATGGATATTGTCCTCTTTTATACATGAGAAGACAGAAGCACAGAACTTTTAAGTAACTTGACAAAACTAGTTAAGTAGTACAACTAATATTCAAACTAGCCAGTTTCATTCCAAAATTTACAGTCTTAATTACTGTGTTCAGTTATGTATGTGTTAGGATTTCCATTGTAGATATTAAGGTAGGATAGAGAAAAAGGAATGTAAAAAAGGAAAAGATAGGTATTGAGGGCTTTCTTGGAT
This sequence comes from Myotis davidii, assembly GCF_000327345.1. Lineage (NCBI taxonomy): Eukaryota > Metazoa > Chordata > Mammalia > Chiroptera > Vespertilionidae > Myotis > Myotis davidii. The sequence goes on along the minus strand of NW_006287459.1, from coordinate 1,730,041 downwards.
GGACCAAAAGAAGTAAGTATGAATGTTGTGAAAAATGGAGGCAAGGGAAAATGAAGTTTAGATCTACAGTAAAAGACTTTGCTCTAAGAGTTAAACACTTTTTGTTGTTATAATTGGTATAAATACAATGTCTAAGGAATCCCAAGATGAATCCTTTATACCCACCATCTTCCTTTCAGTAACATTAGAAAAACACCAGTGTATCTGTATAACTTTTTAGCTTCTGAACATGGACAAAATGATACTTTGTGTGTGTGTGTGTGAAGTTCTAACTTTTAATTAATAAAATAATGTTAAAAGTAGGTACACTTCACCCTGGCTGGTGTGGCTCAGGGGTTAGAGTGTTGGCCCTCACACTCAAAGGGTCACGGTTTTGATTCTCTGTCAAGGGCACATAAACCATTAGGGTGCATGGGGGAAGCAACAAATCAATGTGTCTCTCACATAGATATTTCTCTCTCTCTCTCTCTCTCTCTCCCTCCCTCTCTCCCTCTCTCCCTCTCTCCCTCTGTCCCTCTCTCCCTCTCTCCCTCTCTCTCTGCCCCTTCCTCCCTCCCTTTCACTCTCTCTAAAAATCAATGGAAAAGATATCTTCCGTGAAGATTAACAAAAGTAAATAAATAAATAAATGAATAAATGAATGAATGAATGAATGAATAGTTACATTTCAACCTCAGCTGCTCTTGCAGATGATATGAACTTCTTTCAACAGGACAAGTTCATGTTTGCTGTAAGGGAGATAAATCTGTTTTATAATTTTACTCATAATTACATTTATTTCGTTTTACTCTGTAGCTTCTTCACAAAATAATTGATGGCATTTGTGGCCGAACTTATCCTCTCCACCAGGATTATCAAAGTGTTTGGGATTCCACAGAATGGATGCATGTTCTGGAAGATATTACCAAATTTTTCAAAGCTGTAGTGGGCAAAAAATTATCTGATGAAGAGGTAACTGTAGTCTAAATTCCTCTATGTAATAATAAATAATAAATAGTATTCAGATTTTTTATTAAGTTGGTCTTTAGGACACTATATAATACAAGGGCCATCATAAGTAGCTAACAAGAAAAACCTCATTATTGTGAGTAAGTAGAAAATCTGATTGTGGAAGTTCTGGGTTTTTGTTTTATTTTGTTTGTTTATATTTTTTAAGTTATGAAACATTTAAATGTCATAGAAGAAAACTGAAAGTTAAGTAGCTGACACCTACATTCCCATACCACAGTTACACAGTTGTTAACATTTTGATATATTAATATAACTATACCAGCTTTTTTTGGTAGTCTCCAGATGTAATCACTTTCATGCTCTTCATCAGTCAGCCCTTTTCCTTTACTTTCTGTTTTGCAAAACTTTGTTAAAACCTAGTTTTCTGGTTATGCATTCTCATCTTATTCTTTTCATAGTGAGAGAAGTATCTTTTTTTTCTCATTTACTACCATCTTAAAGTGTATGTGAAAGGAGAGTGGAACTATGTGTTTACATTTTAGATGGTGAGGTCCTTTCACTTATTTTATAGCCATTTATTTTTTATGTTCATAGATATCTCAGCAATTGAATCAGTTGAATTCATCTCATCAGGAAGCTATCATGAAATGCTTGAAAAGTAGAAAAGATGAAATTAAGCAGACTCTGTTAAACGAAATAGTTGATATTTCCTCTGCACAGCTACAGGATTTTGATTGGCAGTTAAAGGTGAGAATCTGTTTATTTAGGAGTATGGTTTTATTTCAGTTTTTGAATAGGACGAAATGTTTATTTTTTTATAGTATACATCTAAAATTTCATTTTGAGAATGCAATGTTCCATAAAGATATCAAAGATAATTAAAATTATATCTTTTGTATTAACTGGACATCAGTATCATAATATCCAAAGCATGTGTAATAACTTTACAATGATAAATTTCATTAACTGGGGCTGTAAATCATTACATGTTTCAAATAGTGCAGCTATATGTATATATTTAACATATATTTCGGGCTGGAATTTTCTAGACCTTATAGTCTTTCCAGTATTGGTAAATGTGTTTCTACCTCCAAGGAAAATCTGTAATGTGTTGTTAAAACAGCATTTAAAAACATTTTTCAAGTAGAGTCATAAAGAATAGTTTTCATATCTTAGATCCATTGGATGCTACTTCTTCCACCTTTCCCTGTACTGGACAGCGAATAGGAGTACTTTTTTTTTTATAAAATGTGTTGTTCATAAGCTCTGATGCATATTTAACATAGGCCTGTTTAATATCTATTAATTACTGTTTTCCTCATTTTAACCAGCTTGCACTTTCCAGTGACAAGATTGCAACATTACAAATGCCACTTTTAAACCTTCATCTAGATGTAAAAGAAAATGGTGAAGTCAAACCATATTCTATCGAAATGAGTAAAGAAGAGCTACAGAACCTAATAAATTCCTTGGAAGCAGCTAATAAGGTATTTGCTTTAATTTTGTTTTGTGGTTTAAATGTTTAAGTATTGATAGATACCAATAGAGTCATGTAAGAAAAAACTCATAGTTTGCTGTTAATATTTCTTTTCTTCCTGATATTTTATGTCAGGCACAGAAAATACTTTATGTTATATACATGGTATCTTTAAATTTAGACATTAACCTAATTATAACTTATAATTTTAATTACTTTGTTTGGAGCATAATTTATCAAGTAGTTATTTTCGAGAGAATAATAGTGCCGTTCTAACAACTAGATTTGTTTTGCTCCAGTGCACATTAATGATAAAAATTAAATTTTTACCTTGGGAATATGATATTAGTTAATTCTGAGGAGCTTTTATGATTTAAAATAGCATGATCTTGAAGAAAAGAGTGTCTTATTTAACTGGACAAATAATAGAAAATTGCTTTAACTATAGGAGACAAAAATATGCCTTATAGTTATGACAAAATCCAGTTGAGACAAGATAGAACTAATGAATGACAGTGACTAACAGCTTTACGTTTTCAAAGGAAGGGCTAAATAATAGTAACCATTCCCAGTGTTCAATTAATGAGAAAAAGAATATTTAAATTGTAGAAACTGCTGCTGTGAGGGAGAAATAAAAATAATTATCTTTGTTACGTATGTTCCCTTCATTATTGCTCAGCATTTTCTCTAGTGATCAATCTCAGTGATTAAAGTCAGTTTTTCTTACCAATCTCTTGCTACTAACCAATCTTCTTGTGTCTGTCTTTTTTTAAACCCTGGTATACTTCACCTTCCCTTCATACTCTGCTGTAATTCAGCCGTTTTGGTGCCTTGATGACTGGTCCACCTGCCCAGTCACCAAACTGGTACTGGCTTGCCTTTGAATGGGGCTAAAGGTCTGATGGGGTGTGTGGTAGAGCCTGGTATAAACGTGAAATGATTCTGAACCATGGATCTGGCAGGCCTGCACCATCACTTCCTGAGCAGTGTATTTGTTTTCCGTTCTTGAGGCACTTCACAGACTATAAAGCATCTCGTACAGCAGATGTTGGCATCGTTCTGGTATAAACTGATTCTCCCCTTTCCTCTTTGTTTTTAAGGTCATTCGGCAGTTCAAATAACTGGAAATGATGAATACCAGCATTATCAGATTCCACTGTTACAACTGACATGACAGGGAATACTGTGTGTTCAGAAAACCTGCAATATACTATTATGCCACGCTGAGAAAGCAGCCGTGTTGAGATGACAAAGATAAAAATTTATCAAGTTCCCTAAAGAACAGGAAATTACATGGTTGACAGGAAATGCATTAAAAAAATTAAAGATAAAAAGCTATAGTAGCAGTTTATATTTTCATAATGACTGTTCTGCTTCATTTATTAAATCTTTGACAGATCTTTATAGATACCGAGTTTTACTGAAATCTAAAAATAGGCTCTAAAGTAATGTTAACATACAAAGCACAAATAAGCTTGAATCTTGCTAAAAGAAGTATGTGAATATCAAAGATGTGTATTATGGATATATATATGATTAATTTGCAAAATTTTAAAAATAACTTTTAAAGACTATAAGCTATAAAAAACTCAGGAGATTCCATATCTTACTCATACTTCAAAGGAAAGATAAAATGTAAGAATGCTTAGAGAAAGAAGCTCTTCAGACGAATAAGAAAAAACTGGACAATTTTGAGTTTGAATTCTATAAACTAAAATCTTACACTAGAACATAGGAAAAATGCAATAACACTGCTACTCTTGTATTTCTATGTCTGGGGGAGCATGAGCTGATAAAAAGAATATATGTCATTGTATAGTTTATATATTACTATTCAAATAGGTAAAATCATGTCCATTTTTTATAAACTCTATTGAATTTAACAGTTTTGGATGTTAACTTTTTTGGCAAACAGATCATTTTTAATATCAGTTAAGTTTAAAGATAAGCATTCTGAACAAATAAAAACTATTTTATTGTATTGCTTTATTTCAAATTACTTTCTACATAGTGCAATAATACATAATTAATTGTACCTGCTATTTGTAAGTTTTATAGCTCATGAGAGCATCAGGCTATTATTTGAGGTGTCTCGAGCAATTATTACTATTCTCTTTATATATAGATGAGAGTAGACGTAGAGAGGTTAATACATATTGGAGTGTAATCTAGATGGTGCTCTCAAAATGTATCTTAGACTTCTGCCAGTCAGCTATTTATAGGTTAACTACAGGCCCGGTGCACGGATTTGTGCACCGGTGGGTTCCCTCACCTGGCCTGCGGGGATCAGGCTGAAACCAGCTCTTTGACATCCCCCAAGTGGTCCCAGATTGCAAGAGGCTGGTTCTTGGGTGACATACCCCGGAATCGGGCTCCTCCTCTCTGGTTCCAGGTGCATCACCCAAGAACCGCCACTGCCAAGTGACCGCAGCTAGGCAGCTCCTGTGTTGACGTCTGCCCCCTGGTGGTTAGTGTGCAGCTGGTCACTTAGGCTTTTATATATATACTAGAGCCCTGGTGCACAAAAATTTGTGCACTGGTGGGGAAGGGCGGGGGTCCCTCAGCCCGGCCTGTGCCCTCTCGCAGTCTGGGACCCCTCGGGAGATAACGACCTGCTGGCTTAGGCCTGCTCCCGGGTGGCAGAGGGCAGGCCCAATCCCTAGGTGCAGCCCCTGGTCAG
>NW_006287459.1:1715261-1723881 GCF_000327345.1 Myotis davidii | reverse complement strand
CATGTTAGTTTCAAGCTGCCGTGCTGCCAGCCGCCATCTTGGCTGGCAGTTAATTTGCATATCTCACTTATTAGCCAATGGGAAGGGTAGCGGTCATACGCCAATTATCATGTTTCTCTTTTATTAGTGCAGATACTAGTAGACTAGAGGCTCAGTGCACAAAATTCCTCTGCTGGTTGGGTCCCTAGTGGCTGTCAGCTGCTGGCCGGGGCCTCCCTTCCCTCCCCTGGCCAGCCCCATCCCCTGGTCGAACTCCCTGTTGAGGGGACAATTTGCATACTCTGCTTTTATTATATAGACTAGCGGCTCAGTGCACAAAAATTCATGCACTGGGGGAGGGGGTCCCCTTAGTTCAGCCTGCCCCCCTCTCATAGTCCAGGAACCCGCAAGGGATGTCCTACTGATGGAGTAGGCCTAAGCCACAGTCTGGCCTCCCTCTGCAGGAGGTGACCAGATTGATCAGGGGAAGATGCTGCCCCCATCACCCCGCTGCTGCTGCCACTGCTTTCCACAGCAGCTGCCAAGGTGTTTTCATCAACACAGACTTCAGTCCCTTCACGAAAAAATTACAATTTCAGGCATTTTCAAGATGTCTCTTTCATAGGATATGACCTTTCTTTTTTTTTTTATCCTCACCTGAGGATATTTTTCCATTGATTTTTAGAGAGCATGGGGGAGAGAGGGAAAGACAGAAACATCAATGTGAGAGGGACAGTTCGATTGGTTGCCTCCTGTATGAGCCCTGACCTGGGCTCCGGCCAGGGAGGAGCCTGCAACCTAAGTACATGGCCTTGACCAGAATTGAACCCGGACCCTGCGGTCTGCAGGCCAAGGCTCTATCCACTGAGCAAAACTGGCTAGGGCAGGCTATGACATTTCTTAGCCCCTCCAGCAGCAGACCTTCATTTTTTCCTCCAGGAGTGAGGTGGAAAAACCCTAGATCACCTTCTTGGAGTGGCGTACCAGGAGCTTAGCCAATGGGCAGTCAGAAAAGGTGTTTCCTGTGCAGCTCATGCGCAGAGGTGGGACTGCTGGCACTCCGTGGATGTCAGGCCCTCTTCTCTCCAGTCCTGCACCATCGGTGGCTCGCCTCACCACACACATCCCCTTCTGCCTCCTGCTGAGCAGTCATGACATTACGACATCCTGGACAATTTGCATATTACTTCTTTCTATATATATACATATATATATATATGGTTATAGATGACCTGGTGCCAGAATATTCATCAATATACTTTCTTCACTGGGAAATTTTGGTTATGAAAAAATATATATCAGCTGAACTAAACAGTGTACTTGGGGAGGTAGTTGATTGATCTTGTGCAAGTTTTTCATGTCATTATTGAAAGTCCTGAATTTCCACCCTCCATACAGAACTTCCTCTCTGAGAAGGAAAAAAAATCTTGGTCTACTTAGTACCACATTATCACTACATTAGCATATTGAAATGCTTTTTTGAAATCTGACTGATAGACTATAAACTGCACATAGATAATCTGACAAGTTTTGATATATGTACACCCAGCAGAGTATCACCTCAATCAAGGTGGTGAACATATCAGTCACTCCTGAACGTGTCCTATTCCTTTGTAATCCCTGTTCCTGTGCCCTTTCCCCCCACCCAGAGAACTGCTGATCTACTTCCTGTCATGAAAGACTCCAATTTATTCACATTTTCAAGAGTTTAATATAAACAAAATCATGCAGTTGATACTGTCTGTGTGTGATCGGTTCCTTTCAGCATTATTTTGAGCTCATCCATGTTGTTCACTCCTTATTGTCAAGTATTCTGCTGTAAAAGTCTACCATGATTTGTTTATCTACCTATTAAAGTATATTTTGGTTGTTTACTATACATATATATACATATAAAATTCTTATACATGTCTTTCTATGGACACTAGAGGCTCAGTGCATGAAATTTGTGCACTGGTAGGGTCCCTAGTGGCTGCCGGCCTTGGCCTGGCACCACCCACTCACCTGCTCCACCATCCCCCCACAGTCCTGCTCTTGTTGGGGCCCATCATATTCCACACCGCCCCCTGGTGGTCAACACACGTCTAACTCCTGGTCAGTCGAACTCCTGCGTGGGGGACAATTTGCATATTAGCCTTTTATTATGTAGGATAAGCTTTCCTATGAATACTTAGGAACAAAATGACTGGACGTGTGGTAGGTTTATGTTTTCAAGAAGCTGCTAAACTATTTTTCAAAGTGATTTTACCATTTTACATCCCATACCAAAATCTATGAAAATTCCTTCTTCACATCCTTACCAACACTTGTCAGTCAGTCTTTTTCATTTCAGCTATTCTAATAGGTGTGTAGTGGTATCCCATTGTGGTTTTTAATAAAACAATGATATTGAGTGTCTTTTCATGTGCTTATTTGCCATCTGTATATCTTATTGTAAACATTCACAGGTGGGTTTTTATGTGGACACAGGTTTTCAAATTGACTGTTTAGATCTGTTGCCCATTTTTAAATGGGACTGTTTTCTTATTATTGAATTTGGGATGTTCTTTATATAGCCTGGCTATAGTCTTTATCATATGTATGTCTTGTAAGCATGTTTTCCCCAATCTGTAGCTTGTTCTTTTCTTTCTGTAAGTAGACTATATTTGTTTAGGACACTTTTAGATTTACAGAACAATTGAGCAGGTAAGTACAGAGAGATCCCATATAACACACATGCATTTCCCCCCAGATTATTAATGTGTAATATTAGTATTGTACATTAATTATAATTAATGACCTAATAGAAGTATATTATTTTAAACTAAATTCCATAGTTTATTCAGACTTCATACCTAATGTTCTTTTAATAATATGTTCCAGTGAGGTTGTTTTATATATTTGCAATACAGTTAAGTTGTGTGTTTTTTTTTTTTATCATTGTCTGTATTCCTTGCTGGAACCCAGCTTCCTAAGTGATTTTTCAATTTGCGCACATTAAGGTTCACTCTTTGTGTTTAATAGTGCTGAGTTTTGACAAATGCCTAAGGTCATGTATCCTCTGCACAGAATAGTTCAATGCCCTAAAAATCCCCTGTGCTTTACTTATTCAGCCCTTTACACCTTCCTCTGAACGCCAGACAACCAGTGATTTTTTAAAAAACGTCTATAATAGTTCTACCTTTTCCAGAATGTCATATGGTTGGGATCCTACAGTATGTAGTCTTTCCCAACTGGCTTCTTACACTTAGCAATATGCATTTAAGATTATTCCATGTCTCTGTGTAGCTTGGTAAATCATTTATTTTTTTTATCTCTGAATAATATTGCGCTGTATAGTTGTACCGCAGTTTGGTTATTCAGTCGTGTATTGAAGGACATTGGTTGTTCTCACTTTTTGCCAATTATTGTAAACATTCACAAGTGGATTTTTATGTGGACACAGGTTTTCACAGTAACTGAGTAGTACCTAGGAGCGTGATTGCTGGATTTTATTGCGTAATTATTGTAAGAAACTGCCAAACTTTTTCAAAGTCACTGTACCATTTTTTTTTTAACTGTGGCAAAACAAACAAAACCACACAACAAACCCCACCTAACTTGAACCTTACCTTCTTAACAAAACTTTTAGTGTTCAGTACAGTATTATCTCTGCACATCATTGTACAGCAGATCTCTCGAACTTTTACATCTTGTGTCACTGAAACTACGCACAGCACAGCAGCTCTCCAATTCCATTCCCTAGCCCCTGGCAACCACCATTCTGGTTTCTGCTCCATGAGTCTGTCTACTTTAAATACTTCATATGAGTGGAATCATGCCGTATTTTTCCTTTTTTAACGACCTTTGTCCTCCCTACTCTGGAATTTAGACGCTTACCACCAACTAATGGAGAAGTAAGCTTCACACCTTTAATTTGTTAATTATTTTACTGCCAACATATTTCTGAAGGGAGAGAATGAGTTTGGAGGTTGGAAGTTTCCAAATTAGGAAAGGCTGACAAGTAGGCCAACTCTAATGAATATATTTACAGTGAAGATTTGAAAAGAAATTTGCCATAACACACCTCACAAATGGATGTTATTAAAATCTGCTTTAGGCATCATTTTTAATATAAGAGGACTTTTTTTTCTGATTTACAAACTGTCCATTTGTTCAAATGTTTGTAAGGTGTGTTAATATATATACTAGTATAGTTTTTTTTTTTAAGTCTAAGTGGTACAGAAATAAGCTCCTGGGAAAGTGTTGGTGTTTCCCCCAATTGTTGGATAACACTGCAAAGAATTTCTTCCAAATATAAGGGTTTTGCTTTGTATTAAATTTTACCATAAAAGCTCTCAAATGATTCAGAATTTTAAACATTTTAAATAATATACAAATATATCTGAAGTTGTGCATGTTTTTAAAATAGTACAAAGTAAACTTTTTATAGGTAGGCATTTTTAATAAAAAATTTTTATTTGTTTTAGGAATAAACAAGCGAACATAAATAGTACATATTTACAGCAATAAACTACATTTCAGAAGCTGCACAACGGCGTTCAGAGGAATAGCTGATGGTTTTTGAGATCAGCCTTCAAATGTGTTTTCTTTAATTCGCTGCAACATTTAAAATCTTAGAGTCCAAAGTAAAGAAAACAGCAACTTAGTTTATAGCAAAGCCACATCGTTAACACAACTATTGAGTGAACTACAGTCCTGTGACTGCTAGGGTATCTGTGAGTCCTGAAATTGAGGGCACAAGTGTGTCTTGTGTCCTTACCTGATTGCATGTAAGTTGATTTTGCATTGTACAAGAATACACAATTACTCAATGAATGATTACGAATAGAAAAAAAGGCCATGAAGGGCAAAAGGGTCAGGAATCAGAGGATGCCGAACAGTTTCTTATTCGCTGATTTCACTGCTTAGAGGAAAAATCTATTTCTTCTTTCATGTGTATAGATCACAGTCGACAGGCTTCATGGATTTTGTCCACAGATAGTTTTTGAGATAGCAAAGGCATAACGCCACATATTTTAAGCACATAACAAGGAACAACTGAAACAGCTAGAATATTTTAATCAAATCCCTAACAGAAAGGAGACAATCACGCACACTTTAGGAAAGTTTGCTTCCGAATGTAAAAAGCAACTACAGAAAATCATACAAGTCTCATTAGACGAAGCCGCAGTTTCAGTCAGAAAATGCTCATAGATGAATACAAAATAGAAACTTGAATTATAAAAGTAAGGAGTCTACCCCTCTTTTCTTGACATTTGTTAAACCTGTCTCCTTTTATTAAAATTTCACAGGTTTCCAGAAATGCTCATTCTTGCCATTTTAGCTTTATTTGGGGTCTGGTAGATATACAAAAGTATCTGTTTATATAAGAAGGCAAATGCTTTTATGTCAAAAGAGCAAAAGAACATTAAGTGATTTATGTTTCGTTGCAATGAAAGGAGTTCTGCCTGCTGACAAAGAGGGAGAGAGCATTTGCAAGAACTGTGATACCAATCTGATAGGGACAAGCTAAATCATGTTTGGTCAGAGGGTGACTAGACAATCCGGCAAATTGACTAGTGGAGCTTTGAAATCACAAAGAATCAAACAATTAACATTTTCTAACCTATTTGGTGAGTTTAGCATAACGGAACTGGAGAGGCAACGGAAGTTGTGAATTTCTTTCTGTAGATAGGTAGCACCTGCTTCGGAAAGCCCCAGCTGCTTAGTACAGGGTGCTGCGAATGAAAATGGCAGGAGTCTGATTTGGAAAGTTCAGCTGATTTTTGGATTTTCCATGACACTGCAGTGAGTTAGAACAATTTTTGGATTTAATCAAGGTTTAGGTGAGGTGGTAGCCAAAGAGGTGTTCCATTGCTGGCAGGATAATAATCTTCTCATTCTTTAGCCTAATGAATCCTGCTTTCCCAAACGCCCAGCGTCACCATGCACAGACCTTTGCCAGGTCTCCCCAGGTCAAGGAGTGAAATAACCATTCAGGCATGATGGACAGCCAAGAGAATTTTTCAAGCAAGCCACCCTAACCCAGATGCACTATTCTCAGAAACAGTGTTATTTGGATTTATACAATATTAATCTTTCCAAGTTACAATTCCATTGACCTTTTAAATGACACGTCAACATCGTTTCCCATTAGTCATTAGGTTCCAATCACAATGGCATAAAATGCTGCCTGGTGGTCATTTAAAGATGTCAAACATGTTTCGCTCCTTGTAAACATTTATATCATTTGGGATTTCCAGAAACTTCATGCAACCTAATGACTTTGTAGTAATGCCACGTGGTAGTTTTATCAAGAGGGTTCCTGGTCCTCTCTAAACGGAGGAGTAGAGCAACACAGTCAATGAATATATGCATATCTGGTCACAAGAGTTCCTTACTTAGAAGAGTAGTGGATGTTCTGAATGGAAAATGTCACTTGGATATATAATTCTGTTTCTATGACACTGCAGTAAGATAGAATAATCAAGAAGCTTCCTTAAAAAATGTCTTAGGGTCACTGTTGCAAAATATAAAATATTTCAAGCTTTATCCAATGAGTATTTTTAAAATATGTAGGAAACAGATTAACGTGAGTTCATTAACTTTAAAAAAAAAGAAATTCGGTGTATTTGGGGGAAGATTAAGTAGAAAAATATGCTATCTAGTAAAAGTGGGGTGGTTGGTTGCCACTTTGAGGTAAGGCTTGCAAATGATATATTTCCTATGCTAACGTGTAAATAATATAACAGGAGAACAGGAAAGTTAACTACTGAAAGGGGGGAGAAAATGTATTTTACTGTACATCTATGTATGCAGTCTTGAAGGACAGTGATGAATGTCAAGAACTGCCCATTCCTCTAGATAGTTCTAAACTTCTGTTTACTTCTTGGCAGGAATGAAAGTTGGTGTGCAATGCTCTCTGTAAGTATTATCTGAATTCTCAAGTTTCCTAACTAGGCAGTGTAGTCCCAGCTTCAAGCACAAACAGAACCTAGATTTAAAAGGCGTTTAAGAAGGCAAATATGGGGAAATGAGGAAAAATGAATTTTAAATAAAGATTTCCCTTTTTCCATAAAGGGAAAGCAGTAGTTATCAGCACAGAATGTTCCATTCTGCCAGAATTGGTAGAATCTAGAAGGGTGGTATTAGGATTCTGTCTGTTTAGTCATAAGCAATGGGAAAAAAATCTTAGTGACCACTTTGCACAGACCCCAGCCTGGGTTCAATGTAACTTTGACTGCAGCTTTTAAATTCACTCAGAGATCTGTAGACATACCAGTAGGCTCTGTAGAGCTCAAACAACATGGGGGGAGTGTGGAGAAAGCACCTGTCTCACAGATAGTATGTGTAATGCTGCAGTATTGCCCCTTAGAGACATAGGTTTCTCTATGGCTGCAATCACCAAGAGGGGTAGTTTAATCAGCATTAACAGACCTTCTACCATGTGCAGAATAATAGATGCTTTGGGCAATACAACAGAATGAGAAAATGGGGCATTCATCCTTCAGGATCTTATACTTTATTTAGGGAGGCAGAGCATCTATTTGCAATAGTACTGGGAAAGGCACAAATGAAATACCTATTATTAGGACAAAATGGTCATAAGAATTGAGGGAGGACTAGCAGGAGAGTGAACAGAATGTGGGAAGGTTGCGCATGGTTGGCTTTTGGATGATGTTGGCCTGATTTATAATCCTGTTGGGAAGGAGCTAGGAAGAGGGGAGTCTGGGTAATGGGGATAAAGTGTAAAACTTCAAGCATAGCAACAAGAAGCTTTTTGGGATGTGTGGCCATGGCAGTGGAAGGGTAGGGAAAACCTGAGGATTAGCTTGCTGGATGCTGAGAAGGGGAACAAGGAGAAAGAAGGTGCCCATTAGTGGTGGAGAAGACAGGTCAGACTTCACAAACGATTCCATAGGGAGCCAAGACATACATTTTCTCCAAGGTGTTAACGTTAAGTTATTAATATGTCTCATACCCTCCAGCTATGGGAATTATGAGAGCTGATTATTAGTGTGACTCTATACTTATCATGTAAATTGACAATTTGGGAGTGAAAGGTGGTTCTATTGATCATTACGCACCCCTGGGACTGTTTTACTACCTTAGGAAAGCTGGGTCATATGTTCCCTAACAAAGTCATCCAAAAAGAACCAGGGCACAATTTAGGCTCTTCAGTTGCTGTGAAAACGATTCCTTCTGGGCTTTCCTTCAAGGAAAGAATGAAAGGCTTTGGTGTGAGGGCTGGGGGAAGAGTGGAGGAGAAGGATAAAAGGAGAACTAGGCAGTTTACCGGGCATGCATAGAATCTAGCTGTTTGGAATGGAAATTGTTCTCTTTCCTCCACTCACTTTTGAACTAATCAAGACAGGGATCATCAAGGCAAAAAGAACACAAGACAGTGATGGGGTCCAGAAATGGGGAGCAGCATTGAAGGGAATTGCAACAGCATTTCTGTTCAGATGTTACTTAGAAGTTGGGGGAGGGATCCAAGATGGCGGCATAGGTTAACGCTGGAGATTGCTGCCTCGAACAACCAATTCAAATTATACCTAAAAGATGGAACGGACATCATCCAGAACCACAGGAAGGCTGGCTGAGTGGAAATTCTACAACTAGGAGGAAAGAGAATATTATACCCAGACTCAGAGGAGGCGCAGTGCTGAAGTGAAACACT
>NW_006287459.1:1705482-1713818 GCF_000327345.1 Myotis davidii | reverse complement strand
AGGGCGGAGGGGGGGGCGGGATCTAGGGGAGTTATGGGGGAAAAAAGAGGAACAAATGTAATAATCTGAACAATAAAGATTTAATAAAAAAATTTTAAAAATAAAATAAAAAAATTAAAAATAAAAGAAGTTGGCTTTTCCACTGGCGAGGGGTATTTCTTGGCTTTTCCTGACTGAGTGACATCTTCTGGAGACCTAAAAGTAGAGACCACCTGATTTACCTTATCTGAGGGTCTCTGATGCTCTTAAAGGGAAATACTGTAGCCCATTACCAAAATAATAAAATAATTTTTTTGCCACTTGCCTGCCAATTTTACTTTATGTTCTACATATTTTTAAAAGGAACATAGAAAAGTATTAAATTCAATTCACTTGACCCCTGATGGCTTACTCCCAACAAGATGCAACAAGGAACATCATTAAATTTGTGGGGCCATGTTAGCAGAGGCCATGGTCCTCCTATGTATTTCTGGGACTCTCCTATACAAATGAAAACAACTCCCTTTGAGACTTAGTTCTGGAAGGGAGGTTGGAGCTCATCTGATGGCATGTCCAAAGTCACACAATTGGGCGGTGGTAGAGACAGCACAAAGGCCTGGTCGCACAGTCTGAATTCCAGGGTGTTGTGTATCCCACTATAATTTCCCTCCGCTGACCATGCAGCTCATTTATTAACTTTTAACGTTGGGTTGCACATTGCTAAGTATAATGTTTAGAGAACTCGCTGTTTTCTAAGTATAGGAATGCTATCTAGAGGAAAAAGAAGTTCTACATATTTTATAGGGGAAAATTAGACAGTTTGCATTATGACCTTTCCAATTACTAACTATATTTAGTGTCTGCTAGAAGGTTAAGGCAGAGTAGGTAGGGTGATGCACAGGGGTGAAAATCTGTAATAGGAACAAGATGAAGAAAGGGTAAAATGGGTCAAGTTCCTGGAGGGTGGTTTGTAACTAGTTGTGTGCTACTTGAATGATAATAGATTGTTAAATGGTGTACAATTAAGGCTGAAGGAGGGTATGAATAACAAAAAAGAATTGATACTGCATGAATTCACTGTATTACAGCTATAAGGTAAAGAGATGGTATTATCATCAAACATTGGTGTAGATATAAATTTTCCTAGGCTTCAGCTGATGATTTTATTTCCACTTTAGTTTGAATTACACTGGGAGAGAGAAGGTTTATGTAAACACATGTACTCTTCACATCAAGACTGAAAAGCAGAAAAAAGTAACCGAAGGCAGTTCAGAGGAGGCTATGTGAGCACACAAGCTGCCTCCCAAGACCCCTCAAAGGCGACAGGAGAAGGAATCTGGGAAAATTATTAAAATTTATTATTTTTGTGTGGATTCAATTGAAGACGTGCAATATAAGCCCACAGAAGCTGTAGCTTTCAGGGATTCGTGGGCAGAATAGCTTTTGAGGTTGAAATGAGAAAGAGGAAAAATACACGAATTAGTTTCATTGGGCTAAGGCATGAGGGTTAGGGTTCTATGGCGCTGGGAAGGGCTGAACACAAGAGAGGTAATCTATTTCACACAGCCACACCTGCAAAATGCACACACACATCACATTTTAATACTTTTCACTTATAAAAGTTATACTGGAAAATGTTCCCCCCTCCCTCATTTCTCTTCAAAAGGAAGCCCAGGGAGACTACGGGCCAGACAGCAACACTGGCTGCTCTTATTTGTCCTCTGGCTTCCCCTGAGGCTATTTTAAGCTAGTGAATCTGTGACCCTGTATACCTAAGGCAAATGCACCAAGTTATTTGGCCTCTCTGTTAATGATTTATATATTTATTTTTTTATTGTATTTGTTTATAATTTATTATGGTGCTTTATATACAAAATGAGTAAAGAAAAGAGTTATCCTTAGCGTTTTTACTAGTAGCTTTGAATGCTAATAGGAAGTGTACCCTGCCATTACCGAGTGGCTCATCAAAGCACTTACTATTTTTCCCCCTCTTGTATTGTTTATTTGGCCTGCCTCAATAGGTGGAAATTCGGATAAGTTGAAAGGCTGAAGTGGATGAGTGAGGAGGGGGAAAGACTTTTTCATATTTTTCCTTCTTGCCCATGACTGTTAATGATTCATTTTTATTCATTTATTTTCCTATTGTTTGCAGAAAAAATGCAAGCAGAGTTGGAATGGAGTTCTTTCCCAGCTTGCTCAGAACTACTACACTGACTTTTCCCACGCTTACTTCCTACTGAAGCCTTTGTGATGAGTGCTGGTTGCTCCAGGATGTGCACGGTATGTAGGGGCCAATCAGGGACGGTTGTGAGCCCCTTGATGTACCAAGGACTTTTTGATTAGGAAAACAAAACAAACGTTAGACATCTTGAGTTCCAACTAGGAAATTCTTTCCCACACCCTACCAGGACCTTAGTATTTTCTGGTTTGCAACTCTTGTATTAAAAAGCTTTCCCTTTCAAATGTTTGCTTTTGAGTTGTAACCTCTAACAATTAATTTTCTGCCAGTGTCATTGATTTCAGTTAACTAGAGAAAGCACGTTTAAAGTAAAAAGCACAATGTAGTTTGAATGTAGAAATTGATTAGCTCTAACAGGATATTTTTCTTATTCAATTGATGGTAGACTTTCATTGGCACATCTTGGAACCAAAAATGTCTCACAGTGATGGTTCCCTGCACCCTTCTGGCACTTAAAATGCTGGCACAAAAAGCCCTGTCTTGCCAAGTTCCGACCTCTGAGAAAGACATTGGACACTCTAAGACATTACTAAGGAAAATACCAATCTATGTCCCTGCTTGCCTGGATATTATGAACTTCTGTGGACACTACCACCCTCTCTGGGACTGCCAGTTTGCATGGAAACACATCTATGGCACCACATCCCACCATTCTGAACGTCTATTCCAAGAACATCAGGACTGGGGAGAAATACATTTGAGAATACTTAATTATCAAATTCTCTTTTAAGTTTAATTAGCATACATCAAACATATCTTGGACCCCCCCAGTTGTAAAACACCTGTTTTCATTCCCAAGATTTCTCTTTTCCTTTAAAAATAGTGACATGATTCCCCTCTGGGTCTTCCAGAAGTGAGCCAGCCAGCTTGTGTTATCAATGTCATTCGCTATCTCTTCCTTTTCTCCTTCCCATCCTTTGGACAGTTGACCGTTGACCCTGATGAAATCCATCATCCGCTTCTAGTCTTAGGAAAAGTTCCCGGGAACATTGTGGAAGGGAGAAAGTTCAAAGGTAAAGCATCGTGCAAATGAAGCTTTGGATTACCTGTGGGTTTTGCTCATCTCTTCCACTCCTCACCCCCTGAAAAGCACAGGTAAGTCGGTCGAGTGACCCAGAAACACATCCACGTTCCAGGACGCATTTCCAGGAGCAGCTGGCTACAGATTCTGTCTCTGCTGGTGCGCTGTCCCCGAGCCCCACAGGGGTGCAGTCTTCCCCGCAGTTACTGTCCCTTCCGGTGGGGATGGGGCGTGAGGCAGTGGTCACAGACACCTGGCAGTTACACAAGTGCACACAGAACATGGCAGCGAGAGAGCAAGAGCTAAAAAGTTTCTGGTTTGGACCCAAATCACTAGTCATTTCACTTCATGGAGAAAAGCAAGTGCCTTGGAGGCTGACATTATGTACAATGCTCAGAGTTTCCAGATGCCCACCCAAAGCCGAGGGCCACCACGCAGCAGGAACAGTTCAATGAACTATGTACAGAATTTACAAGGAAGTTTACATAATAGTCTACATTCCATTACCAAGTGTACCTTGTTGTTTACTTGTCTGCGTTCAGAAAACGGAGATAGTTTTGTTTGTCCTCCGCCTCCCAGTAACTGCTGATTGAACCACCATGAACAAATGCTGGCACATGCCTTTTGCTTCCCTCTGGGATAAACAATTACACTTTGATTAGAAAAAAAAAAATGTGGCATATCACCCTTTGGTCAGATACTATTCAAAATTGTCCGTATAAGAAATCTTGAAGATAGTTTCTTTCTAGCATTATAAATATACCTAATTTTTTTTTGTTGAACTTGGCAAATTTTAATTGCGCTCTTTTTTTGAAATGAATATTTATAAAGTAGTCATTGGTTTTAGAAAGTCGGAATTTAGTCAACATTTCTGTGTGTTGTACATACTGTTTGTCTAAGGAAAGTCTACTCTTGGATCCCTAAACCAAACTTTATTCTCTGCACCGCATTTTTCTCTTGGCACTTTCAAAATCCTTCACTGATTGTAATGCACAATAAGATGGTTTGTATGAAAACACGTATCATTGACGCAGCAGAATGACCATCCAGTCTGCTGTTTCTGTTTGGCAATGTAGAGAACGGAGGCAACAGTCCTGGGTAATTCAAGCCAAACACATCTTTACCTGGGTCTTTGCGTCACGAAGCTGGTAAGGGTAACCCACATCACCCCTGACATTTTAAGCCAAACAACATGAGTGGAAGGGATGAATGTGTCGTCATCACCGTCCAGTGAAAGATGGGATGCATGCTGGGTTTCACAGGTTACGTTTATGACACAATATATGTCACAGTTTATGGATTGTGAACATGGGGTCCCCTGGACATGACGGTAGCATAAGAGAGTCCATACAATTTTCAGCCTTGCTGCCACTTCAGTAATGAAGGAGATTATGGCTATTTTCATGGCAAAATAAATAAATAAATAAATAACCAAATAATAGTTGAACAGCAGTAACCCCTGTTTTAGGCATGGGTCTGAATCTTTCAGCAACAGGATCCGTGTGAGGGCACTTAAGAATGTCTAACAACTCTCATGTTTTATGTACATCATTTTGGGCAAAACAAGGGAGAGAGGCAGAGAAGGAGGGGTATGTTTCCATGCATTTTTCAGCCTGGAGGGACAGTGCGTGGGGTCCAAGGAGGTGAGGGTTCAGCTGGGAGGCGTCCAGAAGAAAGAAGTGGGAAAAGAGGTCATTAAAGAGAAATATGGCAGCTTCTTAATTTTTTTTCCCCCGGCTGCCACGGCCTCTAAAATGAGAGCTATTTAACAGGACTTGCATGATGGTGGCTGGGACCCCTTACCATCCGGAGGGCCAGACAGTGACACCATTTCATGCCTGATAGAATATTCAGGCTTGCGAATTTTACAAAGGTTAATATATAAGAATTCAAAATGTTCTCTTTTTTTCCCGTTAGAGGTACATTTTCATCTACAAGCATAAAATTCTTTAGACTTTTAAGGCAAGATAAAAAAATAATAAAAATATAAATTACCTCAATCTTTTCCAAGAAGAATGATCTAAACGGATAAAGAAAAATTGTTTTGTTAAGGAACATGGATTATGGGTACTTCCTTTCTGATTTAGCATTTCACCTCTAAAAACTTTTAAAGAGCTTTGACATCAGAATGATTTATTCCTGTTAGGCATTAGCCAGAAGTCTCTCTTTCTGTGTTTAAAATAGATGGCTACACAGTGGTTCCTGGGCGGTCATTGGAAATATTAACCTTACAGTCATTTGGGGGATTTTTACAATGGCAGAGCATCTCACCTGCCAAGGAACTAATTAGTTTCAAAATATTTATCTCCAGAAGCTAAAGATTTCCTTGACCAGGGGATTGCGAGTATACAATTAAAACCCGAATGAAAATTTGGTCCCCGTAACCCTATTAATTTCTTATGAAACCATTGAGACGATTTTCCCAGTTAAAGCAGAGTTTTTACATTTTTACTAGCGTATATTGACTACAGCCATAACCATTCATTTATTCTGGGATTCTCTTTTCCTCTTGCTTTCTAGAAGAATATCTTACAACTCTCTCTCCTTGGGCTCATCGATAGGAATTCAGCCTTATCTTTCAACACAGACTATAATTTCTAGCAGCTGATGCTATTGTAAACATGGACCCTCATCACAGCCTTAGGGAGAAAGCCAGGTCTTTAAGTGAGGCAATCATCCTATTATTTCCTCAACCCTTATTTTACACCCAAGGAGTAGGTCCCAATGGCCTCCATAATTCATTGGTAAACTCAGGGTCTCACACAACCATGCAAATAAAGATACAGAATTCTTTGATGCTCAGCTGAAGAAAAAAAAAAAGCAATGGGTCTTTAATGACACAAATGGTATGAGTCTCATCTGCAGCTGGTTAGAGCGATTTAGAATCATGTGTTGGGCTACTCAGAGGTGCCCCTCCCATGATGACCATGACCAAAGCAACCTATGAACAGAGATAAGGCAGAGCAGTGATGACAGCGATTAATGAGTGTAGCTAGGGTCTGGTGTACATGTTTGAAGGCCCAGTGCGTTTATCATTGTTGTTATCTGTGGTTTTGCCCTTTTGAAGGTTTCCTTTAACATAGAAATCTGGCCTCAGAGAAGCCTGACACCAAAGTGGGTGCAATGTGCATTTCCTGAAGCAATCGTTTCCTATTTTGGAATGCAGAGCTCAGAGAGCAGAGCCATAAGGGGCCAGTTGACGCTGGTGCAACTAGCCTATCACCATTAGAAACTGCTCTCTGGAAGGCTTAAGAAATATATACTATTTGATTTAAGATTTGGCAGTTCAGGTAACTGCCCAGGCACCCTTTTCACAGCAGATAAGTCCTGCCTTCTTCATGGAAAGAGCAATATTTTTCTGAAGCAAAAATTGCTCACGATGCCCATCTTTGAAGCCCTCTTCTCCCACCCCCTTCCTCTCACTCTCTCTGGAGCAGGAGCCAGGGAAATGTGATGGCATGGCTTCATGTCAGCGTCAAGTGATTCCAGGCTAATGAATGAGTTCAGGGCTGTTCATTTGAAATAGTTAAAAAAAAAAGTCATTAACCCCCAAACATCGCATTCTCAAGAAGAAAGGAAAAATGTTCTCAATGGTTATCAGGGTGGAGTCTAATGTTAATTTTAAATCAGCCAGGAAGTCTGAGAAAGAATATTTTCCAGAATGTCCGGCTCCATGGGGAGGTGAAACTGGCAAGATTGGGTTTGCATGACCTCCACCAGTGCCTGCCCATCCTCCCGCCTCTTCCTCGAGCTGAGAACCCCGCTGCCAGAGAATTAGGGGTGGGAGGAGTCTTTCTCTTCTAGGCTCCTCTTGGTTTCCTTCCTGGAAATCTGTAACTGGTCAATGGCTTTGTGTATTTTTTTCTTCTGAGATCCTGGAAATTGTGTTGTTGTTTTTGGCAGTATGAGACTGTTACAGTTTACCAGGAAGCAGCTTGCACAGAGAACGAGGCCCTCTTTTCATTCTTATTTTAAAAATGAAGCGATAAAATCCAGGGCAACTAGGAAGGACTGCTCAAGAGCTGCCCATCTAACGTCTCTCCTCGTGGGTGTTTGTAAACATGGCAATTATAGAGCTCGAAAGAGCTGATAACCTGGACCACAGTAGACTGGAAAAAAAGAGTGTTGTTGTTTTCCTTTTTTGAAGTAAACATGGTGCAGTAATAAAATTGATATGCAAGACCTAAAACCAAGTAGATGGCTGAATCTCTTACCTCAAAAACACAGCAGTCTCGCTGCTGGGGACCTGTGGGGTTAGAACTCAAAAGCGGAAAGCAGTCGTTTCCGAACCCTTGGGACAGACCTTAGTGTACATAGTAAAGCCAGTACACGACGTTGAACAGAGAAAAGGTGATGGGGAAAAACATTCGGGACCACTTGTCTATGGAGTTCACATCAGTCAAGTCGGGGATCTTGACTTTGAGCTGCGAGGCGCGCCTGCGGATGCGCCCCTTGCCGTGGGCGTGGCGGTCCAGCGGGTGCCCGGGGGCCTCGCGGGTGGCCCGGGGCTTGCGGTAGTGGATGCTGGCGCTGTCGTAAGAGTACATGGTGGTGTTGGGGTCGCTCATGCCCGTGAGCACTTCCGAGCCGCTCGTCTCGTTCCTGATTTCCAGGGTGCTGAGGATAATGTTGCCGTGGGTGTCGACCTGAGGAGAAAGAGCATGCTCGGGCACAACTGCCGGGGTATCAGCTTGTTTTCATCGACCTGTAACTGATGATGACACCACAGCGGTTCATCTAACACGGCCAAGCAGCCCTCTTGCTCTGTGTGCGTCCTGGATCTGGGGAGGATCTACCTATCTACCTATCTATCATCTATCTATCATCTACCTATCATCTGTCTATCTATCATTATCTTTATCCATAATTCCATTGAGCTCCACCCACAAAACACATGTATGTGTGTATATATGCATTAACTATATATATATATATTTGAATTGATAGTTACACCAGTGGCCTGGTGCATGGAATTTGTGCACGGGGAAGGGGAGGTGGGGTCCCTCAGTCCAGCCTGCACCTTCTCCAATCGGACATCCCTCTCGCAATCTGGGACCACTGGCTCCTAACTGCTCACCTGCCTGCCTGCCTGCCTGC
>NW_006287459.1:1696240-1704563 GCF_000327345.1 Myotis davidii | reverse complement strand
CATGGACACAGATCTTGGCTGGAGATTGTGGCTATAGATCCTGGCAAGGCTGCTCATCAACTGAACGCTGTCTCCTTGTCATTCCTTCTTCGCCGACTCCGTCCACACCTTTTGGGGACTCCTGGACCTGCTGGGGTTGGACCCCTGGATAGAACCAGGCGAGAGAACCCAACTATGCAGATGAACTGCATGCTGCCTCCATGTCATTCCTTCTTCGCCGACTCCGTCCACACCTTTGGGGACCCCTGGACCTGCTGGGGCTGGACCCCGGCACAACAGGCCTGATCAGAGAGGCGGGGCTGATCATCAGCCCCAGCTGGAGGCCTGAGAGAAAGAGAGGCATGCCTGCTGGCCAAGCCCAAAGAGAAAGAGAGAGGCAAGTGCTGATCAACAGCTGTCACAGAGACTACAGATCATACCCTGCTTCTCTCTCCAGGCCTCTCTTCGGGACTGATCCACAGCCCCCTTAGCAGTCAGTGCTGGGTTGGGGGCCTGCAGTGGCGCAGTCAGTCGAGGCTTCAGTCGTTTTGGATGTTACGGACCCTGGGTTTTTATATATTAGGATACTATTTTTGTTCTTAATAACTACCACTTATTAAATCCATAGAGGTACATATAGGGTATCCCAAAAAATGTATACACACTTTAACAGCTGATAGCTAAATTTTGAAAATAAGTTGTATTTTAATAAACACTACCTTTATAATTATTCAAAGTGTGTATATACATTTTGGGGGAACAGCCATATATACATATATTGTTTGTCTATATGTATGTATATACACATATGGTATTTTTTTTCATTGTTACAAAGGTGACACATAGAAACTTTTAAAACTAGAAATAGGAAACTAAAAATAAAAAGTAAATATCCATTATATCACCTCGGAGTCCATTATTTTTAACATCTTGCTAGCCTCCCACTCTTTTTTTCTGCTCATATATATTTACACACACAGGTTCTCTGGGTGTATTTTGCTTTGCAACCCGCTTTTGTCAGCAATATAACCTGGTAATCTTTCCATTTTAATAAGTATTCCTGTGATATCATTTATTAATAGCTGATATGGATAAACTATAATTGAATTAATATATTGTTAGATGTCAAGGCTTGTTTTACTTTTGTAGTGTCATGTAAACAAGCCTTCAAGGAACATATTTAAGCTAAATCTTTGTGCAAGTCCATAATTATTTCCTCTGGCTAAAGCTGTGAAACCTAACCTTGAGACCTCCTGACTACAGGCGAACTTGGAGGGGCTCACACATAAAGGAAAGCCTGGGATTTCACTGCATAGACATGGATTAGGGGACCCTCTCCTTCCTTCCTGCAGTGCGTTGCTTATCAACCACAACTGTTGTTTTTAAATTCTGAGGACACATGTCCTGGGAAGACAGTAGTGAACAAAACAGGCAAGTCCTTGAACTGTGGGTGCTTACATTCGTAGAGAGAAAAACGTTATCATATGGGAAACAGTATGGAGGTTCCTCAGAAATTTAAAAATAGAACTAGCATATGACCCAGCAATTTCACTTCTGGGTATTTAGCTGAAGAAAATGAAAACAATAACTCAAAAAGATATCCGTACCCCATGTTCATTTCAACAGTATCTATAATAATAAAACTGTAATATGCTAATTAGACTGGACATCCATCCGGGGCTGCTGCTGCAAGGGCTGGGGCGGCGGCCGGGGTGGCAGTCAGGGCTGCTGCTGCCTCGGCCCTCGGAGCTCCTTGCATGAATTTTGTGCATCAAGCCTCTAGTTTACTATAACAACCTGTGTCCATGGATGGATGGATGAATAAATAAATTATCCTATATAATAAAAGCCTAATATAATAAGTGTCTGTTTTACCAGTCGCTATGACATGTACTGACCACCAGGGGGCAGATGCTATGACCAGTAAGTTAGTTTGCTGCTGGGGTCCAGCTGATCAGGACTGGGCAAGATTGGCTGGACACACCCTGGAGCCCTCCTGCAGTCCCTCCCCAGCCGGCCAATCTCCCGTGGTCCCTCCCTGGCCTCTAAAATACTTCTTCTAATTAATTTTCTTTCAATGTGCACAAATCTGTACACCGGGCCTTTAGTATATATATAATTCAGCCATAAAAAAGAATGAACTCTTTTCATTTTCTACAGAATGGATGGGCCTTGAGGGTATTATGTTAAGTGAAATAAGTCAGATAACAAATACCAAATGATTGCACAAAAAACAAAAAGTCAAGAACACAGAACAACCCAAGCTCACATAAAGAGAAGCAACTGGCAATTGCCAGAGGTAGGGGATGGGAGGTGGATGAAATGGGTGAAGGGAGTAAAAAGATAAACTTCCAGTTATAAATAAACTAGAGGCCTGGTGCATGAAATTTGTGTCCCTCAGCTTGGCCTGCACCCTTTTGCAGTCTGGGAGTCCTCGGAAGATGTCTAACTGACAGCTTAGGCCCACTCCCCACCCACTCCCTGTGGGGAGCAGGCCTAAGCCAGCAGTAGGAAATTTTTAGTGCTGGGATAGGCTCCCGCCACTGCCACTGCACTTGCCAGCCTGAGCCCGGCTTGTGGCTGAGCATTGCTCCCCCTGTGGGAGCTCAATGACCCATCAGGGTGCAGTTCCTGCATTGAGCGTCTGCCCCCTGGTGGTCAGTGCGTGTCATAGCAACCAGTTATTCTGCCATTCGGTCGATTTGCATATTAGCCTTTTATTATATAGGACTAGGGGTCTCTCAGCCTGGCCTGCACCCTCTCCAATATGGGCCCCTTGGGAAATGTCCAACTGCCGGTTTAGGCCCGATCTCTGTGGGATCAGGCCTAAACCGGCAGTTGGACATCCCTCTTGCAATCTGGGACCATTGGCTCCTAACTGCTTGCCTGCTTGCCGGCCTGATGACCCTAACTGCTCTCCCCTGCTGGCCTGATCCCCCTAACTGCTCTCCCCTGCCAGCCTGATTGCCCCTAACTGCCTCTGCCTCAGCCCTGCCATCGTGGTTTTGTCCGGAAGGACGTCCAGAAGGTCGCCCGGAAGATGTCCGGTCTAATTAGCACATTATCCTCTTATTATTATAGATACGTCATGGGGATGAAATGTACAGCATGGCAGCTATGGTTAATAATACTGTATTGCATATTTGAAAGTTGCTATGAGAAATCACAAAAGTTCTTATCCCAAGACAAAAAATTCTGTAAATATGTCTGGTGATGGATGCTAACTAGATTTGTGATGATTTCATGATATATACAAATATCAAATCACTATTTTATATACTTGAAACTCATATAATGTTGTATGATGATTATACTTCAATAAAAATACAATAAAATAGAAATTATGTGAAACCTTAACATCTTAAATAGAACTGGTCAGAGGAAAAAAAGAAAAAGTAAAACTGAAGTTGTGCAAGGAGAAGAAAGTCTACCTCACAACTGTAACGTAGAATCCCGCCCAGCCTCCAGCCTGCCTTATAGATTTTGGACTTGCCGCTTTCCACAACCACATGAGCCAATTCCTTAAAATAAATCTCTTTTTATGTGTAAGTTTGTTCTATTTCTGTTGGTTCCCTTTCTCTGGAGAACCCTGAGTGATAGAAAGGCTAGCGTAAAATTCATAAGGGTGATTTAAAATTTTTTTAACCATTGTCCCCCCACCCCAACCCCGCTCATGCCATCAACCCCCTAGTGTCTGTGTCCATTGGTTAGGCTTATATGCATGCATACAAGTCCTTTGGTTGCTCTCTCCCCCTTACCCCTACCCTCATCATAAGGGTGATTTTTAATGTCTAAAATCCACAAAACATTGATCTGATGGCTGTGTTTTATCCCTCAGTGGAATCCCTATGCAAACATGCAATTCATTTTCTAGCTTGGGTCTATCCTTTCTCCCACCCTCTCACTCTCTGTCTCCCTCATCCTCCCCTCTCTGCCCCAACAATATCCCCTAAACAGTGCCTTAGGCTGTGAAAAATGTTGCCACTCACTGAATATAATTGTTCCAGATATTTCAAATATATAAACATAGCAGAACTCATTTCAGTGTAATTGGAATAAAATATAATCTTGTTTTCGGTGGCAGTTTTAAAGCCCTGTTGAGAAATACCTCCAGGCTCAATCTACTTTGCAAACAGAAAATCATTTCCTTCTTGCTAACCGATTCAATTAGATTCATATTCACTAAGTGGGTCTGAAGCACAGAGCAGGAAGCCGAGGGAAATGATGCTGGCCACAGACTGTGCTGCCCTCCAGAAGCCTGCCGTCTATGCAGTGCCGCTGTCCGGGGGAATGACCGCTCCCCCTGCAGAGAACAGAGAGCCACACAGCCCAGCTTCCACCTGCCCATCCCCCTCCTATAATGCACCACATTTATGCTGTTGCTGTTACTCATTTGTTCTTACCAGGGCTGCACACCCTCAATCCCTTGGTATCAAATTCCTAAAATTTTTTTTTTTTGGGGGGGGGGCAGTGTAAAGGGAATCAGAGGTTTTGCAGGAGATGATTTACATGATTCTACTGGTCTTGACCACTATAGGCAGAAGTGAAAACTTTAATATTTCTAGAAGCAATGAAAGGTTAAGCATAAAATTACATAAATCTAAACACTGCATATATTGTTCAAGAAATAGAGAAGATAAAAGATGAAGATAAAATGAAACAACTGCTCATTTTCCAGAACGTTGCTCAGGTAGACACATTTACCCTGGATCTCTTTATTTCCCTCACTTCTCTCATTCAGTGGATTAGCAGATCCTAATGGCTCTGTTTTGGAGAAGTAGATTCTGACCA
Source organism: Myotis davidii (assembly GCF_000327345.1). Lineage (NCBI taxonomy): Eukaryota > Metazoa > Chordata > Mammalia > Chiroptera > Vespertilionidae > Myotis > Myotis davidii. Next base: position 1,699,793 of record NW_006287459.1, on the reverse strand, counting down.
CTTGTCGCCACCGTCAACTCTCTTGATGCATAACTGATCTCCCCCTTTTCCAGGAGTGAGCCCTCTGGTCTTTTCTCTGCATAGCAGCTGGAGTTATCCTTTTAAAATGTAATAGAGATCATGTCTCCTCTGTTTGGACCTTCTAGCTACTTCCCAGGACATAGAATAAAACCCGTATTTCTCATTTGAATCCACAAAGCACCCTATGATTTGGCTCCTGCAGGCACCTCTGCCCCCCTTTCCTACCTCTCTACTCTGCCCCTTGAACTCTCTGCTCCAGTCATACTGTCCGTTTGTTGGCTGTCCCTTTGATGCCTCAAGTCCTCAGGGTATGTTTCACCTGCTGTTCCCTCTCTCCTGCAATGCTCTTCCCCGGGTTGTTACCTGGCTAGCTTCCCATCATTTTCTTCACCACAGTTATCATCATCTACCATTAGATCATGTAGCTACACAATTGTTGATGACCTCAACTGAAATGTAAGTTCTAGGAGAACAGCTGCTTTTTTGTTGCTGTTGCTGTTCATCATTGTATATTCCCCTTGCTCTTCCAGAACCATGCCTGAGATACGCCAAAGGAGGGGCTGACAAATGTCTGAAGAATATGGAACTCTGAAACTCAGACTTGGAGCCATCTCTCTGAGCTCTGTTTGAGTTTCAATGGCCCAGGACTTCTGCAAAACTATAGGAGGAGCACCAGCTCAGCCTGAGGCGCGAGGGAAAACATCAGTCAAGATGTGCCTCTGGGCAACAAGCCAAAGCAAAGGTTCCACAGCGTGAAAACATGGCCATTTGGGAAAATTATGTTCTCATTCTGGAGCCCAATGCTGTTGGTGAAGGGGAGAGGGAGAAGAAATGAGGCAAAAGAAGAAAGCAGAATGAAACCGTGGTGGACCTTGTATCTCACATTAAGGAGTCTGGATCTTTTCCTCCAGGCAGAGTCTGAGATGGATTATGGTGAATGCCTATTGGTTTGACATACCTGGTACTATCCCACCTTCCTGAAAACATTGCCCTGACAGTCTTTGGTGCATGTTATTGAGGTGAGCTTTAGGGATCCGCATGCCAACGTGAGCCTTTAACGCTTTTCATCTTCCTGGTCAGAGGAATTAATTTTGTCCTGAGAATATAACTCTCTCCTGGGACTTTTTATGTGTAATTAAACGATGGAAGAAAGTACTTTTGTGGGATGACCATGTGAGAAGAGTCTACTGTAAATAAAGCCAATATAAAGGAAAGCAGAATTATGAGATGAAGAGAGGTGCTATCTAATGACACTGTTTGAATATCTGGATATAGCCACATGTGAACCCATCAGTTATACTGGCTCAAAAATCCTCCTCTCCTTTTCTGTTTCTTAAGCCAGTTAACTAAGTTTGATTTCTTTCTTATTTACCAAAATAATCCTAATTGTGTGTAGAAGAAAACAGCAATAGAAAATACGATAGAAAATAGAAAGATAGAGAAACCAGATAGAAAATAAGAAAGATAGAGAAAAAGACAGATGAGATGAGATGGTTGAGATATGTGTGTGTGTGTGTGTGTGTGTGTGTGTGTGAGAGAGAGAGAGAGAGAGAGAGAGAGGGAGAGAGAGAGAGAAAGAGAGACTTGGAAATTATTATTTGACATTTGACTGTCAAAATTAGATAGGATTAAGCAAAGGCTGAACCAAGTCAGATTTGGGCAGGGATTTGAGGGGCAAAGATCATGAACTGTCAGCACAGATTTATCTGCAATTCAAGATGCTAGTCAGAATAGCTAAAGTTTCATCAAAGGCCAAGGGAAGTGTCCTAGTGGCTTGAGGGCGATGCAGTGATGTGGCCCTGGACCTAGGGTCAAAGGCTAGTATAGATATTCAGCAGTTGCAAGCTAGCCTTAAGGAGAGCGCTGTTTACTTTCATATGCACTTTGTACCTTAGAATCAGTCTTAATACAAAGCTGATTTACATTCACAAATTTGTCTAGAAGTGTAGGTGTCTAAAATGTAGATGACTCACCACAGAGAATAAACATCTGGAGAAAAGAGTCCAGATTACATTATCAATATCTAATTTGAAGGGAAAATTCTGTTTTGTTTTTTTACTTGTGGGGTTGCAAATGCACATTTGGTATGAATCTTTGGCAGATCCTACCCATGTCCTCCGTGACTTAAAATGATTTTGAATCAGTCTCTGATCAAGGACCATCCATGTAACAACAACCATTTAATCTTAGGTCGATCTGTTGCCAAATGGGCAGGCACTATGGCCAGTAGATACAACCATATATGTTCCAGGTTAGTATAAAAGTGTCCCAGGACCAGAAGTGGCTTCCTTACAGTCTCATTGTATTATGAAATGTGTCTTTCAAAACTCTAAATACCATCCCTAGTTTCAAATGATGCCTGAGGGGTTCATGAATCTACAGCCGTTATCACCTTGGAGGTTGAAACTCTCCTAATGTCTGGATTCAGCATCTGTACTCATATAAAAAGATGCTTCAGTGTGGCTGGCAGCACAATAAATCAAGACAAAGCAAGCACTTCTGAGGCTTCAGTAGAGCTGCCCCTTGACATGACTGCCCAGCCAAGGCCGTCAAAAGTAACGTGTAATAAATGATCAATGCCACTCTATGCTCCAGGGCACCAAGGCAAATATTAGGGAGCCCTCAGATGAACATTCTCTGGGACCACAGCACATATGTCATTTGAATTCAACTGTGTACAAGTATCTAGAAGGAAAGACAAGTATCAACCAACCATTAAATGAAAGGAAAAATCAAATTTTTTTCTAGTTTTAAAAATTCAACCAGGGAGTAGCATTTTTAAATAGCACACAGGTTGCATTATTATCTTCTCTCCTGGAGATGACACACTGAACAGATGAAGTAATACATTTGTGTTGTTATTGGCACACTGTCTGTCTGAGCCCCTGGTTTTAGAAGAGGACAAGGAAGTTGGGATCTGGAAAAGGTGAGCAGCTGCAGGGATGATGATAAGTTGCCTGAGATGGAAACACTGTGTTTCTATTCCATACAAATATAAGAAGGTTACAAAATCTTGGCCATGACACTCCTTTAAAGATTATATCTATCTGAAGTCATATGACACTGTGATTCCCAAAGAACAGTAGAGGTTGATATAAAACATCTTTGGGAAATATTAAAAATCAAAGTGATAGAAACAGTAAGAAAGGGCCGAAATTAAAGGGGACTAGAGTCTCTTTTTCTTACTTTTATGACTATATATAAGACATTATGATGTACTACTTAATACCTTGCGTGATATCTAAGAACTCATCTTGAACAATTACTATTTTGTATTTTCTCCGTTCCAGGAAAGAACAATAAACATAATAGAGTGCCTACCCTTGGGAAGCCTATTTACACTAATAAAAGAGAAAAATGGTAATTGGTGTACGATGCTACCCTTTTCATTGGCTAATCAGGGCTATATTCAAATTAACTGCCAACTCAGATGGCAGTTAACTGACAACAAAGATGGCGGTTAATTTGCATATGTAGGCACAATGCAGGGAGGCGAAAGGGAAAGCAGGAAGAAGCCCCCTGCCACTGACAG
>NW_006287459.1:1689046-1695399 GCF_000327345.1 Myotis davidii | reverse complement strand
GTGCTTCTGCTCAGGCTTGGGCTGGGAGCAGAACCAGTGATGGGGGGAAATGAGGGTCCCCTGCCCAGGTCTGACGCCTCTGTCAGAGGCGTCAGGCCTGGGCAAGGGGCCAATCCTGCGATTGGAGGGTGATGGGGGTCAATGCCTGAGGGCTCCCAGTATGTGAGAGGGGGCAGGCTGGGCTGAGGGACACGCCCCCCCAGTACACGAATTTCGTGCACCGGGCCCCTAGTCTATCATAATAAAAGTGTAATATGCAAATTGGCCGAATGATTGAACAGCAGAATGACCATCCGGATGACCTTCTGGACGAACACGCTATGATATGCACTGGTGCCAGGCCAGCCAAAGCGGGTGTGATGTGATTGGTTGGGGGTTCCTGTCATCGCCCCACAATTGCCCCGCAGAGGGAGGCCCAGGCCAGTCAAGTGATTGCACCCCAAGGCTGTTGTCCACAGAGGGAGGTGACCAGTGGCAGGGGAGGGGAGGCAGCGCTGCACAGATGGGAAGCAGTGGCAGCAGCCGGGGCGGAGCCAGCTGCGGGCAGATGGGGGAAGAAAAGCCCCAATAGTCCCTGATTGCCTGCCAGGCCTAGGGACCCTACCTGAGGGGTCCTAGATTGTGAGAGGGCGCAGGCCAGGCTGAGGGATACCCTCCCCTGCCCCCATGTGCGAATTTCATGCAACAGGCCTCTAGTACTCTAATAATGAGTTAGGCATTGAAAGATAACTACACAGATAAATATATACTCAATAGAGGTCGGGTACATGAAATTCGTGCACTGGTGGTGGAGGGGGGTCTCAGCCCCGCCTGCACTCTCTTGCAGTCTGAGACCCCTCGCTCCTTACAGCCCACCTGCTCACTGTTCCTTACTGCTCAGCTCTCTGCTCCTTAGCACTGTTGTGGAGGCGGGAGAGGCTCCTGCCACCGTCGCTGCACTTGCCAACAGTGAGCCCGAGCCTGGCTTCTGGCTGAGTGGCGCTCTCCCTGTGGAAGGGCACTGACCACCAGGGGGAAGCTCCTGTGTTGAGCGTCTGCCCCCTGGTGATTAGTGTGCATTATAGCGACTGATCATTCTGGTTGTTCTGCCATAATGGTTGTTTAGGCTTTTATTATTTAGATAACTGTGATAAGTCCCATGGAGGAAGAACACAGGAAGTCATGAGGATAAATAATAAGGGTACCAACTGCAAACTAACGGAAGGTTGTCAGTTAAGGCATCCCTTGAGTTAGTAGCATTTATGGAAAGAACTGGTACATTGGGAAAGTTGAGAGAAGGCCAATATTGTCTTCAGTTTTACTAATTCTTTCTTCTGCTGTATACAATCTGGTACTAATCCGTCTAATTCTTTTTCAATTCTATAATTTCCATTGGTTCTTTGTTATAGTTTCTTTTATTTTTCTCCTGAGACTCGCCATCTCTTCATGTATTTTTATTAATCTTTTCCTTTGGTCTTTATTTTGAGCATTAAACAAATATTGTAGATTCCTGAAAAGTTTAAAAAATAGCAGAGAGGTTCCATGTGGCCTTCACCCAGTTTCTCCCCATCACTAACTCCTGGCAACCACTAATCTGTTCTCCATCTTTATAATTTTATTTCAGGAGTGTTAGATAAATAGAACCATACAATATGTAATCTTTTAATACTCAGCATAATCCCCTTGAGAGCTATCCAAGTTGATGCATGTATCAATTGTTCATTATTTTTATATTATATATATTATATTTTTATATTATATATATATTATACTAGAGAGGGAGGAAAGGAGAGAGAGTGGGAGGGAGAGGGAGAGAAAGAGAGAGAGAGAGAGAAACATTGCTGTGAGAATACACATCAATTATTTGCCTCCCATACATATCCTGACTAAGGATCGAATCTGCAACCTAGAAATGTGCCCTGACCAAGAATTGATCCCACAACCTTTTTGGTGTATAGGAGGATGCTCCAACCAACTGACCCAGCCAGCTTAGCTGGATGGGAACATTTAAATTATTTATTAGCCAGTCAGTAAGTTCTCTTCAGAGCAATATATATTACCTGTATACATCTAGATATGATATGATATATTAAGTTTTTTTCCTGTCTTTATTTTTCCCTTAGCACCTTAGAAAATTCTCATATCCTGGTCTGGAATCATGGCAAATGCTCCACAAAACTGGTTAAAATTTGTTTTATAATCTTTTTATTTTATTGAAATAAATAGATTTCAGTTTGCTTGACCTTTCCATTTAATTACTCTCTATAGAACATTGCTTTTCTAGCCAATTGAAAGGGCATTTTATCCTTTGTACCTTCACAGTTCTAGTGCCTACCCAGTTCATATATTCTGAATTTTCCTACCAGTTCTACTCTGCCACTTTATGTAAGGCATTTCTTTATGTTGTATCAGTTAACAGACATTCCAAGCTATACAGAGTACTAGCTAATAGAGTTACGAGGCAACTGAGATGGGGATGGGAATAGAAAAGAGGTGGCCTTGAAAACTACAGCTAAAATACTTCTATAGCTATTAGGGCTGCAATCAGACAGTGGGAAGCTTCTTCCTTTCAGATATATTCCTCAAAATAAATGTCATCCAGCCTCATTTTATAATCCCATCACCTCATAGGAGTATACTTTTCTTTCCCAGCAAGATTAGAGGATTCTTGAGGGCAAGTATCATGCCTATTCCTTCACTGTTAGCATCCAGTTTAGTGTTTCACACAAGGATAAAAATTTATTTGAATGCATTGGTTGGAATTTTGACCATGTGGCTGAGTCTGCATGTTTCCTTTGCTTATAACTTTCTAATTATCTGGCAGTGCTTGTCCAAATTTGAGATCCTATGAAAGAGCATGAAGATACACCTTGAAGACTCATAATCTGGCTTCTGCCTGATTCTCCAGCCACATTTCATAGTCTATTTTCTCTCTCACTGTGCTCTTACAACATTGGTTTTCTCTCAGTACTTTACAACATCTAGCAATTCCTGACTCAGAGCCTCAGTACTTATTTCCTTTGCCTACATGGGACAGGGTGTGGCTGTTGCTTCTTATCTCTTAGGTCTCAGATCAAATGATAATTCCTCAAAGATGACTTCCTGGTCACCTGATTAAAGTCCCCTGTTGCCTCAACCTGAACCAAACCATGCTCATCCCCATTACTGTCTTTACTTTCTTCATAGCACATACCTGTACCTGAAATTATCCTCTTAGTGCTGATTTGTGTGTATATTGCCTGTCTCCCCACGCTAGACTCTAAACTCCACGAGGGCAAGGAATTTTGTCCCATTCAGAGCAGTGCTCAGAACACTGGTTAAATGAACGGATATTTGAGTTGTCACCCTGTGTGCCGTCTTGAAAACAATTTGTAGTGAATACAGTATTTCAAAGTACATAATTTTAAACTGAATTCCAGTAAAAATGGCACAGAAGAAGAGACTACAGAGATGTTTTAAAAGAATAAACAGTGCATTAATTTTAATTTAATTCCACCCACTGGGAGCATAAGTCATAAGATTGGCTAATAAACAGCAAAAAGAAAAAGAGTGACAATATCTTGTATATAATGATAATAGCTAATACTTACTGAGTACTTACTATGCTCTAGGATTTGTTTTACATAATGAACTTAAAAAAACACCTCATTTAGTTCTTATAACAAGTCTGATATAGGTATGCCATAATCATCTCCATTTATGGATGATGATATTTAGAACTGACATTAGATGAGGAGTTACATAGGTTGATTGGCCTGAAGTTATAAAGCCAGTGACTGGCAGAGCTGGGAATCTAATACAAGCAATTTTATTCCAATCTGTGCTCTATTGTCTCATTTCCACTTCCAGAGTACAGTGCTTATTCACTTTAGTTCTCATTTATTTAACAAGCAGACCTGGAATTATTCTTTTGCATATAGTTTTACAACTATGTAGTTTAGAATAAAGAATAATGAACTTGAGGTTGAATTTTAGGTCCAGGTGTAATATTTATATATGTAAACATCAATCTAACTTCTTCCATCCTCAGCTCTCAAATACGTAAAATGAAGGAGTATTTGAGCCTTATTAAAGACAAACTAACATTTTTCCCCCCTGTTGTGGGAGCCTTGAGCGCCATGCTGCTGCTAAATTTCAGAATATTGTCAAGAATATTAATCCTCACCGAAGGATATTTTTTCCACTGAATTTCTGAGAGAGTGGAAGGGAGAAAGAAAGACACACAGAGAGAAACATCGATGTGAGAGAGACACATGGACTGGCTGCCTCCTGCACACACTCCAACAGACAGAGGCAGGGATGGATGGTTCCTGCAACCAAGGTGCATGCCCTTTACCAGAATTGAATGCAGGACCCTTCAACCTGTAGGCTGGACGCTCTATCCACTGAGCCAAACCAGTTAAGGCTTAGGAATATTTAATACATTACCTGGACTTTATTCATCTCCAGTTTGTTCTTATCATTGGCACTCTGGTTTTGTTTGCCAGCTCCCTTTTTCCGGGGGCCTTTTCCGAAGAAGATGTAATTTACAAAGGCGTATTCCAGCAGAGCCAGGAACACAAACACAAAGCAACCCATCAGGTAAATATCAATTGCTTTGACATACGGGATCTTTGGCAGGGTCTCCCTGAGGTGAGTGCTGATGGTTGTCATTGTCAGCACCGTGGTGATTCCTAGGAGATGGAAAGATACAGCTTTGCTGAACGCACTTGTTAAGTTGCCCTTTTTAAGATTGAGAAGACAGATGCCATTCCCTTATTGAAGCCCGAGAATGATGGCGGTAATGCAATAAACCACTGGGCAGAAAGGGCAAACATTTTGAAAGACAAAACTGCAGACTCCCTACATAGTCCATGAACAAATCATAAAGTGGGATGTGGCACTAATGGAGAGTTAAAAACCATTAAAAATAATGCACCAAGAAAAAAGACAAGTGGATGGAAAGGCATATCAAAATCCCATTGTTCTGCCTACTGACTAATGCCCAATACCCCTCATTCTATTGTATGTTACATCTTTCTTCTTCTTTCAGCATCTTATCTCCCATCTAAATCTGTTTTTGTGATACTAATCCCCACAGCAGCCACTACCAAGGTGAAAGTTGGTAACCAGTTCGAGGAAACCTACCTCATTCCGTGAATCTGTAATGCACCTAGATCACAAGATCAGTATTACATTTTAAAATAAACTGAGACAACACTAAAAGAAGAAGCATATAGGAAAGTTCATGATCTTCATTAACCACTTGATTTGTGTATTGTTTAGATATAATAAAATCTTGTTGCATTGGATTTTCAAATATTACCTCTAGTTTCTTGATTCCAGAACCTAGAATGAATTAGTTCCTTAAGGAGCCAAGAAAAGACTTCCTAAAAATTTCAACTTGGTTTTGTTAAAGAAGTTTAAGGCTGTAAGATCTTAAAGGGAAGATTTCACATTACCAACTTTGTTAAATATAGCATTCTTAACCATATAATGTTGTGTGACTGTACAATAAGTATTTGGTATTGATGAAATGGTAATTGGAAAAACTAAGAAGTGCAAGAGGTTGGAATCTCATGTACATAGTTTGTGCTGTAATACTAATATTACACATTTGTATAGTGTTTATAGTTGGTTATGAATTATCTTATTTGGCTGTTATAAGACCTTGCTGAGTGTTATAGGACAGGTATATTATTTCCATTATAGTTGAATAAAGATAAAATCTGAGATTATTTTGGTGTAGATCACACAGCTAGGGACAAAAAAAAGCAAGGAGTTGTTAAACAAAGGCATTTAAAATAAAAGCAGAGATTAAAAAACAACACCTGAAACTTGATGGCAGTCCTTAAAAATAAAGACAGAAAATATGAGTTGAATATTACAGACAAAGGAAAGCTGGCAACAGGTATGGAAGGTAGAAAATGAAAAGGGAAAAAAATAGTTTAGTACTCATTTGCTAATTAGAGTATTCTAGATAGATTCCCTGATTTGACTATTCAACATTAGGAAAACAGATAAAGTATGAAGTCAAGACTACCATACAAAAAGTTAAATTGGCTTAGATGGGTGATGAGCTCAATTGTGCTGCAATGATATGCAATACCATCATGAGTGGTCTTACTTTTGAATAAAATTTTAAATTTCACCTAATATAATTCTAGCTAATAACAAACAATTCATTTACAAATCCACTAATTGTGTTTCTGCTTTCACTCCTTGGTTTAAATTTTTAAAGCAAGATGGGTTAGTAAATGAATGTTTTTTTCTAGTTAGATAAGTATTAAAATACCACAGGTTTTACATCTCAAAGTATAGGTTAAGTCAGCATATTTATATGCTGATATCTCTAAACACAATATCATTAATTTTGAGCATAGAAGTGTAGGGAC
>NW_006287459.1:1669035-1689025 GCF_000327345.1 Myotis davidii | reverse complement strand
ACCCACAATGTATGACCTCGGTAGTTGTTATTCCTCACTCTGGACGTTATTCAGTGAGTTTTCCTTAACTATAGCATACATATATTCATATTCACATTAAAGTAACATGCAACTACATACATGTGATGTAATAAACTATTAGTTTACTTTTCTTAGTCTTGGAATGTTCAAAGATTAATAAGGGACTGTCAGCACTTGACTTTATGAGCTTTATGTACCCAGCTGTTAGAGATAAACTGGAGAGATGACAATTAGTCTAGGCATGATAGGGTGTCTGATCATCTTACCAGTTCAGTAATCTCGGAAGAGAAGAGATGTATGTTAGCTTAGCCAGAAATTATGCTCGTGTGTGTGTGTGTGTGTGTGTGTGTGTGTGTGTGAATAAGCCCCAGAAAGTGGTAATTGAAATGGCTCTATGATAAAACAATGAGACAGATCCACATATGCTCAGATTCATCAAACAGACTATACATTTTAACTTTCCAAGGAACCATTTAAAGTCTCAAATATAGCCTTACAGCTTGCAGCAACTACTCAACCATGGCAAGATTAATTCAGAATTTCCCCCCCCCCCCAGGATGGAAACCATTTTCATTCTGTGCTGATCACAGAATAGAGCTGTGAATTATCTGTGCCTAGCTCATTAATATAGCTGATGAATTATCTGTGCCTTACTCAAGTATGATGAGCTCCATTTAAGGGAGACTCAGATCAATAAGATTTAACTTTAGTTAATGTTCGAAAGAGAGTATTTCCCAACATTCAACATAGCTTGGTAATAGTCATAACATCTATCTTTCTTCAAATCCACTTGAGAATAATGCACTGTAAATATTCTCCACTGCAAAAAGTAGGGACTGAAGAGAAAATCATCACACCGCTAGTAAAAATTAGTGTAATAAGAATTTAAAAAATATACTCTAAGAAACACTTACATAGTATTGAACACACTCCAAGATCTTTTTTTAAGAGCAGTATTTTTAGCAAAATGCTGAAAAGGTATGGCATTGTAAAACATTCACTCTGTAAGCACTTACACTTAGGTGCTTTATCATTGAGGACGTTTATGTTAGTTGCATTCTTTGGATTGCTATGAGAGAAGACCCTTGTCTATAATTCTAAACACTGGTTATTTGTTTAAAGCTAAACTCCACCAGCTCTCTGTGGTGCTGGCAGTGCATTACCTAGTGCGACTCTGGCTGCAGAAGCATCATAGTTGATCCAAAAAGACACCCAGGACAGAATTGTAATCAGTGTGGAAGGCATGTAGGTCTGCAAAATGAAGTAACCGATGTTTCTCTTTAGACGGAAACTTAGTGATAGTCGTGGATATGACCCTGAGTTGAAAAAAATAAGAGAAAGAATCAGATCATCACTTGGTTGAAAACATCTTCTTTCGTTCGCAGTGCCCTAGTTTATTTTGGAGGAAACATCCTCACCAGTTGTGAACTCCACCTTCTTGGACACCATCTTGTAGTCGACAATTGAAAACTGAGGAAGCTCAATTTTATTTACTCCAGTTACTGCTCCCTCTCCTCCATTCCAGTAAAACTCGATGTCATCAGTAGTATAGCCATCTGAAACCAAGAATACAGCATAGTTAAATAGAGTCTAGTTGGTCTATAGTAGTCGGCAAACTTTGACTCGGCAAACCGTGGCTTGCGAGCCACACGCGGCTCTTTGGCCCCTTGAGTGCGGCTCTTCCACAAAATAGCGACTTCTGTGCATGGGCCACGAAGTTTCAATCGCACTGTATGCCCGCACGTGGTATTTTGTGGAAGAGCCACACTCAAAGGGGCCAAAGAGCCGCATGTGGCTCGCGAGCTGCGGTTTGCCGACCACGGGTCTAGGAGTTCATTTGAAGACTGGGAGCTGCTGAAGACACAATTCCCAGCAAGTGACGGTAAGATGACTGTGCTTTAAATCAGGATTCTAAGTAGAGTTGCAGTGAAATGCAAATTTCCCCCAATTCTCATCATTCTACAGCTTAGGCTCATCAGAGGGGACTGAGTGAACTGTGGCCGAGATTCTAGTAGAGATGAGCCATGCCTAAATGCTGCTCTTTTTATAGAATTGAATGGACATTTGTGTGATTATGTGACTGTGTGATAATGGAAGCCCTAGTGCAGTGATGGTGAACCTATGACACGTGTGTCAACTCTGATAATATAAGTCTTTGTTTTACTAGGTTGCAAATATCAAGAAATTTCTATATGTGACACGGCACCAGAGTTAAGTTAGGGTTTTTCAAAATGCTGACACGCCGAGCTCAAAAGGTTCGCCATCACTGCCCTAGTGGAAGGGGTGGGCCCGGTCGGGAAGGCATAGCCTTAGGAACCAGCAGCTGGGACCAGCCTGTGTTTCTATCCACTTAACTCAGATCCACTGAGTCTGTTCCCTGCCGGGATGAAGGAAATGAGCTTTCAGGATCATTTGGACCTTTCCCTCTTCATAGCCATAGAAGTGCCTTTCTATCACAGAATCAGATCAGTTAAAAAATTCACAGTCCATGAGGTAGAAACAAACCAATTGGCCTGGAAGAAGAAGTGCTGGTGCCAGGCCTGCGGGAAGCTTCTCTCATGGACCCTTTTTGTCAGATGAAAAATGCCCCAGCATCATCCATTTAGGAAGTTGGCATGAGAAATAAGCTTTTTCAAAAAGATGGATGGAATCAACATAGAGTTTAGTTTTAAAAAATCCTTTAAGAAGCCAAGACAATATATCCAAAATTTCAAGTTGTCTTCTTGTCCGACTTGATCTGAGTGTGGATTTTTCACTAGCCTGTCTCATACCCTTTGCTCACCTGTATGTGGGCCTGGGTGGTCTTTCATTCAGGCAGGTATTTGGCAGGCTCCTCACCTTGCACAAATGAATAGCTCACCTATTCTGAGCTAAACTGAACACGAGTTTTCTTTTAGTTGACAACATAGAATATTTGAATTACAAGTATTTGTTAGGGAGAAAGTTCTTAAACCCAGTATCTAGCAACTCTCTGTGGAGAGAAACATTATTTACAGATCAAAGCCTAAATACCAACCTTTGCCCTCATCTCAATTTGGGGCTGGATTCATTCACCTATAGTTTTTGACCTCAGTATGCCTGTCATTAGCTTGATGATGATCCTGGGTGTCCCCTCTCTAGTAGGCAGCACACACACAGGGCTGATAGAACACAACTTCTAAATGCTTCCCAGGAGAGGCACCTGCTTGCTTACATCCCCTTCCTGAGCGCTCTAACGTGGGCTTTGCTGACTCTGCTGTGCTGCCATGGACAACTCTGGACTCAACCTCTTGTCTTCCTAGACAGCCATCAGGACTCCTGCTGGAGCATACAACACCACCACCTTTAAACTGGCAAGGCAAATGAATGGAAAATATATTCGACATTCCAGTACACATATATTGAGTGCCTACTATGTGTCAAGCACTATTCTAGGTACTAAGCATGTAGAGTGTCTAGGAATAGACCTAGTTCTGCTTTCCAGGATCTCATGATCTAACAGCAGTCTCAGCAAATTGTCGACCTGAGGGAATTAGAGATGGCTTTGCAGAGGGTTTGGCCAGATGGCTAGAGCAGACCTGCCGGCAGAGAGATTACTTATTACATAGAGTGAATAACATAAAGGAAGCTGATGTCAGTGTCAAACTGATTTACTTCATAAAGTTTATTCAGTAAGCAATTTAATTTTAGCAGGAAAACGGAAACTTGCAGGGCAAATTTGAATACATACAAACACTGTAACATCCTTAAAGATTTCAGTATGCAAAGGTAAAACTGAGCTGAGAAGAATAAAATGATTAGGTAGCCATGACAGAGTGTAGGAAGAAGTGTGGACAGATACCCAAGGCAACTAGTCACAGCCCTTCTTGCCCACAATTGCCTTTTATTCTTAGACAATGTGTTCGCCTTGAACAAAGCACAGAACCATGCTGAATTTTACTTGCTTTATCTGTCTTGCACCCACCAGGCTCTGAGTTCCTTGATCAGGGACTGGTTCTCATTCTTTTCTATACCTCAGTGTCTATGTACCACGCTCCTAGCATATGGTGGTATCCAATAAAAGTATGTAGAATATTGCATTCTTGCTTCTCATCATCAAGACTCCCGGCTTTGTGTTACCAACCTTAACTTTACAACTAGGCACTAACCTATGTACATGTCTCTACTCATTCAACGAGTAGATATTTATTGAGTACTGACTAAGTGTCAGATGGTGGAAATGTCCTGGGAGTATAAAACTGGCCTGGCTCTTGTCCTCTTGGAGCCTGCAAAAAGTATCTTAAATGTTATACATTTCAAAAAATTCCTTCCATGGCAGGTATCTGTCTGGACTGGCTTCCATTAGCATGTTCTCATCTCCTTTAGGAAAGATAAAAACTACAGATTCCGCCCTAACCGGTTTGGCTCAGTGGATAGAGCATCAGCCTGCGGACTCAAGGGTCCCAGGTTCGATTCCAGTCAAGGGCATGTACCTTGGTTGCGGGCAAATATCCAGTAGGGAGTGTGCAGGAGGCAGCTGATCGATGTTTCTCTCTCATCGATGTTTCTAACTCTCTATTCCTCTCCCTTCCTCTCTGTAAAAAAAATCAATAAAATATATTAAAAAAAACACACAAAAAAAACCCCACTACAGATTCCCTTGCAACTATGGTTATGGATATGATTTAGGTTCTCTGGATCATACAGAGTTAAATGATGTCAGAGGTGGTGTTGGAGGCACTCATTTGTTGGTGCAACTCCTACAGTATAAGTATCTCTGGACCCAGGAATTCTGGTTTTAGCTTTGGTGGTCCTCAAGTCAACACCAGCTTCCTGATTGTGATGGAGCTATCTGTAGGACAGTCAGCACTGTGGTCTGGGAGTCATTTCCAGTGGCCCTGCCTGGAGCCTAGTACTTTAGTTCTTTAATTTTGTAAGCACTACTTCTCTGTATTAAATCTCTTTCTGCTTAAGTTGCCAAATGGACTTTCTTTATCTGCAACAGAACTGCATTCTCTCTTCTAGGGAAGAATTATTTGCTCCAGGCTTGGGATTACCAGGGCTTTACATTAAAACCTCTGTTGTGGGTTGTGCCAGCTATTCATTTGGTGTTTCTGAATCTCATATCTTGCTTTCTACATGTTGCTCTGTACTGTTGGGTCTAGGCTCCCTGTCTCTCCAGCTTCATGTTAGGTGCTGTCTTTCAGAAGAACTGGCTGGAGATTAGAAGGTGGAGGGGAGGGAAGGCTCTTGGTTCTGGCTCTGGAAGTGGTGGTGCTGCAGTTGCTTGTGATTGCTGCCAGGGCGGTGGGGTGATTTCAGACTCTCACAGCTGAAGAAGGGGCAGCACCTCTTTTTGCAAGTTCATAGACATCTAGAACAGCATCTCTCACAGGTACACAGCAGATTCAGGCCATGGGCTCCAGGACAGGGCTATTAGCAGCTTCTGCCCTTCGCACTCTTTTCTCCTCCTTCCTTTTGCTTTTCCAGCCTTTCCCATGTTGTAACCAATTCTCTCAATTAAATTCCCTTTTGAAAAACCTTGAATGGTTTCTGCTTTCCTGATGAGATCTTGTCAAATATACAGTATATCGTAAATGCAAATATTTTATCTGTGTATATAACTGTGTTTACCTCTGCCTTTGTCATCTCTATTGTACTAGTATATTATTATGATTCTACTAGAGGCCTGGTGCACAAATTCGTGCACAGGTGGGGTCCCTTGTCCTGGCTGGCGATCAGGGCAATTAGGGCCGCAGGAGGTTGGCCGGGGGGGAGGGGTCATGAGAGGTTCCGATTAGGGCCAGTGGGGCCAGCTGGTCGAAGATATGGACCATGGGAGGTTGGCCAGCTGTGGGAGGTTGGCTGTGGGAGCACACTGACCACCAGGGGGCAGCTCCTGCATTGAGTGTCTGCCCCCTGGTGGTCAGTGCGCATCACAGTGACCGGTCAACAGGTTGGTCATTGGGTTGTTCTGTTGCTTAGGCTTTTACATATATATATAGATATTATATTATAAAGTTTTGAAAGCAAGGACTTTTTTTATTCATTTAAAAAAATTCCTGATGTCTAGAACAGATTTTGTCTATAGTAAGTACCCCATGCATATTTTTGAATCAATGAATTAGTGAATACTCTTTGCTGCTTAGAATTCGAACTATTGTCCCAAACTACTAACCTGATATAGGTAACTTATTTGGTAGAGTTCATGGGCTAAATTTATTCCTTGATAAAGATGATTCTGCTCACAGGGGGCTTATAGGTAGATCTAGACGCCAACAAAATGGAAAACCTGCTCGTTAGTTTTAGGCTGAGTAACTAAGTGATAAATTACAACCTCAAGCTGGTTTTTGAGATATAGAATCCTAGGGGAGAAACGTAAGTGATAATTAGAGTTGAGAGTCCAGAGATGGCTTGCAGTTTGGAGGTGAGAGGGGTGAAGGCAGTGGGTGGGCAAAACGGCACTCCTCAATGTCTCCCACCTGTGAAGAGTGACAGAACACCTCAAGGCCATGGACAATCAAAAAGCTGGGATATGGCTATCAATAAATCAATGCAGATTTTAATAGTATTCAGCAGTTTATATGGTCAGTGGTCTGGGTCTAGATTTCCAAGCTCACTTGCACTTTGTTTAACTAAAACCCATTAGGCTTAGTGTTCACGGCACTGAGATAATTGTGGATGATATGGAGGGAAGAAAGAATGCTCACTCCATTTCTGTAGAAGTTTGAGTTCTCCTGGGAGCCATAATGGCAGCTGGATTCAAAGGAAAGAATAAAGGCCTACAAATACACTATTATTCAAAGGTTACACAAGAACATTTGCTACAGAGAGAGAGAACATCAATTTACTCACACCTAAACAACCTATTTACCAAAGGTTTTCCTTTATGAACCAGTGGCTTCACACAGTGTCTCAAAGCTCAAACACTTAGATACCAAGGATGTTGTTTCCTAGCAACAGTAACTACATAGAAGCTCTCAAATTTTCCTCTCAGCCCCCAGGGACTTCTTAGTGATGCAGAAAGTACAGATAAAATTAAGTTGATGTCAGTGGATAAAGATGCATGGAGCTAGTACAAATGCAGAAGTGTCTGGATGTTATTGTTCTTCTTTGCTATTTGAAACACTCTATTTAGAATGCATTTTCTAATCTGGAAATAAAAATTGCTCCCTGCTGTGCTTAATAGAGCTAGGAGGATGGTCTAAAATTGTACTTAACTGAATTTTAGATAATGTAGAAATTTAAGCTTTTAATCCATGAGTAAGCCTAAGTAAAATGTATATCCCTTCGTGGAGCAGCCATAGCCTCATCTTTGGTTTCATAGTGTGGGGCTTGATTGGCTTAGGCCAATTATCAAAATATCTTCTCTATGGTATTTTGCTATGGTGACTGGCTCATGGTTTGGCAATAGACAAGCCTAAGACAACGAGTTCATAGCAATGCCCTAGCCAAATTAATTGCTTAAAAATATACATGTGACCCAAGTTGGTCCAGTCCTAGAGAAACCCAGGACTTTTGTCCAAACATTGAAGGGCAGAGATTTCCCCCTTTCTCTAATAAGAAATGCTGAGTGGAGAGTGGCTGAGCTGGTTACAGGAGCCAGCATGTTCCCTTCCTGCTTTCATAGTCATTACTAGCACCTAATTGAAGTAAACTTGTGATCAACATTGTGGGATTTTTCTTTTTTAATGAATTTATTGGGGTGATATTGGTTAATAAATTATATAGGTTTTAGGTGTACAGTTCAATAATACATCATCTGTCTATTGCATTTGTTGCATTGTGGGTTCCTGCCCCAGGTCAAGTCAACTTCTGTGACCAGCATTTCAACTGTGGTTAGAAAATGACCCAGTGAAATAACCTTAGTTGTCTGCTACTCCCCATTTCCTTCTACTCCTCCTACATGAGGCCAGAAATATTAGAAATTCCTCAGTATCACTGCTCTGTATATGTGCAGATCCTTTCCATGCCAAGATGATTAGATATTTGTAATTGTGCATCTAGACAGAGGATAAGAAATACAACTGGATCAAAGAAAGCCAAGTGGCTCCCTATCTGTCATAACATCTATTCTAAAGGCTATTTGAGATTCCTTTCTCACCCATATCTGAATCTCCATGATATCCTAAGAAGCAGCAAGCAAACCATGGAAGCCAGATTTTTAAAGTTCTCTAACAGCACTGAAAACCCCTAAGTACAAATCTATTCAACCTGACTGTTTGTCTTCAACCTGACCACCCACCTTCTGAGTGGTAAGTCAGTCATTCAGTTGTTAGAGATGGCCATCTCGCTATTTTCTCAATCAACTCAATAGTTGATTAGGATTTTAGGTAATAATTAGATAGCACGACCTTATAATAAGTAAAGGTTCATCTTCGTGGAGAGCATTCACCACCTGATCCTTGTCTACCCCAGTTTGCTTTTCTGCCCCTTGAAGTGTGAAGTCCTAAGCTGAGAAGTGGGCATGTCTACCCGTCTCTTCTTCCTCGGAGTTATCTGGCTCCTTTCCCTGCCTTGACTCACTCCCGAGGTTACTCCTGCTCTGGTCGCTGAGCCACTTCTGACTGGTTTAGGAATTAAACAGCAACAGATTTGGAATTACTTCATGTCCTTCAGATTTAGAATCTTAGAGTCCAGACATGTTTTCTGGTTTCTTAAGCATCCTCTAAGAGGCCCCCTGATTTCCAGGCAGGCCTAGGACCTGATTCACCAGGAACTAAGTCAGATTCTCAGGTTTTTCCCATTCTAGGCAAGCCTTGGCATCCCCGATGTTTGATCAACATGTAAATTCTCAGAATGACTTTTCTAAAGTCTGCTACTTCATATCTCTTTGCTTAACACTGTCCCAGCGGTTCTCAACCTGTGGGTTACCAATAATGAAAATATATCCCGCATATCAGATATTTACATTACAATTCATAACAGTAGCAAAATTACAGTTATGAAGTAGTAACGAAAATAATTTTATGGTTGGGGTTCACCACAACATGAGGAACTGTATTAAAGGGTCACGGCATTAGGAAGGTTGAGAACCACTGGAACCTTGACTACCCCAGATTATCCTTGTTTAAAGTTTTTTGGCTCCCACACACTTTTGCTTTTGGATAATAAACCTTTGCACAGTATAACAAACACATTAAAATGCATTCACAGTCATGTTAAATATTATTTACATGTCACTATAAAAGCTTTAGATTTGCAGCTGACTTGATATCACAATGTTATATTAGTTTTAACATTGTAGTTTTCTTTATGCATTTTGAAGCCAACAATTTAAGACATTTGAGAAACTCATAGCATGTAGACATTTTGCCTACAGTGCTTGGTGGCAGAATGATTTGGCTGAGCCCCAGATGCCAATAGGGCCCTAGTGCACTGCCTAAGATCTCCTTCCAAGCTTTCTTTATTTGGAATACAACCAACTCCTCTTAAATTTCCCACTGGTGGGAATCCTACTGCCATCATCAGATCTCTTGACCTTGACTGTGGCCCATCTTGACTTCTCAATTAGCCAGCTACTTGAAACATCTCAAGATCAAGCTGCCTTCCAGGTTGGGCTGCACGTATTAGCTATCTCCTTGGGTTGTCCAGTGCCCTTTCTGAGCCTCTGTCTGATTCTATTCTGACCTTCTCTACCATTTCTCTGGCTTCATGCTGATACATTTTTTAAATGCTTTATGTCATGCCTGCTCCACTCATGATGTTCTTGGCTAGCAAAGATCAGGACTATGTTTTTTCTAGTCATCGGTTTTCTATTAAAACAGCACAAGTTCAAATTAACTTTTTAACAGTCACATCATTATTTTTCCTTTGGATTCAAATATAAGATCTAATATAGACCCCATTACATTTTATCTAATTCAATTTGAGTCGCTATTCTAGCATGATTTTTTTAATCCTTATTTGCTCATCCTCTTAGTTTCATGTTATCTCCAAATTTGACAAACATGCCTTTTATCATTACTTTCTTGATTGAGACAAATGTGGAATGGCAGAGACAAAGACAGAGCGCTGTAACACTCACTTGGCAATATCCCTGTAGGTTGATATCAAATGTCTGATCAGCATTTTGCACGGTGGCACCATTGTTTATCTATTTAATATCTGTCTAATTGCTTTAGCCTCTAGTCTGTATCTCAGTATTTGTCACATTTTCCTGAGTCACTGATTTTGTAATCCTATCAAGTAAGACAGTGAGATACTTGTGTTTAGAGAAAGTAAGCTGCCTCCACAGATTATTGATTCCCCTTCTGTGGGATCCAGGGCTACAATCTTGCCCAGACTCAATCTCATCAGCGATAAGTTTCTTAGAGTATACCTTTCTTACCTTCTGGAGCAATGAGATGGTGTATTCCATTCTGTCAACATCAGTGACCATTTGGTATGCTAATTTAAGTGTACAGGCTCATGATAATAACCTTCCCTTTACAATCCCCAACTTCCTTTAGTAAATGCTAATAGAACTATATTGCATTAATGTATGTAGGTGCAAATGTTTTAGGAAAATTATTGGTCACAGATAAGAAAGCATCAGTGTTTCTCTATGGCCCAAATCAGTGGTGGAGTCAAAGATAATCACATATTATCTTTGTGCTAAAATCTTATTAATTAAATGTCTTATATGGTGTTTCCAATAAAATTTTCTCAAAACAAACTGCCACCAGCTATCTACATCTGATTTATCTTAAAAGTCAAGGAGAGAATAGTTTATATCTCAGGAAAAAATCCTTATCGATTTCTTTCCAATTTCTATTAACAATACCAGTAGTTTTTTTCTGGGATGTTTATAGTCAGATTTTCTTTTCTAGTCTTGAAACCCTCTTATACTGTTTATAGATTTAATGACCATCTGAACTCCTTGCACCCTTCCTCCTTTAAAAACATAATTTGGGCAAAAGATGGAATAAACTGTGACTATTAAATCTTGTTCCGAAGTTCTGCCAAGATTGAGTACAATTTTCTCAAAAAGATGAACTTCACACTATTGCAACCAAATAAAACCTATATTTATTACAAAGTTGAGTAAGAAATCTCTTCAAAAATTGAGACAGCCTTTTGCTTAATATTGCTATCATGGAGTGGGGAGGCCCTTGATTGTTTAACTCACCTCAGATGAGGTCTTAGAGTTATTGTGATTGAATGTCATCTCTGCCAGTTATTTCTGCATCAGATAAAAAGGAAGATCAAAACCCCTCTCCAGCCCCGGCCAGTATTGCTCAATAATTAGGCAGGGGTGGGGAACCTTTCTCTGCCAAAGACTATTTGGATATTTATCACATCATTCATGGGCCATACAAAATTATCAACTTAAAAATTAGCCTGCTGTATTTGGTCAAACATTTAATTAACTCATCCCCAATGCCTTGGTAGAGCCATACCAAATGATTCTGGGGACCAGACATTCCTCACCCCAGATTAGAGCATAGGTCCATGCACCAAAGGGTCATGGGCTCGTTCTGGTCAAGGGCACATACCTGGGTTGTACGTTTGATCCCCAGCCCCAGTTGGGGCATGTGTAGGAGGTAATAATCGATGTGTCTCTCTCACATAGATGTTTATCTCTCTCATTGATTTCTCTCTCTCTCCCCCTCCTTCACTTCCACTTTCTATAAAAATCAATGGGAAAAAATATTCTTGGGTGAGGATTAACAACAACAACAACAACAACACAGCTCTACATGCCAAAACAGTTGCTTGGTTGTGGGCAAAGGCCTTTAAACCTGTATTTTCTAAGCAGTGGAGTAACCATCTTCACTTGAACATATAAAGAAAGAACTCCATAAGCAGGGGCTCTAAGTAGTGTGTCAAAATCAGAATGCTGTGTAAGTTTGTTTTAAAATCTGCTTTAAGATTATGTATTAGTTAAGAATAACTAATCTATTTGGCATCCTTAGAAATATGCATCATTTCTTTGTTTAAAAGAATAAAAGACAAAGTCAGGCCTAATCTAGATAAAGGAGTCCACTTCTAATTTGGACAAGCACCTAATATGTCCCATTTAGCTTTCTTTTCTAAAGTGTATACTTTGAAGGAGAAAAAAGATAATGAACAAGTATAGTAGAAATCTATGCAGTTATCCAGCTAATTCAAATGCAGTATTATTTTAACCTTACTACTCTGGCAATGTTATTGTTGGCCTGAAATCCTAAATTAGTAGGTTAGATAATAACATCAATTATATAGTTTAATTTAATGACCACTTTATATCTGAAATGCAAAAAAATTATTCATAACATCTTTAAGATATTTTTATTTGAAATCCTATCAAGTAAGAAAATGAAGCCTGGTTTGAGTTATGTTTAGAGAAATCAAGATACCCCCATGGATTATTGATTTTCTTCCTATGGGATCCACTACTAAGTGGTTATTAAGTTTTATTTTATTTTATTTAAGTTCTTCTCCCTCTCCCCCACCATTTTTTTGGTGGGGGGAAGGATTACTTTTCACTGAGAAATCCTGATGATAAGAAATGATGATTTGGCCTCCCTTTGAGACAGCATGGAGGGACCTGGAGAGTATCATGCTAAGTGAAATAAGTCAGTCAGAGAAAGACAAGTATCAAATAATCTCACTCATATGTGGAATTTAATTAACAAAATAAACTGATGAATGGAGTGGATCCAAAGACATGGACACAATGGAACAGAGTACAGAATCTCAGAGGGAAGGTGAGGAACCCATGGACACAGACAATAGGGTGGAGAAAGCTTGGGGTGGGGCGCTGGAGGGGGTCAATGGGGGAAAAGGGGGAACATATGTAATACTTTCAACAATAAGGATTAAAAGAAAAGAAAAAGAAATGATGATTTGTCAATAAAACACATTTTGGAGTAATACCCAAACCAGTCATAGTAAAATATTTACAGTGTTTTTTAAGGAAAAAAAAAATCTTAAAAATGTATGTGCATGTGTATATTAACCAAGAATATATATGAAAATAGTTAATAGTGGTTATCTCCAAATATTAGAATTAAAGGTATTTTTATTCTAAAAATTTTATGTGGTGAACATGTAATTCTTTTAAAAATAAAACCCAAATAAGTTACTTTTATGTTCTAAAATTACCCAGATATATTTTGGGAGAGTAAACTCCAAATCTGTGAAAATTATTTAGATAACCTGTAGAGGGCAATCAAGACCTTTCAGATTCACAGGCAGAGATTCAGGATACTGCCTGAAAATGTATTCCTTTCAGTTGCAGGAGTTTTGGATTTTTTGTGACGATTTTAGCTTTGGATCACTGATTCTCACAAGGTTTTATTTTAAAATTAATTTATATTAAATAACACTAGAACAATTATGATTAGTATACCTTGTCACAAATTCAGATTTCCAGCTAGAAATATGTTTATATACATGCAACTCTAATTGATTACTAAAATAAGTATAAAAAATTGCCTCTTTTGCTATATTTAATGCTTAAGTTATAATCTTTTCACTAACATCTTGAAAAGGACAGTCTATGCCCTTTTAACTAAACATACGAGTTAACAAATATCTATGTGCAGCAAGTGATATGGACTCACTCTTCATATCTCAGTTATTATGATTATGAAGCTGGTAACAATACAATACACTAAATTATAAATTACCATTTTATCAGATCTGAGTTTATTTTCAATTTTTACTAATTTATTTGCCTAGTTTCTGATTTCTTTTAGGTATATGTTTTTTAGTCTCAGATCCCTTATTCACTCACACTTAGATGACATTTATTGAGACCCATTCAATTCAATTTATAAAGCTGATTGATGCCTTCCGCATTTGGAAGACATCATGTAGTCCCTGGAATTATGTAGTCCCTGCCCTATGTTTTCACAGGTCCACTGCATACAGCCTGCAATAATCACATAGTAGCAAGCTTTCATATTTAAAAAGCTGTATTCTATTTCACAAGAAGATAGATTTTTCTGGCAATTCTCAGCCATCCTAAAATATCCCATATTTTTTAAATGGGGGAAAAGGAGACTTATGTAATACGTTAAACAATAAAGAATTTTTAAAAATTCCACCTAGGATCAGGTTGGATAACCTTAGCAAAAATTAAGCCATGTACCTTTTTTTACTTGTTTTTTAATCCTCACCTGAGGATATTTTTTTTTAATTATTATTATTTTTTAAGAGAGAGAAAAAGAAGCATTGATGTGTGAGAGAGAAACATCAATTGGTTGTCTCCTATATATGCCCTTACCAGGGATCAAACAGCAACCTAGGTATGTACCCTGACTGGGAATTGAACCAGCAACCTTTTAGTGTACGGGACAATGCTCCAACTAACTGAGCCACCTGGCCAGAGCTGAAGCCACTACTTTTGTGACTCACAAACTATTATATGTTCTTGTATAATTTCTTGGCCTTTGAAATCCATGTGAATAGTGTAGTAGAGCCAAGAGTTCACAGTTGTTTGTAGCAATAGCCTATCTGCACTCATTCCCAAGTGCTAGATTGGTGTCACAGAGGTTACCACGGTACGCTTGTTGGACACATTAATATCTGTTTTAAAAATTGCATTGTGTCTGGGCATGATGGAAAAAACTATTCGATTATTACTGGTTTTGCTGGAATTGATTTTTCACTCCGTGAAATTTGGCTGTTACATTGATGAAACATGTGCCTTGCTGCCATTTTATTCATGTTGAAGGCTTTATTTCTGATGCTCATGAAATAGGAAGACAGGCAAATATAAATTTATCTTTGAAGCTGCCTGGTGTAGCAGTGCGGGAATCGCAGTTACGAAAGGGCAATTCTCCCTAGTTATTGTTCTACCTGAGGCCGGGGAAGAAAAACAATGATTATCATTTTCATTTTTCAGAGGGGGGAAATTAAAGCCCGGGCTTCCGTGACCTGATTGGAAAGCTGAATGCCTCGAAGGTTCCATCTGTGGAAATTGGGCTAATAATCTGCTACCTGACTCACAGGGAAGATAAAAAAAAAGGTCGTTTGGCATAGTTATAGCGACAGAGTGCTTCTCAGAAGCACTTTATCATAGAAATACTTAGAAGCATGACACAGGCATCACATGTTGCTTCAGGATGCATTTTTGCAGTGGTTCTCAATCCAGTGTGTTTCCCTCCATCCATGGGCAGTCAGCAACATCTGGAAACATTTTGGGTCATTATAATTTGGGGATGGGTGCTGCTTAGTATCTAGTGGGTAGAGGCCAAGGATGATCCTAAACCTCTCCAGTGGCCAGGACAGCGTTCTACAAGTATTATCCAGCCCAACATGTCAACAGTGCTGAG
The DNA here is from genome assembly GCF_000327345.1 of Myotis davidii. NCBI lineage: Eukaryota > Metazoa > Chordata > Mammalia > Chiroptera > Vespertilionidae > Myotis > Myotis davidii. The sequence continues at coordinate 1,673,801 of NW_006287459.1, read as the reverse complement.
GATGAAACACCTGGCTCATAGCTACAGAATGCTGCGGTTGGCAGAAGGGTTCATATTAAAATCACTCGTAATAATACCTAGGTCTCATTCTAAGTAAATAGTACTTTTGGGAAAGGAAAATACAAAATGTTCTGTAATAAAATGGTAAGTGGAATTTCTTCACTGATAATCTAAGGGCCTCATCCCCAACTCTGGCCGAGGTAATATGACTGTGATCACACGCTACTGGGGGTGGGGATCTAAATAATAAGCATGGCAGGTTCTTGGTTCTTTGGTTTAAGAGATGCTAGTCTGAAAGTCAGATAGAAGGATGTCTACGCATGCAAATTTTCTGAAGGATTCTCTTCACCCTGAACTCCAACAACACAAGCACTAATTAAAGACACTCCCAGGAAGGAAAGAGGGGTAAGGTAAGTAGAGAGGAAGAGAGGAAGGAGTCAGATGTGAATTTGGGAAGCTCTGTGTCTGCCTCTGCCCCTTCAAGCTGGGTTCTGGGGTGGGGGTATAATGCTAGATAGCCTCCTAAAGTTTTGGATATGAGCAGAGCCTGGGCCTTATGCTACAGGTAAGCAAGCTTGTAGAGAAGGCTTTCTATTCCACCATTTGGGAGATAGGCAGTATGGTCTGTTAAGGCTGCTGAGTGCCAGAGACTATTCTGTCTGAGTTTCCTGTGGGTTTATAATAGTGAGGGAGGATTTCAGAGGGTCTCTGGTTAAAGACTTGCAGTGGGAGAGAACCCATGGTCCTCTAAGAGATCTCAGGGTTACCTCATTGAAAGGATGCAGCAGGCACATAACTAGTGCTAGAGAGTTGAGTGGGAGCTGAGTCAGCACCATTGCAGTGAGACCCGATTTCACTCGTGGCTGAGTCCCAAACAGAATAACTTACCTCTGAGGTAACTTGAGGTCAGTCAGAGGCCCAGGTCCCAACAGACTGAGCATGAGAGATGGACACCTCCTCCTCAACCCACTCCCCTGCTGGGGGAGGGTGTCACAGCTGAAGTATGAATTAGCTAAGGCACATGTCCTCTGTTCTCCTGGTAGCATTTACTCTGTTGCCCTCTGAGCTCACTGTCAAAGCCAGTGGTAAAAGCAAGAAGATAAAAAACAATCCTGGTATTACTGCATTTATATATTAAGTGTCTGAGAAATTAATTGGTGAATTTGAGAGTATGTGGAAGTTATTAGGTTGAGCCATACAGTCTAAAATTAAATTGTAGAAGATGAAGAATGCATTTGACATACTTTAGTTTGTAAACTAAAATTCTTACTCATTTAAGCTGTATCTGTGAGAAAAAAGTACAGAGGTCATAAAGTCTATTCTTATATACAATTTCCATATAATATCCAAGGGCCATATTAGAATTCTATCAAGAAGACATACAGTTAGATTCCCATGAGACATGTTTGGGGATTTAAGAGCAGACTGAACTACTTTATTCTCCCCCAAAGAATCTCCATTTTCAACTTTCTCAATTATATAGCTGGGTGCTCAGTTTCCAGAAGTTCATATTACTGAAACATAGATTTTAAAATAAAATAATACTGTTATCATTTTCAGAAACAATTTAGTTTTGTCCACATACTGCTGACCAAGAACCCTGGGAGCGAAGATAATGCTGGATACTTATCTAGATTGCTTTTGGAGCAGCCATGTCTGGTTATTAATTTTCATTTCAAAAGGAAGATTTTGGCTAGGTTATTTTTCTAGCGCTCAGAGCAGTCAATGCTCCTGAGAATTCTTTGAGAAATTTCATATGAATATTTTTCCTTGAAACCCTACTGCCTTGGTAGTCAGCTACTTGTTACATGCCTCATATAATGGAACTTTTAATTCTGAGGCAAGTAATATGCATTATCACAAGAAGTTCCAAAGAAACAATATAAAATTTATGTATAGAAAGTTAGAAAATCTCTGAATAGACCCTGGGAATAAATATCAGTGACTAAATAAACACCTTATCTCAAAAGCATCCATGTCCTCTTATGATCATAATTATAGCTGCCATTGATTCAGTGCCACTTCCAGGTCAGGTCTAGAGCTGGGCATTTTATACACCTTCAATATTTGCAATAGCCATTTTAGAAGAAATTATTATCTCCAATATAATGACTAAGAAACTAAGTTTAGAAAGTTTAGATAACAGGGTTCCAAACCTTTTGGTCTATTTCCAAAATCTTTCTTCCCCACCACACTGGTTAGCTTCATACTCATTAATCTGTATCACTAGCTCATACTTTTAGCTTCATACTGTAGAAAGAACTACTCTAGTAAGTTGAATCACATGAAAATGCTGATATTTGAACTTTTTTTTTGGACATAACACAGCAATTTCATAAGGTTAATTTCAATACAGTATTGGCTCAGCCCAGTCACGACTATAGATTTGGGCACTGTGGGAATCTGCAGACTGGTGTTTTTTTTTTTTTCTTTTCCTTTTTTAAATGTTTTTGTGCTATCCACATCTCGGATTGCACTGTTGATCTTGAATAGAGTGAGGTAGTTGAAAAGCAATGAATAAGTCATTTTGAATCCATCACCCCAGGAGAAAAGATGTCAAGGCAATTCTGTATGATCAAGAGAAATAGGCATGGCTCCAAAGCCTGGATTTTGGTCTCAGTTCTGCCGCCTACTGCTTGTGACCTTGGGCAAGTTGTGTAGCTGCCCTTAGGCTCACCAGCCTCCTCTGTGAAAAGAGGCTAATCATAACTACCTCACAACATTGTGAGGATTAAATAATTTAATTTAAAAATTTATTGCATGCTCACTATACCCAGGCTTGTGACGAGCTTTTGGTATAAACAGATCAATTAAATCTTTCTCCTGTCTTTATCCCCAAAGAGTGCATTGTCCTAAGAGAGATATGAGGATGAAATAAACACAATATGATGTTATAAGTGCTAAATTACAGGAATGTACAAAATGTTACAGGAACAGCAAAGAGGAAATGTAATACTCATCCACTAAAACAAAATCTCAAGAGAAGAAAACCCAGGCGTCTTGTTTGCAGCTAGTAAGTCCTTCCTGAATATTGGTGAAATGAACAAGTGATTCCTAGGGTTGAGGAATCAAACTTCACTTTCTTTGCCTCTTTCATTCTCTCACTGCCTTCTCACTGATCAAATCACATCAGCCTAGCTTGTGTCTACTCCTCTCATGAACCTTTTCTGCAATAGCTTCTTCTTCTTCTTTCTTTTTTTGCAATTGAACAAAAAAGAAAAACATATCTCCAGTGTGCTTTTAAACAGGCAAGACTAGGAAATATTTCAAATACCCAGCAAAGGAAACAATTAAACAATCGATGGAGTGAAAAGGCAACCAATGGGATGGAAGAAAATATCTGCAAACCATTTATCTAATGAGAGATTAATCTCCAGAAGATACAAGAAATTCATGCAATTCTATGGCAAAAAGCCAAATAACCCAATGAAAATATGAGAAAAGGACCTGAATACACATTTTCCCAAAGAAGACAAACAAAATGGCCAACAGGTATATGAAAAGGTGCATGGCATCATTAATAATTGGAACTGCAATTCAAAACCACAATGAGCTATTCCCTGCTACCTATTAGAATGACTGTTATCAAAAAATCGTAAGATATGTGTTGGTGAGAATGTGGAAAAAAAGAAACCCTTCTGCACTGTTGGTGGGAATGTATATTCATACAACCATTATGAAGAGTCTTCAAAAACTTAAAAAAGAGAAACACTTATGATCCAGCAATCTCACTTCTGGGCATAAATGCAAAAGAACTGAAATCATGATCTTGCAGCGATATTAGAAATCCCATGTTCATTGCAGCATTATTCACAATAGCCAAGATAGGGAAACAACTGAAATGTCAATGGTTGAATGCATAAAAAAAATGTAGTAAACATACAATGGAATACTATTCAGCTTTTAAAAAGAAGGGAATTTGCCATTTGTGGTAACATGGATGAACCTGGAGGGCATTGTGCTAAATGAAACAAGTCGGAGAAAAAAGAAAACTACTGCATGATGTCACGTATCTATGAAATTAATGAATTCCTAACTGCCAAGTCAACTGGGCCCTTTCTAGCACCTGACTTATTAGTGTGTTTGTTGTTGCTGATTATGTTTTCTCAGAAACTCTGACATTTATTTTTTAAAAAATGACACTTCTGGGTACTCTCCTGTCTTCTTTTTGGGGTTTTTGCTCAACTCAAAAATCTGATGTTCCTTAGGGAACATCCTGTCCTTCTTGGATAGTACTCCCACTATTGGTTTTAGGTGTTGATGATGATTCCTAAATCCTATTCCCAGGATTTCATTCTCTTTTAAGAGAGAGACTTTACATTTCCAACAATCTACCTGTCATCCTGAAATGAAAATTCTTTTGGCACATAATTCAAAATTCTCAAAAATGGGAGTCATCATCTCATCTCCCAAACACTTTGTCCCTCTTCTGGGACGATCATGCTCCCAGTACATGGTACTACCATTCACGTAGTTGCTGGTGAAAAACATCCTTGATGCTTTCTTCTTCACCTATGATATTGTTATTACCGATATTTGATTTTCCTCCCATTCCCAGGCACATGGAAGGTCACATTTCCAAGACCCCTTGTAATTAGCCCAGAGGTCTAATTCTCGTCAGTGTGCTATAACCAAAGTGACAGGTGTTACTTCAGATCAAACCTACTCTGTAAATCTCCATGTTCTTTTCAAGTTTGTAATGACCCAAGAAGCTCTCTTCTTCAGATAGTGCTGCCAGAATCTTCACCATCTGGGTGATCCTGTGG
>NW_006287459.1:1659212-1669016 GCF_000327345.1 Myotis davidii | reverse complement strand
AAAAAACAAACCAGGAGCTTTTCTGGGTACAAATGCACAGTGCATTTTTTAAAGAAAAAAACAAGAGATTCAGGGGATTGGTTGCACCATAGTCCCCCCCCCCCCCCCCCCCCCCAATTAACATATGATAGACATTCAGTGTAACAGGGTAGAAACCTTTGTTGTGGTAAACCACTGAGATTTTGGTGTATGTTTGATGTGTGCTTCTGGCCACAACATGACTTAGCTCCCCGACTGATATATTTACCTCATCTATTACGTAGAAGCTCCTTTCAAATTTTTCTTTTTCTCATATCTATTATCTTATTTCTATTCAGGCTTGCTTTTCTGGATTACTTCCACAGCCTCCTGGCTGAGTTCACTAAATACTCAAATTTTTATCCTTTCAAATTTATCTTCTACATATCTACCAGAGTGTTTAATTTAAAATACAAGTATAATAATGTCACTCCCAGCTTGAATCTTTTAATGATACCTCATTACCTATAACAGTAATTTTTAAAATTCATTCCCTGGAACAGTTAATTGGTGTTCTGGAAAAAAAACAACAACCCTAAAAGACTAATGTCCCCAGATTCAAAAAGGTTGAACCAATAATGCACAGTGTCTTGGAGGTTTACAAATGCACATCATTAGAATGTTATAATATTATGTGGTAAAAAAATTAGTAGAACTTGTTTTAAATTGTCTTTCCCTGATTGCTGGACCCCTAACCATTTTTAGAAGAATGGCGTTTAGTATCCAAATATCAGAATATTGTCTAAATGCTTCCCTTGTCTCCAAGGCTCTTTATGATCTCCCTCTGTCCATCCCTCTAGCTTCTTCTCCTACTACCTTCTACTTCACAGTTTATGCTTCAGCAACATTAAATGCCTCAAGATCTTGAATACATGGTGCATGGAAGAAATCTGCTTTCAGCAATGCTGTTTATTACAACTGGAATGCCATGACTTCAAACCCATGCTAATCACTCATACAACTTATGGTCAGTCTTTTGGACCAAGTTCAGATAATGTTTGCTGCAAGAGGCTGTGGTGTAAAACCTAGAATTAAGGCTCAATATGATGTGCTGCCCTGATGTCTAGTGAAGTCAGGCGGGCCTTGACTTGTTCCTGTGGATAATGGCCTATAGACTAATAACCCTCCTTATCAGGGGGACCAGGCACAGGTTCTGCTTCTCCCTAAATAATGGGTTTCAATTCCCTGCCAGCCTTGTTTGAATAATCAAAGAAGCCAATCATATCCATACCACCTCCCTGTGGAAACCAGGGTGCACCTTACTCTCTCGATGCCACAAAGCCTACCTCCCAGGCCCTAATTGTTCATTGTGTGCCCAAGTGCAACCCTTACATGACCTTCATGGACACCTGTATGATTAATAAACTGCTGTTGATGTCTTCCATCTGCAGTCAGGTATCGCATGGTCAGCCACTCCAGGGCAGGAATCCTTCTCTTGCTAACAGAATGAATAGGCAATTAAATTGGAGATTTTCATAGACATCTTGCCTCACAGTTCCCTTAATTCAACCTGACCTAATAGGCACTTTGTAGGTACTTTTCCTTGCACTTGACACACTTTATTGTATTATGTCTTTATGTGTCTGTCTCTGTATTAGATTGTGGACTCCTTGATGTCTGACACCAAGCCTCACCTACTCCGTATCTTAAACATTGTTTTCACAATGCTGCTTGTGAATCTAAAGGGACTATTAAATAATGTGTCTTAATGAGCATGTTTGTAAGTCATAGCTCAAGGCTCCACAAGGTTGATATGGTCCTTATTGTAGAGGATCTTGATCTTTTATGGAGCAATTTGCCTTAAAACCACACATGTTAAGAGGCAGGGCTGGATTTTAAACGTAGATGTATCTCTTAAGATTGTAGTCTTTGTATGTAGATCGATGTGCCCAATGACTTGGTGATGTGGGGGTAAAACTCATGGAAATGTGACTTTCCTTTTGCCCCCCAGTTGGTGATGGAATCCAAAATTGGGCAAAAAAAGGTACAAAGAACCTCACATTCTGAAGATAAGCACAAACAGGTGGGACTACATGTCCCTTCCTGGGTGTACTGAGCAGCAGACACTGGCCTTTCAGTCACCATTCCCACACCAGCCTAAATAAAAAGAATGGAAGAAGAGAGAAAAGGGTATGGAGACAGAGAAAGTAAAGGAGGAACGAATCGCTTGAGGTAATTCTCAGGGTGTGAACCATCAGCTAGTGGAGAAGGTTACGGCGTTCTCTCCAGCTCTTCAGAGGAAGAATAGAGTAGACCACTTAAAAAATTGCAGGAAGAAACACTTTGCACCTCCTTCCTGCAGGGACTCTTTACTTACCAACAAACTTGTTGATATGCCCCCATGCCGGCAGGGAAAGGGTGCAAGGCCAGGTAGAGAGGAAGAGGGAAAACAGGGCAGCAGCCTGTCCTCCACTGTTTAGCCAGGTCAAGTTTCCAGGGGCTCAAGTGGACCCTCTAAGAGGGCTGCCTGTAGGGCAAGTGGACCAGCAGAAAGAGGTTTGGTGATTCTCAGGGCCAGGATATGTGTGTGTGCGGGTGTGTGTGTGTGTGTGTAGGGGGTGTTGGTGGGAGCGTGTTCATTGGTGGTGGTAGCTGTTTACCTTCATATCAGGGAACTGTGTAATGAGGAAGCCCCCATCTCCCCAGAACTTATACCCAAAGAGAGAGGCAGTCTTTGGATGCCTGCCATGCAGAGGACATGCTTGGTCAGACTGGGTAAGCTGGAGAAGCACTGCCATCTGGCACAGGTTGCAGTCACTTGGCCCTGAAGCACAGACCATTTTTTTTCTTCGTACACATTCCTCCTTCCAATATCTAGTCCCAGCGAGGAAGGCAGAGTGACAGTGCAGACCCCGCCCCTTTCCCTCCTACTAGGTCTAGGATTATGTGAGCTACAGGGTGGGAAAGGGAGAGTTATTGGGAAGCACTTGGAATTTTATTTTATTTTACTACATGAATAAAAGAAACTTTATATGACAAAGATAGAGACAGAGAATGGGATTGGAATGTTAAACAGGACTGAGTTTTGTTGGTAAGTAACTGAACGTGGACAGAGAGTTATGGAAACAGCTTGAGGCAAAAGGATAGAAAGGGGAGAATCATTAGCATATTGAGGGCCAGGATCAGAGAAAAAAAACACAAACTTCTGTTTGAATCCAACAAGTTCTGGATGTTTAGTTAACCAGCCACCTGAAGAGACTGTTAAAGTGACAGCCTCCTTGCTTCACACAAAGTGAATTTAGTTCAGACAGTGGAGTGTGGGAAAACGTTTTCTATACTTCTCAGGGGAATGCCTAAGTACTCGGTCCTGTCCACTGTAAGGATCCACTTACGAGCAGCTTGGTGGTGTGCCTGATTAGAGGCGACTACTTGCTTCTTCTGGGAGACCCCGGGAAGACAAGCAGCTGAGCACGGCTGTCCGTCTCTAATGTTCCAGGTGTTAGCCCACCTTGGAGCACAGTAGACACCTGCAGGGCACGTGGTGTGCACAGCAACTTCCCAGAAATCTGGAAGTCACAGATATCATGATGTTTCTTTCCTCATAATCCTTAATTTTAGTTTTCAGTGGTTCGCAACCTTCTGGCCCTTTAAAACAGTTCCTCATGTTTTTAACCCCAACCATAATATTATTTTCATTGCTACTTCATAACTGTAATGTTGCTACTGTTATGAATCATAATGTAAGTATCTGATATGCAGGATGGTCTTAGGCGACCCCTGTGAAAGGGTCGTTTGACCGCCAAAGGGGTCGCGACCCACAGGTTGAGAACCGCTGGCTTACCTGGATCATTATTCTGAGTGTCGCCTAAAGTCTCCCATAATATATCCTTAAACTGAATATGAATTAGTGGGATACAAAAGATTTGCTTACCAAATCCTAAACGTCCACTACAAATCTTGAGGACAACAATAAAACGATGTACACACAATGTGAAGAGTCCAGCTCTTCGCTGTAATGAATGGGAAGCCTGAGGCGCGGGAGGGCTATGGTCTCACAGCTGGTTAAATGGCAGAACAAGGTCTTTTTTATGACACAGAAAAGCAGGTTTGGGAGAGTTACTTGGAGAACTAAAGAGAAGCACAGCTATGATACTGTCTATATTTAAATTTGATTTTTGCTCTCTGTTTCTTTTAGTGTGGGTTGTAGAGTAAAAAAAGGAAAGCAAGGACTGCAAAGATAAAACCACAAAATACCTACCCTTTGTTGCATGTTCATGGTCAGTCAATCTTGAAGTTATCAAACATAAGCCTTTTGCTACTGTTGGGTTATGCAATGCTGATGTCTTCACTTGTGAAGGGGATTATGTTTTCATGACACTAATCATCCACACAGGTGTGGGAGGGTGCGAGGTTAGGCTGAAAGAGGTTCTGGGTAGGCAAAGTATATCAGGGCTGGAAGGGAATTTGGAAAGTGACTCTGTTACTTTGCCAAGTGGAAGCTAAGGCCCAGAGAGAGTAAAACGTGGCTGAGCTCACACAGTTAAGATGGACCACCTACCCACCTCCAAGCTGCTAAATGGGAGAGAAACAAGTGTCTGTGTGAGCCAGTGAATTGTGGGGTTTATTTGTTCTTGCAGCATAGGCTGTGTTCTACCTACATGGCAAGATGACCAGTGAGGAGATGAAGGTTGACGACAGGATGAGAACTACAAATTACTGCCCAGCAGCATAGCAAAGGGATTCACTGGACAGAAGAGGCCATGAAAGGTTTCTAGGAAAGCATAACATCTACCTGATTAGACTTTTCCTGCATTCATTGCATGTGGTCAGATAGAAGGCCAATTATCAATACTTTCCTAACAGTTTCGGGTCTCTAGGAGCAGATAAGGGATGTACAGTGAAGTTATCCCTTCTCTGTCAGGGTGAGAGGCCTGCCTCCTTAGAGCTGCCTTTCATAGCTAGAGGAAGCTTTGACTTGAGCTATAAATGACTTATTGAGCCTCTATTTTTGGTCAGTTCTCGGGGTGGTGTGCTAATGTGGGATACAGAGAAGTATTAGACAAGGTAGCTCTCTAAAGGCACTTACAGTCTAATCAGGGAACCCTGAGCTATAGTAAGAGACACATGCAATAATGTAGTATAGGAGAAATTCACCAGTCCGCAGCAAGGTGTCTAGAGAATGATGCCTGAAATGAGTTTTGAATGGAAGGTAATAACAGTAATGCCTACTAATTATTTTGCACATGCCATGTGCCAGCAGTATTTGCATAAGCAGGCAGGAACATAAACATTTCAGGCAAGGGAATAGAAAGGCTCAGAAGGGAGTCAGATTGCACGGGGTGGGCATGTCCAGGTTTGCAGAAGGAATGCAGCATTGGGTGTGGGAGACATCACACAATGTTGGTACCCCAGGTGATAACCCACTTATAATGCGACAATCTCATATCGCAAAATCTCAGAAAGCATTTTAATAGTCTAAGATGCAGCAGAAACGAAAACGTGGTAGCACGTAGAATCAGTTAGGTAAACGTGAAGTGTAAGTCACATACTTTTTGTCCATGTTGTAGTGTAAACCTTGCAACTTTTCATCATGATAGAAATTAAAATCAAAGAATTACGAAAGCTAGCTCATGGAGGAGTCCACTCCTGCCGTGTGACGTTATTCTTCTGTTATTGAAGAATACGAAGGGGAAAGAATGGTGGAGGTGTTGAGATTCTTTTTTCTGCCTACTTCACGCTATTCTTCTAATGCTAGGGCTCTCTGTAATGGTGATAAAGGGAAGACTTGCTTGAAGCCAGATTGTGAATCTTACATGGTTGAATTTATCCCTCGGACAATGAGAAGCATTTTAAAATCAGTTGGTGGCATAATGAGAATGTCTTTATGGAGAAATTAATGTGTGGGGGACAACACTGAAGAAAAAAAATTGTTTTTTTTTTCCATTTTGCAATGAATAATTCATTGCGATGTAATCTGAGGGCCATTAGGAAACATCCCACTATCAGGGCAACAGATGATTCATTTTCTGGCAGAGACTAGTTACAGGGATTTTCCTGCATGCACACTGAAGATATCTGGGTCTTGGAAAAATGGCTCAATATACAGATACATTTGGATGAAAGAGGAAGCCAGACACATTCTACATGATACAATAGCCCCATAGGAATACCAAATGGGGACCTATGACATAGGATACTGAATGTTATAGTGGAGACCGCCAAAGTTAAATTTGCCTATGACATACTTTTATCTACTGTGCCAATCAGAGTTCCAGCAGAAAACCAGATGGCATACTTAGAGTTAATAAAAGGGTTATTTACAACCTCCGTGACAGGACTAAGAGAAACCAGCAAGGGCCAGCCAGTTTAGCATTCCAGGGCCAGTGAGAGCTGGGGAGCCAGTTACCAACCACTCCTAGGAAGGAAGGGTCAAGAGAAGAGAGAGCAGGTTACCTGTGCTCACAATCCAGAGGTATTGATTCTGTAGAGGAAGACTGCCAGCAGGAGCTGTGTGGCCTTGGTTAAGGGATGGAATCAATCCATGGCAGTGAGGAAACCACAGGAATAAATACATTGATCTCTCTCTCATCTCATTCTCTGGTATCCTGCCCATGCCCCCCATTGGTAAAATCAGCCAGAAGGCTGAGGGCAAGCAAGCCATGGACACAGTCCATGAAAGTCAACCTCCCAGAACACTGAGCGGAGTAGAGAAGGGTGGAGAGAGATGGGGAGTGGTGGTGGGCAGTGGGGGTGGAACACAGGGAAGACATCTAACATGAAACTTCCTGGTGTTACTAATCACTAAAACCTAGGGTGGGAAGAAATGATTCCTAGCCAGAATACCTCTCCAATGGGCCTCCTTTTAAAATGCAAGATAGCCTGGAAATAGTAGAACTGAATTAAGTGAAACTAAGTGACAATTAAATAATAAATGAACAATAGGTTAAAAAGTAGGAGGATATTGAAAGGATAAACCAATTAAAAAACATAGATTATGTATGTTTTGCAATTTTACCTAGGACTAGCCATACCTAAGCTGTTGAGGTTTTGTCTGTGCTTCTTTTTTACTTTTTAAATATATTTTTACTGATTTCAGAGAGGAAATTGAGAAGGAGAGAGAGATAGAAACATCATTGATGAGAGAGAATCATTGACTGGCTGCCTCTTGCTCGTTCCCTACTGGGGATCAAGTCTGCAAGCCAGACATGTGCCCTTGACCAGAATCAAACCCGGGACCCTTCAGTCCAGAGGCTGACACTCCATCCACTGAGCCAAACCAGCCAGGGCTTATCTGTGTTTCTTTATTGTAAGCAGTTGGAAGGACTGAGTTGAGGATTAGACAACAATAGTATTGGCATACCTCGTTTTATTGCACGTTGCTTTATTGAGCTTTGCAGGCATTGCATTTTCAGCAACACTGGGGCAAGATCTTCCACCAGCAAAAAGATTACAACTCACTGAAGACTCAGGTAATGGTCAACATTTTTTTAACAATAAAATATGTTTAAATTAAGGTAGGTTCATTGATTTTTTAATCTAATGCTATTTGCACACTTAATAGACTATAAACATAACTTTTATACGTACTGGGAAACCAAAAAATTCCTATGACTTGCTTTATTGCAATGATATGGAATCCAACCCACAATATCTCTGCAATATGCTTGTCTTCCTTTCTTTCTTTCTTTTTCATATGAGAATTGAAGAGGTGAAAGGAAGGACAGGAACCAAGGATACGCTTTCAGAGTATGGTTTCCTAGGAGTTCATTTCTTTCCCTTTTTTGGTTTATTGCTTTTATTTCCTATTGCATCAAGAACATGTGCTGACATACAAATCAGCATCTCAATATTTTAAAATTTCTTGTTGCCATGGTGTGTGCTGATTACTTATTTCCCCCCTCTAGTGCCATTTTAGTTCGTTCTGCTTAATTCTTTAGGATTCTTGTTTTTCCGTTGTCTTCATTTCCTATCTCAGATTCTTTTCTATTTTATTTTAAGAAAAAAAAATTGAAACAATCTTTATTTTATGCTCAACTTGTAAGTTTTGCTTTTAACTTGGCTACACTTGTTTTAGCTTTTACCTGTCATCCCTCTGACTTTCATGTTTCTAGTTTTTTATCTCACTGGCTCTAGGTCTTATGTTTTTTTATTTATGCTGGGTCACTTTAAATTTTTATACCTCTTATTTTTATACCTCTGATATTTTGATTTTTAAAAATTACTGGTTTTAGATAATCTTTCCTTCTATTCCTTAGGTTTATCTTTAATAAACTTTAAAGTTTTAGACTAATTTTTTTCTGTATTTTTTTATCCTTTAATTTTACTTAGACTTAATTTTATGCTTTTATTTGCTTTTTAAATTTCTTCTCTGCCTTCATCATTCTACTATAACATTCTTGCTCCTCTCCCCCCCCCACAACCCCTTCTCCTTCTCCTACTTTGTATTCTTATTCTTCTTTCCTTTATTTTATACCTTGTTTTTATCATTTTAAGAAGGGTTTTATAATTTGAAGAAAACCCATAAAGTAAATGGAATTTTTGGAGGCCTTCTTCTAGCCACCTGTCCCTCAGCCACTTTTTTACTATCCCCTTAATGACCTCTCAGTTCATTGAAAGATAATTTCCCCAAATCCTCTCTCCAGAATCCTCAAAAACAATCCACATCAATACCAGCTTCTTTTCGCCACTTCTCTGTTGGTTGATTCTCTGACTTAGTCTGTATAGGCTATTATAATAGAACTAGAGGCCCGGTGCATGAATTTGTGCACCAGTGGAGTCTCTCGGCCTGGCCTGTGGGATCAGGCTGAAACCAGCTCTCCGACATCCCCTGAGGGGTCCCAGATTGCGAGAGGATGCAGGCCAGGCTGAGGGATCCCACCAGTGCATGATTGGGGCTGGGGAGGGACACGGGAGTTTGGCCAGTCGGGGAGGGATTGCAGGAGGGCTCCAGGGCATGTCCGGCCCATCTAGCTCAGTCCCGATAGGCCAGACCTCAGCAGCAAGCTAATCTACTGGTCAGAGTACCTGCCCCCTGGTGGTCAGTGCACATCATAGCAACTGGTCGACTGGTTGACTGTCCCTTGGTGGTCAGTGTACCTCATAGGGAACAGTTGAGCAGCCTTAGCATATCATTAGCATATTATACTTTGATTGGTTGAATGGATGACCAGACATTTAGCATATTAGTCTTTAATTATATAGGATACCATAGATTGGGTGACTTATAGGCAACAGAACTTGATTCCTCATGGTTCTGGAGGCTGGGAAGTCCAAAGTCAAGATGTCAGCATCTTCCGTGTCTAGTTAAGTCCTGCTTCCTGGTTCATAGAAGGTCCTCTTCTTGCTGTGTCTTTACATAAGACCTCTCTGAGGTTTCTTGCTAAGGACACTAATCTTATTTATACCCTCACACTGGGGATTAGATTTCCATATATGAATTTTGCAGGGACATAAATATCCAGTCCGCTGCAGGTCCTATGGATAAGGCTTCTGTGATGCTGCTTTCCCGCTGCCTGCAGTTTCCACGGTGCGATTTTAGACCCTTTCTATCTTCAGTCATTAGATAAGAGTAGCACTGGGGATAAGTCAATTAGCCTCTTTCCTCCCTTGACCTTCGGACTGTTACTGAGGTCCTTGGCTCATAAGACAGAATGTTCTTCTCTTCTGATTCAGCATTTCGGAGGCTAGCCACGATTGATCTTGATGTGCACCTGCCCCTGTCAAAGTGAACAGTGCTTCTCTTCTTTGATCTTCTGTTTACTTATTCTTCACAGCCTCGAGTGGCGTTAATCACCTATGTTGCTCTAAGTGCCATGACTGCCAGGTGGTCTGATAGACCTAACTTGG
>NW_006287459.1:1657818-1659183 GCF_000327345.1 Myotis davidii | reverse complement strand
TTGCTTCCCTGTGAGCTGTTTTTCTCAATATGGGCTTATTAACCTAAATAAAAAATTATCCTCCAGTCCATTCTCACCGAACTTTACTTGAGAATAGACAGAACCTGTTGTTCATTCTGTTTCTATGCTATATTGGTAATGAGAAAACAGAGAAGAGTTAAGATGGAACAATTTTAAGGCCAGTGATCTGTCCTTCCTACTTCCATTATCCCATTGCCAACACACACAAAATTTGGCTAATTTCTAATTTTATGTCATGGCATGGTGGTACAGAAGACAGGCTCTGAAGGAAAACTGGGTTTGAATCCCAACTTTCATACTCATTAGATAGTTCTATCATGAACAAATTACTTAAACACTTTCTGCCTCCACTTCTTTATCTCTAAAATGGGTATAGTAACTTGGTTAAGATATAAAGTGCTTACCGCTTTACCTGGGGCAATATAATTTCTCAATAATGTAAACTGTTACTATCATTTAAGACTCAGTTCAGGGGATTTTATCTCCATGAAATAGTCCATGACTGAGCCCCATAGGAGCTCACACATGTGCATATTCAGACACATACCCTCTTTTTTCAGTCTGGTGCTTCACATACCTTTTCAACATAGCATTTTGTGCAAATCTCTTTATGGAATTTTACAGTGTACTAATGGCATCTCTTTACATGCATTCTTCTTCTGTTATTAGATAAATATCTTGAGTTCAGGGATTATGTCTTTTTCACTTTGACATTCTCAATAGCATACATAGCTAGTACATAGTGTGTTTAATAGATATTTAATAAAAAATGGTAATGAATGTTTGATGCCTTAAGATTTTTAATAACTATGCCCTACGTAACTTAAAGGAAAGGTTCTTCCTCTTAATTCTTAAGCAACAGATGGATAATAACCTCAACTTCTATATACTCTCTTTCTGTCTTATTTATTTATTTATTTTTTAAAATTGTTTTATTGCTTAAAGTATTACAAAGAGTATTACATATGTGTCCTTTTTTTCCCATCCTTGACAATCCCCTGGCCTCCCCTACCCCCCAGTGTCTTATGTCCATTGGTTATGCTTATATGCATGCATACAAGTCCTTCAGTTGATCTCTTACCGCCCCCCTCCCACCCCTAACCCTCCCTGGCCTTCCTGCTGTAGTTTGACAGTCTGTTTGAGGCTGCTCTGCCTCTGTATCTATTTTTGTTCATAAGTTTATAATGGTCTTTATTATCCACAAATGAGTGAGATCATGTGGTATTTTTCCTTCATTGACTGGCTTATTTCACTTAGCATAATGTTCTCCAGTTCCATCCATGCCGTTGCAAATGGTAGGAGTTCCTTCCTTTTTACAGTAGCATAGTATACCACTGTGTAAAT
>NW_006287459.1:1651007-1655759 GCF_000327345.1 Myotis davidii | reverse complement strand
CCCCCTACTGGGGATCGAGCCTGCAACCGGGGCATATGTCCTTGGCTGGAATCGAACCCGTGACTCCTCAGTTTGCAGGCTGAAACTCTATCCACCAAGCCAAACTGGCCAGGACTCTGATTTTTTTGGGTGTCCTCTCTCTGTTTCCTGGAGAGTCTGGCTAGTGGTTCATCAATCTTGTTCTTTCCAAGAACCAGCTCTTGATTTCATTGATCTTTTATATTATATTTTTTCTCCCTATGTCATTTATTTCTGCTCTAATCTTTATTTCTGCTGCTGCTCCTTGAATGGGGCGATGGGGACAGATGGGTCCTCTGGGTAGCTGCAACTGTCTTGGAAGCCCTGACCTGAGAACCTCCTACAGATACACTGTGCTCAGAATAGGCCTCCACATCATCCCTTTAATGCCAATGACAATTGACAGAAGTGCAAAGACTTCCAGCATCACATCACAGTACAGACGTCTCTGAGCATCATCAAGGAGCCCCCACTCCTCTTGAGGGAAGGCAATGGCCACGTCCTCAAAGTTCATATCCAGCAGTGAGCTGAAGCCTGTGAGTCCTTGAAGAAACTCTCTTTCTGTCTTCTGAGTATCCAAATGGATAAGACTTTTCTGTAGTCAAAATCATGGCCAGGTTAATGAATCACTATATGAAAGAAAAATAAGACTCATGTCACCCTATATAAATTTGTGATAAATAATATACTATGAATTTCTTTTAAAGTATTACAACTCTGTGTGTAATCAATAGTCTAGAAGTGTGGGCAGATTCTGATATACTGTCATTGGAGATTTGAATTTTATGTCTGAGATCATTCCCTTTATCTAATTATCTCTCTCTTGCCTTCACCCTGATTCCCTTCTCTGTTTCATAGCCATATTTCTATAGAGTTTTCCACAGTTCCTGCATTTCCTCATTACTTATTTAGTCTACTCCAGTCAGACTTCTGGGAGTTTATGCTAATGTGGCCATGACTTTTACTCTCATTTTGCTATATTTAAGGTTTCAGTCCCCATTTTACTTGACCTCTCAGCAGCATTTGACCTTGTCCCTTGCCTTCCTTCTTGAAACTCTCCTCCATTGGCTTCCTCACACCATTTTATCCTGGTCATGCTCCTACTTATCTGAGAGCCCTGTCTTATAATTCTTTGCAGACCTACGCCTTCCTGTCTTCCCACTCATGTTATGTTTTATCCCCTGATGAGATATCAATGCCATTGGCTTCTGTAATGCTCTCTACCTTGATTGTCTCCAAATATATATGCCTTAGGCTAGACTTTGCTTCTGAGCTTCAGACTCATAGTCCCACTGTGAACTTGACAAATTCAGTTGATGACTAAAGCCACAACACGTTCAATATCTTCAACATGACCTCCTGAGCTTCTCATCCAAACCTGTCATCTATATAGTTGCACTAGTCATATATTTGACAGTCATCTTTGATATCTCACTCCAATCTCCAATAACTAATCTCTTCTATTTTTAGAATTTTAACACGGGAGCATCTCTTGAATCAGTTCTGTTTTCTCTGTCTCCACTGATAATTCCGATTTCGTCACTTTTGACTAATGCTACTGCAATATTTTCTAAGCTGTTCTAGTTGCTACCACTTTATATCTCTCAAAACTGTTTTCCAGAGTGGCAGCCAGTGACCGATTTCAAAGTGCACCTCTGCTCACGTTTCCTACCCTGACTAAATTCTCTCATTGCTTTCTCACTCCTTTTAGGTCACAAGGCCAAGACCTGTAGCAATGTCTACAAAACCCTGCATGGAAAGCTTCCTCACTTCTCTAACCTCTTCTCCCTCAGGCTGCCCTCACTCTGACTTCAGTCACTCTGGCTTCAGCTTCATCTCCTCAAACATCCATGTTTTGTCTTGCCACAGGTCTTTGCATATGCTGCTATTTCTTCCTGAATCTGGAATATTTTTTATTTCATCCCTTTGGCTAGTTTACTATCAGCTCATTAGATATTTTCATAGGCATGTTTGCATTGTCTCCAGGAGAAACTTTTCTTTACTATTAAGGAAAAACAAACAAACAAACAAATAATAAAAAAAACAACAAAACCACATCACACAACAGCACTTGAAATTCTCTCGACCTTTTTGTTTCATTTTCTTTTACTATAATATTGCAGACATAATGAACTATGTAATGTGCCATGTTTCCTTCTGGCCACCAGCTTCTTGAGTGTCCACACTATATAGCCGTCACTGGCCTGGGCTCTGGATCTAAATTAACTAGGTTTAAATTCTGGTTCCTGTATTCACCAGCTGTTGGATCCTTGTTACCCTTCCTGTGATTTTATTTTTCTCATTTATAAAATAGAAATAATAATAATAATAATAATAATAATACTTATTCTCAAAGGGTTGATGTGAGAAGTAAATGAATTAACATGTCCAAAGCATTTGGAATGCTGTCTAGTGCCTAATAAGCACTCAATCAAATTTGGCATTATTATTATTTCCCATCTTATCACAGCTTGAATCGCCAGGGAGCTTTACGTGAAAATGACTTTTGGGTCTTACTTATATGGATTCTTGACTCAAAGCTCCACTTTACTTTGCATGTAATAACACATATCGTATTTGAAGAATAGTTTTGATTACTCAAATTCAGATTCTAAAGAAGCACAATAGACTCCCCATTGTAATGATAGATATTTTATATTAAAATAGGGGAGATGCTACTTGTAGGACTAACTGTAAAGGCATTAGGATTTGCTCCAGAGAACTGTATAATCAAATCAATAGCAGAAAGCAGCTTTGAAGCAAGGGTTTATCTGCACTCCCAACTCCACGGAAACATGGCTGCACACCATATTAGAATCTAGACTTAGAGGCACGTTATATTATTAACACGGGCAGTGCCTTCCACACTTGCTATGTGAAATTAGCTATTTCTTTACATATTTGAAGATGTTGGATTTCATTTTTATTTTTGAACACCAAGTAAACGGGGAAAAATAAATCAAGTTTGAATTGCAGTACTCCTGCAATCGAATCATTTAAAACACATACAGGCAACAAATACAATTGTTTCTTAGATTTTAAATCCTAAGAATGATCTTCTACTTTCTGTATTCTTTGTATTTCAGGAAAAAACACACAAAGATCTTTCTTATCCCACATCACAGATGTCTCCGTGGCTACAGACTCCACCAGCGGAATAATAACAAGAGGATTCTCAAGATTATGCTGCGTGTGCTCAGTTTTTTTTTTTTTTTAAGCTTTCCTGCAGAGAGCTGAAACAGCCAACGTCTTTGTTGTACATCGCGTGGTTATATTTGAACAAATTAGGTGATCTCCTCATGCCCCCAAAGTTGGTCAATGTAACAGGCTCCCAGAGTGAAACAAAATGGAAATTCATTTTTACTTCACATCTGATTCAGAGGCACTCAAGCAGAAACGCAGGCCACTATTTCGTTTAAAAAAGAAATCACCATCTGCTTTGTGTAGGGAGAAATGTTCAGGCCTCATATAATTGTGACAAGTATTTTCGGTTTAGGATCTTTTGACCACAAATTGCCCTCTGTGTTTCTTTAAAGGGAATACGTAGGCTTGGATATTAACCGAAAAGCAGAATGGGAACAGAGGCATGCTTTGGTCTGAAAATCTTAACAAGGTAACATTGGACTTAAAAGCTAGCCCCACAGAAAATGGTGTTAAAAAAACAAAGTAAACTGTACGAGATTGAAAACCTTGGGAGAATTCCCACAATCCCCTAAGGATTTAACTTAGTAGCTTCACTGTTTGTGAATTTGGGAAATAACGGCGCCTTGATTTTACAGAATGCTTTCAGAGCAATTTCCTCACATTGGGTCATGTGTTTGCAGCTCCTAAAGTGCTCTCTAGGATAGTTAGTCACGTTGGGAAGCTGATTTAACTTTTAGGCCAATCAAGGGCCATTTAGGATGAAACGTACTAATGCATGTACAAGCACTTTGGAAGCACAAAGCACTCTACAAATGTAAAGTGGCTTAGTGGCTATTAAATCACTGATGGAAGTGTTGAGGTGTCTTTTCCAAACACTCACCTGCACTGGCAACCACTGAATGACAAATGTACACGTGAAAAAAAAATGACAAACGTTCCTACCATGATGTGCATTGCTAAGAGGTGTACTGCAGACCTCGCAGTGCTGCCTGAGCCCCTTGAGGTTGGAAACCTTTGCAAGGCCTGTGTGGTGATAGCCAAAAGCCATCCGGACTTGAACAAGACTATTTTGAGTAGCCCTGTCACTGTGCCCTCAGGCAGCATATTTCACTTGATTCTCCCAGTGAGTTAAAGTACCGGAAAACTGTAGTGCAACTAGTTCTTGGACTTTTTGTGGAAAACACAATCTAAAATGGCCACGTAGCTGGGCATCATCAGACCTGAGCTATTTAATAAGGACATAGGAGACCTTGGTTACCGATAATATTATGATTACCATTTTGATGGTGGCTATGGGAAGGACTGGTCTTTCAAAACCTGAGCCCCTCCCCCCAAAAAAAACAACCCCAAAACACAGAAAAAGAACACCTGTAGGTATATCACCCATATTCAGAAAATCCTTGAAATTATATTTACATTAGAGTGTTTTCAAAAGTGTTGCATTGAAATTATTATTGTTATAGACTAAATTATGATGTCCCCTTTAAAATCCATATGTTGCAGGGCTAAACCCCAGTACCTTAGAATGCTTTTTTTTTTTTTTTTTTTTTTTTAGATTTGGCTTTTAGGGAATGAAATGATAAAATCAAT
>NW_006287459.1:1622502-1650987 GCF_000327345.1 Myotis davidii | reverse complement strand
TTTTTTTTTTTTTTTTTTTTTTTTTTTGTAGATTAGGCCTTTACGGAAGTAACTGAGTTAAAATGAAGTCATTGGTGTAGATCATGATCAATATGATGATGTTCTTATAAGAAGAGGGAATTTGGATACAGACACCTACAGAGAGAATTCTGCCTCTGGGCTATCTCTGGACTTGAGCTGCAAAGTTAATTCTTCCCTGGGTCTCTGGCCTGCTGGCCGGCCCTACAAATTTCTCTTTCCAGCCACCACACTTTTGTAAACAAGTTCCTTAAAACAAATCTCTTGTTCCACATACTCTATTTGTTCTGTGCCTCTGGAGAACCCTGAGTAATACAACTACCTATTGATATTTACATTCTTAAAAAATGTGAGTACAAACTACTCCTAAATTATATATTCAAGTTTAGTGATTGAGTGAATAGATTTCAGAGTCACATTGATGGGTTCAAATCTTGGCTCTGCCAGTTTCTGAAGTATGTTTTTGAGCAAGCCATTTAATCCCTCAGTTTTCTCATCTGTAACATGGGAATAACTGGGTTGCACTGAGAACTTAAAGAGTAAATTTAGCAGAGTGTACTGTCACATCGTAAGCTCTCAAGTTATGCTAGTTATTATTATCATTGCTGATATTTATGCATTGTTTTGGTCAGGATTCTTAGTCATGGGCAGTAAAACTGATGAAGGCTAGTTTAAATACAAAGGCATTTATTAAAAGACTAGAGGCCCGTTGCATGAAGATTCATGCAATAGGCCTTCTTTCTCCTGGCTGCCAGCACCAGTTTTCCTCTGGCACCCAGGACCCAGACCTTTACTCTGGCAGCCGCCTTCCATCTTCGCTCTGGACACAGTCTTTGCTGCGGCTGGAGCCTTCAGTCTTTGCTCCTCGCTCAGGCGGGAGTCTTTAGTCTCCCGCCAGAGCTGCTCCTGTAGCTCCTTCCACCCCTCACCTCACCCTCATAGCTTGATCGCTGCTTCACCTGCAGACCTCGCCGATAGGCTCCTGGGTTCCAGGGGGCCACCTTGTCTGCGGCCTGGCTTTCTGATCATGATCATGGGCCACAGGCAAGGCGGCTCCTGGGTCCAGGGTGCCGCCTTGTCTGTGGCCTGGCTTTCTGATCACAATCACAATCACGATCATGGGCCGCAGGCAAGGTGGCTCCTGGGTCCCGGGGGGTTGCCTTGCCTGTGGCTTGGCTTTCTGGCGGCTCCTGGGGTACACACGGGGGCCTGGATGGCAGTTCCTGGTGTCCCGCCCTGCCTGCAGTATGCAAATTAGCCGCCATCTTTGTTGGCAGTTAATTTGCATATCATGCTGATTAGCCAAAGGGAGGCATAGCAAAGGTATGGTCAATTACCATGTTTGTCTATTATTAGACAAATCAACCCAACAACGTCCATGGTGATGACGCAGGCATCAGCACTGCCCAAGCCGCTCTGGGCCTCTGGGCAGCATGGGAAGGTGGAGCTCACGGATTCCATGAGACTGTCAGAGAACCAGGCTCTGAGGTCACCAGAAATCATTGCCAGTTGAATGTCATAGAATTGGTCCTGTGAGACCTCACTTCTACTGCCCTGCATGTACTTCTACCATTAACACCATGAATGCTGGAGACAGAAGTGCCACCAGAACCACTCCATTTGCTGTTGTCATGAGACTACTTTTGTCATAGTGGGCTCTCCCACTATGGGAAAAGAGTGGGCTCTCTTTCTTCTTCACACCAGTAAACTCTGATTTGATGTTTGCAATGAGCATAAGTTAGTGGTAGGACCGAGGTCTGTCTCATACCCAGGTGCAGGGGGTTCTGGGAAAGTATGAGGTATTTTCAATTTTGACAGTGAGAGACAGGCTCTGCCTTACAAGATGGGGGGATACATAAACGTAGAATGCTGGGTATTCAAAAAGTGACAACTATTTACCATATACATGAATGGACATTTAAAACAATCTGCTCACCTGTCACAGAAACTCTTGTGTTTATCTCTATTTATAACAATTATTTTCTAATTTTTCTGTTTCTTTCTCAACCACTGCTACCTATAATTCCCATACTCTAACCCTAAACTTCCTAACCTTTCTGTAGATATTGAGTTGGTTTAGGAAATCTGGTGTGACTGGTGTCACATGAAGGTCTAACATTATTTCATTATCTGTGATGATATTTCATTATGATTGCAAGAAAAAAATCCTCATTACAAGAGAGAAAGGTATCAAGAAGCAGGAATATTGGAATCAGAAAGAATGGGGTCTATATCTTGACTTTCTGCTTAGCATGATAATGATAACTGGAAAATTTCTTACCTTTGTCTTCATCTCTCCATGAAGGATGGAGAGATCTTCATCCTTCATAAAGGATGTCTGTGAGAACTGGGCATAATGTATTGTAAGATATCTATACTAATAAAAGAGAAAGATGCAAATTGACCATACCTTCGCAATGCCCACCGGCCAATCAGGAGTGAGTATGCAAATCAACCCAACAAAGTCCATGGTGATGACGCAGGCATCAGCACTGCCCAAGCCGCTCTGGGCCTCTGGGCAGCATGGGAAGGTGGAAAGGCGGCTCCGGCCAGAGCGAAGGTGGTGCCAGCAGCAAGGGGAAGGAAGGCCCATTCTTGGACAAATCTTTGTGCATCAGGCCTCTAGTATTTAATACTAATGTATTATATAATGTAATGTGGGACAAAACTAGGACCTACTGCAATCATTCCTAAGCTTAAAGGGCCATTAAAAAGACCAAGAAAGCAATATTTTTAATCTCGTGTCATCAGGTTTTATATCTACAGAATAAATAAATGTCAATTATTTTTGCATGGTTTCTTTTTTTCTGGATAACATTATTAGTGAACAATACATGATGGAAACTTTATGGAAAAAGAACCAGTTTATTTCTTTGTCTAAGGCATTTTTAAGGTATATCGCCTGTCAAAATACACTAACACCCTTGTCACACAAGTAGTACAAGGACCATTTTATCTAGGACAGGTACTTTCCAACTACTAAATACAGCATTTCCCCATTTCTCCTTTTGTCCTTAGTAAGAATGCAGCTAGAAAGGGCATGACAGACAAGACTGAGTGAATACCTAACTGGTCACGGTTAGTCAAAAAATCTTTGCCTAAAATTTGCTCCTTGGAAGAATCTGTTTGGAGATCAATGAGGAACAGAGGGTGTTCTTATAACAGCAAACTGACTTTTTAAAATACATACACTTAATAGTTGTCTTGAAAAAAATTAATTTTTGTATCCTGAAAATTAATGTGAACAAAACATATCTATTTGCTCATTCCTTTATTGAAAAAATTTCAATTTGTGTTATGGGCCAGGCACTTTGGCATCAGGATATAAGGAGGAATTACAAAGACAGGATCTCTTTATTAATGGCAGTTTTTAGGCCAGTTGGGGATCCAGGTCTTAATCAAATTCAGTCACATGCAATTCATTCACTGAACAATTATTTATTGAGTGCCTACTAAGTGCAAAACAGTATGCTATATGCTGGTTAATAATAGCTACATTCAAAACATGCTGATATGTATCAGGCCCTATACTCACTGCTTTACCCACATTTAATCTTCACAACAAACCCGGAAAGCACACATATTTTATAGATGGAGAAACACAGGTTTAGAAGGATTAACTAACTTGCTTAAGGCAATACACCTAGAAATTGGAATAGCCATGGGGTCTGTGTGACTGCAGGGCCAAACTCAATGGCTGCTCTACAGCCTCTCAGGAGAAGTCCATTTTGTGACTCACAC
This sequence comes from Myotis davidii, assembly GCF_000327345.1. Taxonomy (NCBI): domain Eukaryota; kingdom Metazoa; phylum Chordata; class Mammalia; order Chiroptera; family Vespertilionidae; genus Myotis; species Myotis davidii. The sequence goes on along the minus strand of NW_006287459.1, from coordinate 1,647,228 downwards.
AGTTGATGAACCAAATGACTAGATCATTAAAATGTACAGCAGGAGAATTACTGCTCCCTAGGGTCCTTGATATATGTGCATTAATGGCGCTTACAATTTCTATAAATTAGGAAAATAGCAATTGGGCCCACTGAGTTGATATCAAGAGGCAGAAATGGTATTGTAATAGTTATAGCCACAGATAAGGAGGCAAACGCCAGAGAAAGAAATGTATTGCCTTGCTCAATGACCCCAGGAAATCTTTAGACCATATTGTTTTTATGTTTCAGTCTCTGAAAAAGTAAACAATTCTATTCCCTACCCTTTAATTATGATAATTGTGCTCCTTGGTATTTACCAAAAAGAGTTGAAAACTTATGTTCACAGAAATCTGCACATGGATGTTTATAGCAGCTTTATTCATAATTGCCACAACAGGGAAGAAATTAAGATGTCCTTTAATAAGCAAATGGATACTCTGTGGTATATCTATAAATGGAATATTATACAGTGCTAAAAAGAAATGAGCTATCAAACCTTTAAGACATGGAAGAGAAAAACCCCTTGACCCTTCTACCAGGTAGGAACATAGCAAGAAGACAGCGATCTATGCACTAAGAAGTGGGCCCTCACCGGACTCTGGATTTGCCAGCGTCATAATATTGGCATTCTCAGCCTCCAGAACTGTGAGAAATAAACTTCTGTTATTTGTAAGCCACCCAATCTAATTTCATTAGAGCAGCCCAAATGAACTAAGACACTTATGATTCCAATTATATGACATTCTAAGTGTTTCCAGATTGAAAGTCCTGTCCTATCTGGTACCTAACATGATCAAAATGGTTTACCATAAGGCTCACAATTATAACATTTAGAATATTAGGGAGCAAATAGAATAGCCTAAATGTTGAAAAGAAAAAAAATTACATACATATAAAGATTCAAGAATCAGAATAGCATTGGCCCTGTCAACAGCAATATCAAAATCTAGAAGACACTGTAATCTTGCCTTCAAAAGTGAGAGGGGAATTGATTTATTACATAGGAGTTTCTATATGTAAAAATTCAATCAATTGTCAAGAAAGAATAAAGGCATTCTGATACATGCAAGGCATCAAAAATTTATCTTCCCTGTAGCCACTCTCAAGATGTAAATTAAGGAAGATGATACTGTAGGAGTCAGGAAACAGAGGCTCCCCAGCAAAAGACAGACAAAAAGTCCCCCAGATGAAGGGAAAGGAGATCCAAAGATGACAGTAGTGTAGGCAGACCTGGAGAGCAATTCATTCCAATGGGAGCCAGAGAACACAGAGTTCTGAGAGCGATGTCCTTAGGAAGATTAATCTTACAGAGCACCTCTGTGTTCGAGAAGAGATATACACCTGGAGCAAAGAGTTGGTGGATAATTTAATAATGGGGAAGAGGCAAATTTGCACAGCAAAGTGAATTTAGTCATAATGTACCAAACAGCTCAACTGTGTACAATGTTCTGAGAGTTGTAATAATGTGAACATTGACTATCAGTATAACCAAAAATTGTCATATAACCAGAGATTATATTAAAATATTAAATATTTACCAACTGGTCTGGTATGGGCCATAAACCAAGGCATACTGGACACTGGGTAGTGCTGAGGGCATGCTGTTGTGCAAGGCATTACTCAGATCATTACCAAATTGTAGGAGGAGACTACCTGGGGGTTCCAGGGGTGGGGTTGGGCTTATAGAGTGAAGGTGTCACCTGGGAACCTCAAAGACATCACTACTTTCCAATATATACAGGACACTTTCAATATGTTAATTCTAGTGAATACTGGTTGATCATTAACCATCAATATTAGGAGGATGAAGGGGAAAGAAGTGTGTGTGTGTGTGTGTGTGCGCGCGCGCGTGCGCGCACGTGCACACAAGGTAGTTTGGGGATGTGGCAGCATGGGAAAATATGTATAATATGTAGATCTGAAAAACCAAGAAGTAGAATGACCAGTGATGCTATATTTAGAAATGTGAAGGTAAATAACAAATAAACTAAAAGAGTTTTAGTCATTTACTGCTGGTAATGGAAATGAAGGGAGATGGGATATAGAGGGGGATAGGGGACTGCCGTTTTTATAATAGGCATTGGTAAACTACTGTACATGATAAAAATAAAAATAGAAAATGAATGCTGACTATGTACTAGGTTCAGTGGTATTTCAGGATAGGTATTGCCATTCCCATTTTACTATGAGGAAGCAAAGGTAATTGGTAGAACCTTGAAGGCAAGATTCCAATGTCTTCTAGCTTCGTATATTGTTGTTGAGAAGACCAATGCTATTCTGATTCTTGAATCTTTATATTTATGTAGTACGTAGTTTTCTTTCTTTACAACATTTTAGGATATTCTATTTGCTCCCTAATTAGTGACTTTTCTCCTGTCAGGGTGGGAAAGGGAATATTCTTTTATATATTGGAAGACAAATTCAAGCATTGATAGCAATAGATTTTCGAAAGCACTAACTTAAATTAATTAAAGATTGATCTTGCTTCACCTTAAAGTTGACAATAATTAAGTTATGTACTTACTTGTGATAGAAATATCAAAGGGATAACTTAGCATGAACTCCCCTGAAATGTGTCTGATCTCACTTTCAGAGAAAATACTGAAGTGGAAGGACCTATGATGGAATTCATTATTACATTTTAATACTTTTTTAGTAGTCTTTGCTTAATTAAAAACAGTGGAAAGAAACTGGATATAGAAGTATGCCAGAAAAGATTCCTGAGCCTCCTGTACTTTCTCTTCATTAAACATTCACTACTAGGAAAGAAATAAACAAAATGCAATATAAGCAAAGCCAAATGTACAAACCAAAAAAAGTATGATTGTCAAAATATCAACTAAGCAATAGGGAAATTAGAATGTACCCATATGCTCAGAAGCAAAGAGTATCCTACAGAAGACAAAATTATATGGTGACGTTAAAAGAAGGGGAATCAACAATTTGTTTTGGCATTTGGTTTGAATATTGTTTTGTTGAGGAAGCCTAATAGACATAATAGACTCATTTGGCCCAAAATGGAAGGATTAGATGAGGGTTATTACTTTATTTGGCGAGTTTTGGAAATAATCTTGTGATTATCTGATTCACAATTTTCCTGTCTGGCACTAGGGCAGGGACCTATAGATATGATTCTGTTTTTAACCATCACAACAACTATCTGTTGAGTTAATGAACAACTGTAGAGCCCAGCATAGCACCAATTTTCCACAGAGCTGTGAAGTTTGCAAAATCAGCATAATCTCTAATTTATACACATTTCCTAAAAACGAGAAGAAACTCTACTCATTTTGCTTCATTTATTCATTCACTCAACAAATCATTACTGAAGGAATTCTCTGTAAAAGCCTCTCTGTTGGGCTTTCTTTCCTGATGATGAGTAGAGGAGAAACCATCACTTTCTTCTCACAAATCGTATGGAAATGAACTATCCACATTGACCAGGTCATGAAATGTTTCTGCTCACAGGCTATGAGATGACCATAAACACAGAGTCAGTTTGTTATCAATGTTATCAGGGTTCATAGCAGTCTGAATATACTGAAAATCATGTGATGATTTTTCTGGATGGCACATATGTTAGTTAACAGCTTATAAAACAGTCAATTTTTTTTTTTTTTTTTTACAATTCCAGGTGGCAGTTTTTGCATTTCTGGAGCCTACAATCCTGGCTTCCTATTATTATTGTGATGTCAACAAGGTATTAACCTTTACTGAGTAGTTATGTGTCGTTGTCTACACATAGAAGCTGTTCCTTACAGCAGCTTCATGAGGTAAGTATAATTGTCTCTATTTCACAGATGAAGCAAATGAGGCACAGAGCAACATGATGATGACCTGCCCTAGTAGCAAAGTTAGGATCAAACCCAGAGATGTTTGATTCTTACTCCCTGCCTTTTCTGCTATGCTATAGCCCTGCCTTTTCTACTATGCTACAGAGGAGTTGGCCAGTAGGGCTTGTTATCTTTGTAATACATTAAGGCCAGATATATTAAAATATACACATAAATTTACTTAAGGAAACATATATTGCAAATCCAGACTTGAACTGATTGAGATATATGTATTCATTAATGACTGTCTTAAAATCTCATTTTATATATATATATAAAATCTAAGCCCCAGAGGAAAATATTTTATTTATTTTTAAAAAATATATTTTATTGATTTCAAAGAGGAAGGGAAACAGAGAAAGAGATAGAAATATCAACGATGACAGGGAACCATTGATCAGCTGCCTCTTGCACGCCCCCTACTGGGGATCGACCCTGCAACCCAGGCATGTGCCCTTGATCAGAATCGAACCCAGGACACTTCAGTTCAAAGGCCGATGCTCAATCCACTGAGCCAAAGCAGCTATGGTGGGAAATATTTTAAATAATGAGAAAATAAGAACTGATGTTAAGTAACACATTTTTTCAAGTATTAATTTAGCTGATTGCAGTCACTTTGCAAATGAGCTTCTTATACTTTATGAAGAAATAAACAAAAGTATATTGCAAAAGTATATTGGAAAACACAGATTATAATATTCTATCCTAAGTACTTTCATGAACGCAAAGTCAGAAAGTATTTTTAAAGCTGATAAAGAACTAACAGAAACAAAGACCACTACATATGAGGGAACAATAAGGTGTGTACCTCGGTTACAGGCTTGATCCCTGGCCCAGTCAGAGTGTGTGCAGGAGGCAACCAATCGATGTGTCTCTCTCGCATCAGTGTTTCTATCTGTCTCTCTCCTCCCTTTCACTCTCTCTAAAAAATCAATGGAAAAAAATATCGTCAGGTGAGGATTAAAAAAAAAAAAGAAATGTATCACAAAGACTGAGGCTCAAGATGTGAGAATCAGTATCAGAGCTGGGATTCAAACTCCATGCTCTTTCCTTGATTCCATTTTGAGTTTGACTAGAAAGATGTGTAATTTTCCCAATGAGACAAAGATAGACATATAGATACTTGGACCTAGGTTTACTTTATTTTCTTTCCTTGGCCTCTGCAATGCCACATTCCATGGTTTTCTTCCCACTTCTCTGCCCATTCCTTCCTTGTCTCCTGCCCATTCTCATCTTATTCTACCTAATCATTAAATATTGGAGTTCCTAAGGCTTCCTAAACCCTCTTCATCCCTTACTTTGCATCACCTGTTCAGGAAAACTCACCCATCCCTATAGCTATAACTACCACAAAAATATTTAGATGATTCAGAAATTTGTACCTTCAGGGCAGACCTCTCTCTGTGTTCCCTACCTGTATCATACATCAGCAAGTCCAAAATTAAACTTGTGATTCCCCACCGAGGCCCCCATCCAGAATCGTAAACATCCCTTTGTTTCCATTTTTTGACAAATGGCATCCTCGTTCATCCACTAATACAAACAAAAAAACTTGGAAACATTGGGGTCATCCTTCATTCCTGTATCTTTATTATTCATATTGAATCCTTTACCAGGTCCCATCTGTTTTTACTTTCTCACTCTCCCATGGGTCCACCTATTTCTTGCCATTTTTATACTGGTTTAAGATAGCATCCTCTTACCCTGGTCTACTCTGGTATTTTTGATGAAATGGTTTATTTGCTTTCTCCACCTGCATCAATTAATTCTCAACACTGCAGCTATGGAGGGATTGTTCAAACATAAATCTTATCATGCGACCCTTCCTTCCTTCAGCTAGAAAATCTTCAGTGATCCACTGTTCTTAGGATAAAAAATGGGGAGGGGCCTCTGTCATACTTTCAACAATAAAGATAAATTAAAAAACACACACAACTCTCAAAAGACCCTACCCCCTACCTCTCCAGTTTCAACCCACCCATGGTCTTTTCTTTCCCCTCTTGCTACTACAACCTCACGTTTGCCAAGATTCCTCTTGCTACAGGTTTGTATTTAATGTTCTCTCTTCTTGAAATGTGCATTTTCTCTTTCTTTGCCTAGTTAACTCCTTACTTATTCTTTAGAACTTGAAACAATGGACACATTCTCAAGAACACTCTTTTAACCTCCATGAATTCAATCTCCTTAATTTACCCTTGAGTTGCACAATAGCATAATTTACCCTTTAATAGCACTATTAAATGTTTACTGTTTTTTGTTTTTTTACTAAATCAAGAGGTTTAATTAAATTCATTATTTTAAAATTCAAACTTATACAAATTTTGTCACTTTTTTTCAGTGTTTATCTTTATTGGGATAAGTCTCTGATAAATGTCTGTCTCCCTCCCCTGCCTGGGAGCTCCATGAGGGAGGACAGTGACCTCTTCACTTTGGCTCACCACTGTCCGCTAGCATAGTGCCAGGCACCACCCAGACTACAGAATGGATTACTGAAAGAATTACATCGTTTACCAAACATTTCTGATTACAGGATGCCAATTCTAGAAACTACCTTGTTTCAAGGGAGGATATTTCATTGTTCAGGGAAGGGAGGAAGTCACTATTTTGGTAAGATCAGATGTAAATTATAATAGTGTCTTTAAATGACCAGGCAGTGAGAGACACTAGCAGGGGTGGGCAAACTTTTTGACTCGAGGGCCACAATGGGTTCTTAAACTGGACTGGAGGGCCGGAACAAAAGCATGGATGGAGTGTTTGTGTGAACTAATATAAATTCAAAGTAAACATCATTATATAAAAGGGTACGGGTCTTTTTTTTTAGTTTTATTCATTTCAAACGGGCCGGATCTGGGCTGTAGTTTGCCCACGGCTACACTAAGGGGTTCATGCATCAGAATGCTAGAGTAACAGGCTGGAGATACCCTACTGAAACAAGAGATTTCAAGAAAATTTAAATACAATCATGAAATGCTAATAGTGATTGCTGAACTCCAAGGGATGGTGGCCTAAAACAGATCAATGTTTGATTTCAACCAAGTTACATATGACTCTGTATATATGTTGAATTTTTCCCTTCAAATTATAAACAATCACCCTTTAATATTATCTTGGTCAGGATATTTAACACTGCAGAAAACCAGCTTCTAGTACTCTAACCATATAATACCATGGTGGTACTGACTGAATATGGTAAACAGTTTAGCTTTCCTTCTATATACCCAGTTTTTTCTCATACTCTACAATTCTTGACTAGCCCCAGAGAAGACAGTAGGGGGCAGTGTTGAGCACAGTACTGCGAACTGGACGGCCTGATTCTCCATTAACTGGCTGTAGGCCTCTGGGCTGTTCATGTTTGTTATCTCATATTCAGAATTGGGGTAAGGATCCCATAGGTCCTCAGTTATCCCTAATAGTCCATGATTATTCTCCTAGGAATTGCTTTTCTTTATAGTGCTTTATACTGTCAACCAAAGTGCTTCAGTAATATAAAGCAACAGCTCCAAAAAGCTGAGAATCTATATTATGTAGAGTCATAGGTTTAAAAAAACCAGTAGCTTTTGAGTTAGAAAGATCTGGATTCAAAGTCCTTGGCATTAATTATTTCGTAACTTTGAGCAAGTTACTTAAAGTTTCTGAGCCTTTATTATTTTTTAAAAAAATATATTTTATTGTTTTTTATACAGAAAGGAAGAGAGAGGGATAGAGAGTTAGAAACATCGATCAGCTGCCTCCCGCACACCTCCTATGGGGGATGTGCCCGTGACCAAGGTACATGCCCTTGACCGGAATCGAACCCGGGACTCTTTAGTCCGTAGGCTGACGCTCTACCCACTGAGCCACACCGGTTAGGGCTGAGCCTTTATTATTACACCTAGTGACAGTTCTTCCTTCATGGAGGGGTTGTGAGGATGATATGAATCATGTACTGCCTGCGAAGCACAATACCTGGCACATAGTTAGCCTACAATTAGATATAATGCAATTAAAATTTTATTTATAAAAAGACTAGAGGCCCGTTGCAGGAAGATTCCTGCAAGAATAGGGCTTCCAGTGGCTGGAGCCAAGCAGAGAGGGGAGCGAAACCAGCCGAGGCAGGCTTCGTTCCCACTCTGAGCTGCTCCTGCTGGGTTTCCCCTCCCTCTCCCAGGTGCTGTGGCGGGTTTCCTCTCCCTCTCCCAGGAGCTGTGGCGGGTTTCCTCTCCAGCTCCCAGGCGCTGTGTTGGGTTTCCCCTCCCTCTCCCAGGCGCAGTGGTGGGTTTCCTCTCCCTCTCTGCAGTAAATTTGCATATCGCCCTGATTAGCCAATGGGAAGGGTAGCGGATGTACGGCTAATTACCAAGTTTCTCTTTTATTAGATAGGAGAGTCCTTATTGCTCCCTCTGTGCCTATGAATGCATTCTGGTAAGCGTAGACATCATTTTCTGGTATATATGAGACATACCAGGCTCCTAATTTCTGAGCCTCATTGTGGAACCCGAGTCCATCAGACATTGCCAGCCATTCTCTCAATCAGAACAGCTGACGGAATCTTCAGTGAGGTCACTATTTTTAGCTTTGGAGCTGTTAGAAAATCTACAGGGGGTTTACATGGCATTCCACAAATTAGCAAAGGTCATCAGAACAAATCCACTTACTGAATTCATTGGCTGGAGATCCTACCAAACCAGTGTTGTCATATTAAATTAAAGAACTTTTTACTGGAAATATTTCCATAAAAGGATAAAGCTTTCTGTTTAAATTGGATCAGGTTTTCTGTTTAAATTTGCTCCTTTGTCGCTGCATTTTAAATTCACAAATTTTGGTGGCAAATCTACTTGTCTCCTATCTGCAACCTCCCCACCATGTGTTCATGTGATTTTTTTCCTAGTCTCTCTGTCTGTCCAAGTTTAAGCTCAATCTCTGTCAAAGCCATTCCTAAATTCTCTAACCCCTGATCTCAGGTCTGTTTTACTCCTGACCCAGAATAGTCTCCCCAACCTCTTTAATGTTGGGTGGTGTGATTTTGACCTTATCTAGCTCTGAACAAAGGTATTAAACATGACAATTAGGCTCCTACATTTTCACAGATGCCCCTAATGACATTCATCTCTGCTTGGTTGATTCTCCAAGCTTGTGGAGCAGCCATCAACCAGCCTGACAGCCTATCTCCACCATAGGCATTTGCCCGATATCACAAGGTAGAGCTCCTTACTTTTCACATTGCCATATATAATGTTTGGGAGAAATACTTGAGGACAAGTAATTGATCCATTTCTCTCCAGACCCTGAAGGATGCCTTTGAATTGAGCCAGACCACAAGGTTGCTGGATCTTTCAGCGACATCATTTTGGATTAAATAGAATTGCTCTACTGAATTGTATTTTGGTATTATGCCAATGGACCACACTGATGGATTGTCTAAGAAAGAACTAGAGAAACCTCAGAGTTCTCTTTTTGAATACCTTGTTGGAGGGAATAATACTGTAAATTTGGTTTTGTCTTATGAAAAATTTGAATCTTATAAATGGATTGTGCTGACTTTGCATTGGCCATTAAAAAACTTCATCATAAATCTGGGGTCCATTTCTTCTAACTGCATAGTTCAGTTAGAAGAAATAGCCCCCGATAACAGGTATGGCTTTATTATTCTTTTGCCCATAGTTCTCCTTTGCCCTGGTCACCACACCTGCTTACTTTATTCCTTTTGCATTCAAAGTATTTTTGTAAAGTGCCTCACATCTTTTGTATAATGAGGTGAAGACTAAAAATAAATTCTTTTTTTAAAAAAATTTCTTTATTGGTTAAGGTATTAACAAATGTTTCCTCATCCCCCAATTAACCCCCAACCGCCCCCCGCCCCCTGCACTCATATCTATTTCTTCTGTGAATTACAGCAGTTATAGTTTATGCACCATTATTTAGTAATTATTTCAGGCCTTGTGTTCTTCTTTCATTGTTTAATGTCTCCACAATTTGATGTTAAGCCAGAGAATAGTCTTAAAATTTTCTTAATATTCTCCCTTCTCCCCCACACGCATCCTGGCAGCACAGTAACTCACTGAACCTTTAAACCAGACTCTGCGCACAGATCTGCTCCTAAATAACTGGCTGTGTGACTTTGACCTCAGTGTCATGGAGCCTCACAGGATTTCATTCTCCTCATCTCTCTGTGAGAGAACTGGCTTCAGTAAACCCCAGCATCCGCTCTTGTTCTAAGATCTGTCTCAAGTGCCTGTGTTCCCTAAAAGGATTTTTGCCAGACACAGATATTTCAAAAACAGATGTGACTTCATAAACTACTTATAGATAAGACTGTGACCAGGTGGCCTATTTATTGCAGAGGGTGTTCATGAAAGGAAGGGCTCTGTCCAAGGGAGATTTGCTTTTTTTTTTTCCATTAAACAAAGAAGAGGACAATTTTAGACTCCTCAGTTCAGAATATAGCTGGGAGAATAATAACAAGTGGGCAATAAAAATGATTTAGAAGGCCAGGGTCTTTTAAATTCTATAATTTCATATATAGCAAGTGCTGGTTCTAGTTCTTTTATTACAAAAGAGACAGTGGGATGCTGTAGAAGGACCCTAAGATGAGAGATAAGGCCTATTTTCAAGTCCAACTTGGTCAATAATTAAATACAAAATTTATTTCCCTTTACTGTGTTCTTAGTGTGTGTGTTTTAGTCCTCACTCAAGGATATGTTCATTGTTTTTTATTTATTTATTTTTATATTTTTTATTGATTTCGGAGAGGAAAGGGGAGAGACAGAGATAGAAACATCAATGATGAGAGAAAATCATTGATTGGCTGCCTCCTGTATGCCCCCTATTGGGGATCAAACCTGCAACCCGGGCAATGTGCCTACAACTTTTTGGTTTAGGAGACAATGCTCCAGCCAACTGAGCCACCTGACTGGGACTGTCCTTAATTTTTTATTAATGAATATAGAAAAATTATTTGCGCATATCTGAAAGGTGTTTTGTGAGGGTCAAACAAGACAATGCTAGAGAATACCTTTTAGTAAGTACAAAGTGCTACTATTGGGGGTCAAGCCCACAACCCGGGCCATGTGCAGACTATTATTTTCCTGAGAGTATGGCTGTGAATCAAGAAATGACATTTGATGTCTCAGTGGGTATCTTGGATTGCTTTTCTGACTAAACCAAATGATTTTGCAAAGTTGGTCATTAAGATGGCTGAAGCAATCTTAGACTCTTGAATGTTCCCCAAATTACTGAGTGACTCTAGAACATACTTCCCCCAAAAATGAAAATTCATTGGAGTTAAGCACAAAGCTTTATCATGATGTAGGTTCCACAAGGACTTGGTCCATGTTTATTCTTTTAATTTCACATAAAAAGTTATATCAAACATTTATTGGTTATATGGAAAGAGCAGGATGAATAGTGAGGTATCCTCCCTAGATATATGGCTTGCTCTTTTACTATGCCAGTTAAGATATAGGATTCTATGCTGTGCTTCAGAAAACTCATGAGTGAGACATGGAATTTTGTGATCACTTTGACATGCCTGTGTTAAATTGTTGTTCATTTGGCATCGCCACCCCAAGTACCATTGAAGAGATGTTAAAACAATTTTCCCAGAATCTTCTTCAGCTTGGAGTTTTTCAGAGAGAGGCATTGACATAATGTAATTAAATATACAGATTTAGAAGATGGCAAAGTAAAGGCCAATCTTTTCTGTAGGCCATTGCTGTCAGATATGTGGGCAGATGTGAAATTTACAGTGACTTGCTGGGGATTTGAGTACCTCGACCTTGCTATCGAAGAAGAGATCACTGGTGGATCTCTTCATACCCAGAGATGCTTGAGTATTGATGCTGTCCCTGCTCAAGTGCTTCAGGCTGAAGTTGCAGAGGTTCATCTCTTTGACCTCTGCTAGCCAGCTTTTCCAATCTTTGTGTGTGCTCTTAGTTGCTCATATTAACACCTTTAATAACTTGAATATATTGAGTGGCTCTTCTGTTTTCTTGACAGAGCCTTGACTAGCAACAAAGTCTCAAATGTTAAATTTAGGAATGTTAAAGTTCAACTAAATGCATTTATATGCACAGAGTTATAGGTAGTACTTTGGGGGAAACCATAGAATTTCCCGAACAAACCCATTAAGATAAACTATTAAACTATTAAACCTTTAAATCATTAAACTATTATCTTATTCAGCTATTTAATAAACTATTGCTTTCCTTCATTCAACAAAACCTTTGGACCTAAGAAAGTCCATGAAGTTTTACAGAGAATCATAATTTTTCTTTTAGGAAGAACCTGGTGAAATGGGTAAAGTTTCCTATCGGGAAAAGGACAGATTTTTAAACTCATATAGCCCATAGTTCAGTTTGAGCCCAGCCACTTTTTAACCTTGTGTGTTTGGCAAATTAATTAAGCTTCTTTTGAGTTTGGTAACTGCATCAGCATGATGGGAGTCATGACAACTATCTTGCTTTCTTTTCCTTTAGGTTGCTGTGAGACTCAAATGAAAATGTGTGAAAGCAGTTTATATATATGTATATTATTCCCTAAGCTCACATTCGAAGGCAAATAATAACGGAGATTGATAAAGATTCAATAAAAGCAACTTCGAGAGCATGGAAGTATAGCTCTCACCCTTGTGGTGGCTGTGTGCATGCCTATCACCCTGAGACCCACCCAGTGTGGCCTGTCGTCATAAAGGCCAGTGGCTGAGAGAGGACATTATACCGTGGGGCTGAGCCTCCATGGGGCAGCAGTGGAAACCTTCATTGCTCCAGTACTGGACGGTTCTCCAACTGCTTACGTTATAGTTCAGACAACAAGGATAGAGGTGTTAACTGCTCTCCACCCAGAAAGTCACTGTTACAATCACATTTTATCTTGAGGTCACTGTTCAGGAACATCAAGTACACTTCTCAAAGCTACGAAGATAACTTACCAATCTACATACTCCCTGAAAGTGACACTATGGACACTATCCTTAAGTTATTGAATAAACATGGTTAGGATTCCACACGTGACTTATTTACAACAGACCCTTTTTGAGAATATAATCAATAATATAATAACTATGTATGGTGCCAGGTGGGTATTGTACTTATCAGGGAAATCACTTCGTAATATTTGTAAACACTATGCTGTACACTTGAAATAATATAATTTTGAATGTCAACTGTAATGGAAAAATAAATATAATTTTAAAAAGGTAAAAAAGCAGACCTTTTAAATTCAGTGCACTGAGGCAAGGTGGGGCTATAGACTAGAGCAAGGGAAGAAGACAAGAGCTAGTGGTTCAGAATTGCTGAGTGTCCTGGTGGCATTGAACAGATCTTTCCATACCTCAGTGCCTGGTGTTCATGCTCATGAAATGTAGACACTCTCTAGCGCAAGCATGTCAAACTCTCAGCCTGTGGGCTGCCTGCCTCATTTATGTGGCCCATGTTAGCCTTTGAGTTTGATGTGCTTGCTCTAGCATATCTTTCCTTGGGCACTATTAACGTTATTGGATTTTAATAATTTCCCCATCCAAAACAGTGTGCATGTAAGTCTGCACATACTCACACACCACACACACCTCTCCACTCCTCTCCCCAGGCTTTCTTTTCTTCAGCACACTTGCCTCAGCGTAAACCGTTAAATCTAAAAAGAGGATATATTTTTAAGAATGCCCTAACATTTGGAACCTTCCCCCACATTTTCCACCTTAAGGAAATGGAGGCTTTATCTATAGTTGTGTAGGAGCCACAGTTCTTCAAATGCAACAAATAATAACTATTTCCTTCCTGGGAATTAGCTAGAGAAACCATGGACCAAATGCTTTGTCACATCACTTCCTTGTCCATAAAGCAAGCTGAGCAATCATCTGCACAGTGCTTCATACAACACACAAAAGAATGTTGAAAAGTAGTCTGCTTAACAGTGAAATGCACAGGAATATGCTAAAACCAGTAGCTGCATTTAAGTTGCCAATGATAGGGAGAAAAATGTGCCCCCAATCTCTTCAAGTGATCCCAAGTTAACCTCAGAGGAATTGAGCCACAGCTCTGTGATACTGATAAGAAAGTGCATTGGACTTTAATGCTAAGATAAAATATCTGTAGCTACTGGTCAATGATCTAGCTTCTAATAATCTGAAACTCTTGAAAATGGCATTAGTACTCTGTACAAATGCTACTTTAGGAATGTAGCCTTTGGGGGACTGTGATATAGTCATCTTGTCAGACAAGAAGTTCTGATGGTGTTGGAAACGGTATCTTCACAATAAACACCTGTATATGATGAAAGGATCAGAAACTTCTGGGAACCTAGAAATAGACAAAAAGAGCCAAGAAGAGTGAGAAAAGTAGTTGCTCCTGGCACTCTGTCATCAGTCAGCTCAAGAGCAGAGGAGAAGAGGGCTTTGATTGCTTGGCGATGTAGAGAAATCTTGGCTTTTTAGGTAAAAGCCAAACTCCTGGCACTCTGTCATCAGGCAGCTCAAGAGCAGAGGAGAAGAGGGCTTTCATTGCTTGGCGATGTACAGAAATCTTGGCTTTTTAGGTAAAAGCCAAGAGAGATGGGAGAACATGGTTAGAAATGAAGAGGGGAGAGTGATGAGGACATTGACAGCAACAGCGGGTACAGTCGGAGTGATAACAAGTGTGACAAAATGGAGAAAAGCAGCACTTATAACATGCAGAAGTTGGAGCAGTTCAGAATTTGGGGGAACAAACATCTGATTGCTTTACTTTGATAGTTGTGGCCACCATTTATTGAGTAGTTAAAATGTGCTAAGCATAGTACCAGGCACTTTATATGTCATGATGAGATCCCATAAGGGTCTATATGTCTATTCTGTCCCCATCTCCCAGCCCTCCATGATCCCCCGACCCCCTATGCCCAAGGAAATGCACAGTCCGGGAGAAGCAAAATCCTCTCTATCCCCAACCTCCTGGTCCTCACCAAAACCTTGCTCTCCCTCACAACACAGCTTACCCAACAGCCCTCTCAAAATATTGGCTGCTTTTCCTCCTGCATCCCTGGTATTGGGCCTGGAAGCTGCATTAAGTGACTCTGTGCTCCTTATTGTCCCTTCTAGACTATTCTCTCTCCCTTCTTTCTAAAAACCTCTAAGTTTGAATCTCATGTCATCTTAACTGCTGTCATCTGCCAATCCAAGGTTAACGCCTTTTAGCTTCTGTCCACCTACATGCTACTGTCCTAGTTCTTTGCGAATCCAATATGCATATAGTTATTTTTCTATACACCAGATTTCAATTATTTGACCTCTTTTCCTGAAATGTTCATTTCCTCCATTTCACCTTACTGAAAAAATTAGATCTCAACTGTGTCTGAGAAAAAAAACACAAACAGTTGTTTCCCACGTGAATTCTGTTGAGTTGATATATGACTCAGAGATAGTGTTCTGTGCCATCTTTGTCATGTGTTGAACTTTTTGCATGCATTCATACCTCCATATATATTCAACATATACCTCACCTTAAACCAGGTGAAGTTCCCCTGACCTGGGTGGGTAGGCTTTTCCATGGTCTAAATTTTGGCAATGAACATAGTATCTGAGACATCCTAGCTCAGCATGGTTTGGCTCAGCATTGCTACTTATGTCCTAGCAATTCTATTATTATTATTACCATCACCATCATTTTATTATTATTATTATTGTTATTATTTTTCAGCCCAAAATGGAACAAAAGATAGAATTTTTAATATTGTTTACGAATGAAATTCTCTTCAAAGTAAAATTTTAAGAAGAGTAACTCTGATTAGAAGTCACAGTAGCAGAAAGATACTTTTCTTCATGCAACATAGGAAGAAAATTTAGTTTTATTAAACTGGCCAGGAAACTGGAAATTCTGAAAATCAGGATTGGCCTTTTGATCATGTTACTACATAAAAGGTCTGAACTAAATAATCCAGAGGACAATAGAGAGAGTATCATTTCGCATTTCTTGGGGAAGACACTTCTTAATATTTCCAACCTAACAGCAGATGACAATTATGTAAAACTAGAGGCTCAGTGCACAAAAATTTGTGCCTTGGGGGGGAGTGGGGAGGGGGTCCCTCAGCCCAGCCTGTGCCCTCTTGCTGTCTGGGACCCCTCGGGGATAACCACCTGCTGGCTCAGGCCCACTCCCCAGGGGATTGGGCCTAAGCTGGCAGTCAGACATCCCTCTGGCAGCCCAGGAGCCCTCAGGGGATGCCCACTTGCCAGCAGGGAGCAGGCCTAAGGTGCAGTCGGACATCCTTAGCTCTGCTGAGGAGGTGGGAGAGGCTCCCACCACCACTGCTGTACTGGCAGCTGTCAGCCTGGCTTGTGACTGAACAGAGCTCTCCCTGTTGGAACACACTGACCACCAGGGGGCAGCTCTTTCATTGAGCGTCTGCCCCCTGGTGGTCAGTGTGTGTCATAGTGACCATTCGTTCTGCTGTTAGGGTCAATTTGCATGTTACCCTTTTATTATATAGGATATCTTCCCTCTACAAGGTACTGTTTTGGCATAGGTAGTATGTACAGATTTAAAGAGGAAGAGATAAAATAATGGCAGGAACAGTAAGAGGGGGTATGATATGTAGCAAACCCTTATAACTCAGGAATGGATACTAAGTGAGGGCAGGTGAATTGTGAGCCCTCACCATGGCATTCAGGATCAAGAAGGTGATGAGGAGGTGAACACTGAGGATCTGGACAATGGCTGAGACCTTGAAGCTAACTATTTATGATAGAGCTAATACTGATCCTTAAAGAAGACATTAGATTACTTAAAATGAAAACTATGCCAGGAACACACCTCTGTCGTGGGTTCTAAAAGTGTGCTTAATTGACTAGCGATAGACATTTTTTGGTTGACACGTTATTTATGTAGATAGGAGCCTTCATCACTCCTTCTAGAAAGATACTCACAAAAAGGCAGGTCTTAAGGTCAACATGGGGATCAGAGTATAAATCCCTTACATCTGCTTTTGCTTGAGATGAAGCTAGATGAATAATGCTCATAATCCTGAACCATTAAAAAAGAATAAATCATTTTTAGACTTCTCTATTGAGGAAGATTCACAGCAAAATAGTTAAAGTCTGGGAAACTTGCATTCTTCCGAATGACTCATTAAATCCCAGATGGCTAGCTAGCTGAGGTGGAGCAACATGCCCCCTCCACTAAAAATCTCTCATTAATGGACATAGAGTCAAGTACAATCATTAGAATACTTTACACTATTTTTTCCTTTATTAAAATTAAATCTTTCCACATATATTCACCCAAGTATTATCTTTAATGTGGACTTCAGAGTACTGATGACATACTGCATCTGGAATCTCCCACATATAAAATGGTAAGGCACAGAAGTTGCACACCCAGGTATTTTACAAAAATCTAAAGCTTTTCAAATTCCAGTGTTTTGGAGACATTCAGGTCACCTGAAAATGACTTTTCTGCTTCAGGTAATTTAAAACTCCAAATTCCTGCAACCAGCGAGACAAAGGCTTTAGCTAATTATTTAAATCTCAGTAGGAAGCAAACAGGCTGTGTAGATTGAGGAGCATAGGTGAGACAGGTTTTTTTTTCCTTTCTTTCTTTCTTTTACTGATTCTTACTACGCAGTGTGGTTCATGGACCAATGGCATAGGTACTGCCAGGTAACACGTTAGAAATGCCTACTCTCGGGCCCCAGACCCAGCTCATTAAACCAGAACGCATTTTCATAAGATCCCTTTAAGCACATGGACATTTGACAAGCACCACAGGGAGCACATCAGACAAGTGATGGGTTTTAATGCTGTCAGTTTCTAAGATAAGATCAGGCAACCCTTCGGCTCTATTCAGTGACATTTTTATCTGAATTGTAGATCTACAGAATCTAAGTACAGTGGGGCCTTGCTTTACGAGTTTAATTCATTCCAAGACCGAGCTCGTTAAGGAGCTTGTTAACTCAAATTACTCTGTCAACTCCATGCAAAAAATAGGCCGAGAGACAGCTGGTATCGCAAAAAACTGGTTAGTCAGGACACTCGTAAGTCAAGGCCCCACTGTACTAAGAATACAATCTGCTTAGAATCAGTGCAGACATCGAATGAGAGCTCTGTGACAAATCTGCCCTTTCACGCAATCAAGTAAGTATAGTCCATGTTTATGGGGCAGAGTGTGGGGAGATAAGAATGATTATAGAAATTATGATTATATTATTTTTTATGGGTAAAACAAATAAACTGTGCTTAATTTCAGCTTGATTAAACTATTGCTGGAAAGTCTGTTGCTATGCAAATGTAAATTTTAACTAGCTTTTGTCTTTACTTAACATAGTAGAGAATGTTACTAAAAGCATTTGATGTCCTCTCTCTCTAAAGTGGAAAACTCCATTTGCCACAGACAGCATCATTATACAAATTAATGTTTCATTAATTGTGTTCCTATTAATACGTACTCATACTGAGGCTTTTAAAATAGAGTAGTGTCTTATAACTACTTGAGCAATTATGACATGGATTTGAATATCTGGTTGAAGCACTCAGTGCCAATGAAAAGCAGGGTCTACTGGTCTACCTAGTTATTTCAAGGCATGCACTTTTAAATAGAAAGAAAAAAAATGGAGCCTTCTGTCAGGAAGGATAAAAGAAAGAGTAGTTTAAATTTTCTCCTTTGATCATTTCAGTGATTTCTTTCTTTGAAAATCATGCTATTTTCTGTTCTCTGCTGTACTTTCTTCTCTTATTTCTGTTTCCATTCTGCTTCCCATATAGAGAACTGGGTCTATCAGAAAAAGAGAGGAGCAAGAATTCAAAGCATGACAGCCTTCAAGCCGTGTCTGTCAAACTCGGGTGCATATTGAAATCACCTGGAGGGAGAGCTTAAAAAATGCTTTCAAGGGCACCTTTCACAAATTCTCTTTTTGGTCCAGGGTGGGATCATGGTATCAATATTTTGTAAAAGCCCCCTTTGAAAATCTTTGATCTGAAAGAGAAGAATAACGAAATTTAAATGTTGAAATTGATACCTAAATGAAAACTAACATATATATCCTCACATGATTCCTTTATGAATGTGGTTCACAGAATAATCCAACTCAAGACCCTTCATGAGAATATATCCATTCCCAAGATTATAGATGTCCATGTAATAACATTATGAGAAATAAATGGATTTTGAAACTATAGCACCACTGCAGTCAGTCAGGCCTAGCATAATCCTAAAATGATGTGGGAAATAGTATCTGTAAACATCTAGAAGAGAAAGGATTTCTGACCATTTTGTGACCTGTTGCAAGTACAAGTGACCTGGTAAAATAATGGTTATCCTTAAATTATATCAATGTTCAGTTTAGTTGGCAAAAATGTCAGAAAATAAATGCTCATGTAGAAACTGAATTGAGAGAAGGACCAATTAAAACCTGCTTTGTTTTCAGGTGAGATCTTTTCATAATCACCCAAGTCACACACAGTGGGAAAGATGGAGAGAAGTTTTATGAAGACACTATGGAGAAGTTTTCTTAAGAGGTTTTCCTCCATGTCTTTCCTCTAAATCTTAGACTTTCAAATCAGATTGCTTGAGTTCAATTCCCATTTGGACCACTAATTTTGTGACTTGAATAAATTACTACTACATTGGTGCTTTGATTTCCTATGTAAAATAGAGTTTTGGAGAAGATTCAATGGGAAATCCTTATTAAGTGTCTGGTCCATCCTATATAATAAAAGCCTAATATGATAAGTGTCTGGTCGACCTGTCGGCAGTTCAACCAATCAATGCTTAATATGCTAATGATATGCTAAGGCTGCTCAACTGCTCACTATGATGTGCACTGACCACCAGGGGGCAATCAACAAGTCGATCAGTCGCTATGACATGCACTGATCACCAGGGGGTAGACGTTCTGACCGGTAGGTTAGTTTGCTACTGGGGTCTGGCTGATAGGAGGTCGACCTGTCGGCAGTTCAACCAATCAATGCTTAATATGCTAATGATATGCTAAGGCTGCTCAACTGCTCACTATGATGTGCACTGACCACCAGGGGGCAATCAACAAGTCGATCAGTCGCTATGACATGCACTGATCACCAGGGGGTAGACGTTCTGACCGGTAGGTTAGCTTGCTACTGGGGTCTGGCCGATAGGAACTGAGCAACACAGGCTGGACACACCCTGGAGCCCTCCGGCAGTCCCTCTTGTGGTGCCTCCCCAGCCCCCATCCTGCAGGCCAAACCGAGGGACCCTACTGGTGCACGAATTTGTGCACTGGGCCTCTAGTCTATATAATAAAAGCCTAAGCAACCATTATGGCAGAACGACCAGAACAACCAGTCGCTATGATGTGCACTGACCACCAGGGGGAAGATGCTCAACTGACCACAGGGAGAGCGCTGCTCAGCCAGAAGCTGGGCTCACAGGTGGCAAGCACAGCAGTGGTGGTGGTAGCCTCTCCTGCCTCCGCAGTAGTGCTAAGGAGCAGTGAACTGAGCGGTAAGGAGTGAAGGGTCCCGTACTGCAAGGGCACAGGCCAGGCTGAGGGATTCCCCTCTGCCCCCAGTGCATGGATTTCATGCACCAGGCCTCTAGTAATATATAATCAATAAATATTAGCTGTCATTATTATCAAGTTTTGACCCCCAGTGAACCAAAGTCCTCAGTTTAACAAGTATGCCTGTTCTTGAAGATTAAAATTCCATTATAAAATGTCTCTTTACATGTTTGGTTAATATTAAAACCTTTATGTAAAGCAATAGCTTTGTTTTTGACTTCCTCTTAAGAAGTTAGCAGCAAAATGGCCATTCATCAGAGCACCATGGAGAGAAGAAATTTTCAGAAATCCAAATCTGTAAATCTGAGATATCCTCATCAATCTACATAGCCACTTACCCAGGCATGGAAAATAAACTTAAACTGTAATAGGGCTGAAGGGAACAGCTATGAGGCTAACTTTATAGTCAAGTTGATTGCGAAACTAATTTTCATAAAAGGAACTCCATTCCTTCACTGGCTTTTATTTTGTAACTTAAAAAGATCAGAGACTTTTCATAAAGAGTGTTTTTTCACAGTTTCAAAGAAGCAGTCTAGAAAAAGGAATACATTAATTCAAAAAATATTTCCTCCTTCCTACACCCACTCCTCTGCTCATCAAAAAAGCTACAGGCGCTAAAATTCATTAACATTTCTATAAACATAAGTGTGAAATACTCATTTTCATTAAGTAGTCTACTGAATATGGCAAAATCAAATTTATCTAAGGAGATATCCAATGCTGCTAATTTCTTTGACAATGGGGACATAAAGCAAGGAAAGCCATGAATCATTCATGAAGTTCAATTTACTTCTGTTATTTTTGGTGTTTAGCATCCATGAATAGAAAGTGTGCGGTATGTTGTAGATGCTATTTTTAAATTACTTCAGATCAGAATTAATGATTTGGCAGGCAGAAATAAAGTAAGAATGATTCAAAGGCTTTGCTGGTAATTGTCCTATATTTCATATTTTCTTGTGAGTATTTATATGTTCATGTATTCATAACATTTTTGCTATATTCTAATATCCTTTATAAATCAGGATTACTTTAGAACCATTATTTTAGGCCAGCACATAAAGTAACTAACTGGCAATGCAACTAAATTGAATAAAATCCCAGAGTTTCAGATTTTAGGGCTGAAAGAGATCTTTAAGGTTATATAATTAACTGGCATCTCAATGAGGAATGTCTTCTACATTAATGCTGGTAGGTGGCCATTTCCAATTAGTTGAAGTGTCTCTGATAAGGGAAGTCTTTCTTAAAAAGGGACTGATCTCATGAATATGTTCCTTGGTTCATTGGAAAGAATTTTTCTTAAATTCAACATCTACCTTCCTGTAACTTCTGCCCACCTGTCTGCCCAGCTGCTGCTGTGACACCAGCACTTAGCATACAGAGAACATGTAGTTAACAGGTGAGAAATGCTAGTTGAACTGAAGTGAATTGAATGGGTTCAAATCTAGTACTGAGTGGGTTATTTTTATGTATCAGTTTGAGTGAGCCACAAAGTGCCTCGATACTGGATCCAGCATTCTTCTTCCTGCTCCTGGGAGGGTGCTTTTGGAAGGGATTAGCCTTTAACTCAGTGGTTCTCAACCTTGGCTGCACATTAGAATCACCTGGGAATCTTTTTAAAATCCTGATTTCTGGGCCTCATCCCAGAGGCCGGAGGTTCAGAAATCAGGATTTTAAAAAGATTCCCAGGTGATTCTAATGTGCAGCCCAGGTTGGGAACCACTGCTTTAACTAATAAGACAGTAGACTGAGTAAAGTAGATTGCCGTCCCTAATGTGGGCAGGCCTCATCCAATTAGTTGACGGCTTGAATAAAACAAAAAGACTGACCTTCAGAGTCAGAGAGGATTCCTCCTGTCTGCCTTTCGTTGAACTGGGACAATCAGCTTTTTCCTGCTTCAGACTCAAATGGAAACACGGTCCTCCCTGGGTCTCAAGCACGCTGGCCTTTGAACTGGACCTACACGGTCAGCGCTCTAGTTTGCCAACTTACTGTGCAGATTTGGGACTTCTCAGTCTCCATAATCACATAAGCAATTTCTTTATAAAATTGTATATTATATATATAATTATATATACATATATCTCCATCCATCCTACTGGTTATGTTTCTCTGGAGAATCCTAATACACTGGCCAACACCAAGCCCAAGATTTTTCTTTTATGTGATAGCATTTAAAGCATTCAGCAATGGCTATTATTCCTCCATAAATTTCCCCCCAAGATAGCTTGGTATCCTCCTCTAAAGGAAATTACTTTAATTCAGCATTAAGAACTGGACACAGTTCTCCACATGTGGCTTTATAAGGGCAGACTTTTGTAAAACTACTCCTGTCTCATATCTGGACATTACACTTATTTTGATCTTATTTCCAAGTGTTGATGTAACACAGTATATAAATAGAACTCAGCATTTCAACTGCAAAAATCACATTCTCACAGGAAATTTTCCATAGTTAAGTTATGCCATTGTATTTAGGTAGACACATTTTTCTTATTTCTACTATTTTTGTGAACATGAAAACATTGAAATCAACACAATGACAATATTCTGAGACTAAAAGATAGATTGAGTGGATGATTCACTAAATTGGACACATTAAGACAATGCCTATGTTAAAAGTTTCCAAACCATTTTTTTAAAAACAAGATACAAATATAAAAATTATCAGGTATTACTAAATGTTACCTTTGTTTGATAAATTGGTTGTGGTTCAGGTAGGAGGGATATAGACAGCCAATGGCTCAAATGAAACAAAAATTAGTGTGGTGAAGGCCAGGGGTGGGGGCAGGAGCAGGGCAGAGTGGGTCAATGGGGAGGGGGAGAGTGGAAGGGGACATCTGTAATACTTTCAACAATAAAGATATGTTTTTAAAAAATGAAACAAAAAAAATCATAGGGATTTACCACATTAGCCAGCACACTGAAATTCCTAAATGTTTCCATATCTGGCTCTTGGTTGACACATTTATAATCTTAAATTTTGAGATAATCTTAAAGCACAAATATAAAATTGTACAAATGAAAGAATATTTTATGGCAAGTAAAAGAACCCATGCCTTAAATCATGTCTGAAAAAATGAAGACCAGACTTCTATCTTCTAAAATTTAAAAGACTTGTGAAGTTTGGAGCTAAGAAATTTAGCATAAATTCACTCCAAAAATATTCATTATTAAGTACTACCCTAAGTTGTAATTATTCTTGTGAACAAAGTAACGATCCTTTTTTCCCATGGGTTTTATTATAACCCACAGAAGGAAGAAAAAATAGACACACAAGCATATAAATGCTACTAAATGCTACATGGGAAACTAACAGAATTTGGAGATAACTCGGGTTCGTAATTTAGATTGGATTTTCAGGAAAGCCTCTTATTGGAGGTGTCATCTTAGGGGAGAACTGAAGGATGAGACGAGAAAAGGCAAAAGAACCATGATGGATAAAAGCAACTCAGCCATTCATTCTACCTTGCAGGTAGAACGAGTGGTATTTGACAATAGATTGGAATGGAGGAGTATAAGGGAAATGTCAACAATTAGTCCAAGGATTCTGGTTGGATACTGAGATTAAGGAGACTGGGAGTAAAACTCATTTGGGAGGGAAAATTGATAGTTAACTTTTGAGAAGATTAAGATGCCTTTGAAACATAAAAATAGACATGCCTAGAAGAATGCTATGTACATCGTCTGGGGCTTAGAAGATAACTGAGCTGGAGATATATATTTGGGGACTATTGAAATAAAGATGGCATATAAAGAGAGGTGACCTTTCTGAGAACAGTATCAGTGGGGTGAGAGATGGGTAGACTGGTTCCAAAATACAGTGGGCTGAGAGGAAGTTGAGGCATTGGACAACAGATATAGACCATTATTCCAGCTAGCTTGAAGAGAAGGAGAGTAATTATAGAAAGCTTAAGGGGAGTTGTAGGGGGACAGAAGAAGTGTTTGATAATGAGAAGAGTTTAAACTTGTTTTTAGGCTTTGAATAAAGGGCTAGCCAGAAGGTGAGATTGAGGATCAAAGTGATCCGGGCTGGAGTGTGTGTGAAAAATCAGTTCTCAGAGGAGGAAGACAGATGGAATCCTGAGCACAGGGGCCAAGGTCAGGCTATAAAAGAAGTGGAGCACCACCTCCTCTGAAATACGAGGGCCAGCTTAGGATGGTGAAGTGTCGAGTATGACTCCCTCCACGTTCTGCGTGGAGTAGGGTTCGGTATCTGGAAGAGGAGCCGCACAACAAATGAGAGAAAAAGACACAAGATAATTTTGCAATATTGGGGGACCAGGCGGCAAGTCCCGAAGGACTTCCTCCCATGCTCAGGCCTCACCAAGCTTTAATTGATTCTGGGATGCACCCATAGCATAGCCCTTAGGCAGGTGACCCCTGGCAACAGGCAGACT
>NW_006287459.1:1617967-1622236 GCF_000327345.1 Myotis davidii | reverse complement strand
GTCAATTTAACAAGGCTTTATAACCTTTCCAATTTTACTTGATTAGATGACATTTAAAAAAAGCAAAACATCTTTAATTTTTCTCAAAAGACCTAACCAAGCAACACATTGCCCCATCCTTGGGATTGTGATGGAAGAGAATACAAACTAGTGCATTTTGTAAGGTAGGTAATGTTTCTACTCTATTGTTTGCAAAAGTATAATCGGTTCAACTTTACTTTGGCGGCACGTCTACTTTATCATTCTTATTTCCCAACATACAGGACAGCCTCTCATTTGTAATCGCTTTAAAGTTCAGTTACAGGCTTCATAAATTCAGGGAGAGCTATTTTAGCAAATAATGCAGCACACGCTTCTTCATGAAGAGTTAAAAAAAGATGAATACCAGATTCAGTATTTATTAGTACTTAACAACATATTGATTATGTACTTAGGCAGGGAACAAGCAAAGCTCATTTGAACTCCATAGTATTGCCATATGATACTTCGTTGCTTGGAATTATTCCTTTTAATACTTAAGATCTCTTTACATTGATTTATCTATTGTTAAGAAGGTATACATTTTAACTAAAATATTAAAGCTAAACAATGTTGTCATTTGAGGCCTTTACGCTTTTTTGTTTGTTTGTTTGTTTGTTTTTAGGTTAACATGAATGGAATCAAGGACTATCTGGCTTCCTGCATCCACAGACTCCCTCTCTGCAGTTGCAATCATTTGACCTTTGACCTGAAAGCCAGTTCTGCCTCAGCTTCTGGGCTCTATTTTAACCTGTATTAGGGAAAATGTTCTGCTCCCTTGCTTACCTGTTGATTACAGGATTCTATGAGAGTAAGATTACCACTATCCTTGGCCAGGGTAAGTTATTTCACTTCTCTGAGCCTCAGATACATTATCTCTCAAAAGTTGGTAGACATATTTACGTCACGGAGCTGTTATATTAATGCCCAGCTTTGGTCTGGCAAGTACAAGGCAGTTCTGTGATTTTTTTTCACCCTTTCTCCCAAATTCCTACCGTTATAAACTCCTCATTACACAGATTCTTAGCCAGTTCTGCCTCAGCTTCTGGGCTCTATTTAACCTGTATTAGGGATAATTTTAGGAAATATAGACCAATCATTGGTTGACTCAGCATCCTCACTCTAGCTGCAAGTGGCTCCAATAGGTGCTGTATTTCCAACTGTTGATGTTCTGCTCCCTTGCTCACCTGTTGATTGCAGGATTCTATGACAGTAAGATTACCTGGGTTTGAAGCCCCATTTCACCACTATCCTTGGCCAGGGTAAGTTATTTCACTTCTCTGAGCCTCAGATACATTATCTCTCAAAAGTTGGTAGACATATTTACGTCACGGAGCTGTTATATTAATGCCCAGCTTTGGTCTGGCAAGTACAAGGCAGTTCTGTGATTTTTTTTCACCCTTTCTCCCAAATTCCTACCGTTATAAACTCCTCATTACACAGATTCTTACAGACTCGAGTCTCTGCTTTGCTTTAGGTAAATATCTGTAGGGACTGGAGTTCTGTGACCTGCTGTTGGGTCACTTGAATGACAGCCACCATCTGCCTGCAATTCTACCTATTAGCTGACTTGAGGGGTCCAGTTACCTGCTTCATCCATCTGTCCAGACAGCTGATGGCATATTACTGAATTTCCTCAATGACTCCATATGCATAGGTCACCACCTATTGCCTGACACCATATTTTATAATTATTTTGGGGTATCTGGCTGTTGGTGCTTCTCCCATCCCTGCCACATGAAACTTATGTTTTATTTCTGCCTCATTTATAGTTTTGTTTTGGTCATTATATGATATAATAAATGGACTTCAAAGCCATCTATTTCCTAAATATGAATAAACTTAATTGCCTACTTAAAGAAAAGTATAACTTATAATAATATAAAAACCCAATATTTATTATAAAATAAAAATGCATTTTAGAGACAATAAATCATGATAATTTTAGCTTGATAATTTACAACACAGAATAAATTTAAGGACTTGTCAAACTCCTTACTTCTTTAGGTGACTGATGTAAACCATAAGGTCTTTGAATTTGGAGAGGATGTCATATCCTACTGCTGTCCAGTGAAGTAAAGGTGAAAGATCACAATCCACGGAAGAGAGGCCAAGGGTAAAAGGCAATCCATATAAAGCAACCCAAAGCTAATGGTTTACTTGCTTAGCTCAAGTCCTGCCTTATTTATAAACTATGACTGGCCATTAATAAATGATTGTGTTCATATTTCATTTCTACCTTTTGAATTTGGTTGTCATTTAAATCAAAAGTCATCGCATCACATAGTAACACCTATCAACCAGCTTACTTATATAATGCATTTTAAAATTAGAATATTTCTTAAAGAATAGCTCATGAATTTTCTGGTTCATTCTAGTTTTAGTGGTAGTATATCACCATCTGTGTCTGAATCTATATCTATATCTACAAAAGTATATTTATCTATTTCTATGTTTGTGTTCAGTAAAAGTAGAAAATTAATATAATCCTATTCTCCTATATAATAGAGGTAATATGCAAATTAATCCTCACGCCATCACAAGATAGCTGTGCCCACAGCGGAAGTGGGGTTCCCGTAACGAGTGATCAGCAGGGACCTGAGGCTGCGTGGCACTGGGCCGGGGTGGGGGACCTGAGGCTGTAACGCCCCCACCCAGTGGGGCTTGACGGGAGACCTGAGGCTGGGACCCCGCCTGGCGCTGGGCTGGGGGACCGGAGGCTGTGCTCCCCACCCGGTGGGGCTTGATGGGGGTGTGACCGGCTGGGTCTGCATCTCGCCCAACGGGAGTGGGGCCAGCTGGGTCTAGGTCTCGTGCGATTTCGAGGCGTGTGCGGGTGGGCGGGGACTTGACTCTGGGTCCCATGGTGCACCCCAGACTCTGACAGGAGGAAGATTTTCATATACATTTTACTAATTTTCTTTCATCTCTGACATTTCTATTATAGAGAAAGGGCAAATAGCAATATGAAAATATTTCCTCTAATTAATTCCCTTTTAATGTGCACAAACTTTGTGCACTGGGTCACTAGTATACTAATAAAAGCCGAAAATGCTGTGTCCAGTCGTCCAGTCATCCATTCAACCAATCAAAGCATAATATGCTAATGATATGCTAAGGCTGCCCAAGTGCTCGCTATGACGTGCACTGAGCACCAGGGGGCAGATGCTCTGACCAGTAGGTTAGCTTGCTGCTGGGGTCCAGCCAATTGCGACTGAGCAAGATGGGCTGGACATGCCCTGGTCCCTCCCATGGTCCCTCCCTGACTGGGCAAACTCCTGCATCCCTCCCAGGCCCTGATCGTGCACAGGTGGGGTCCCTTGGCCTGGCCTGTGCCCTCTCACAATCCAGGACCCCTTGGAGGATGTCAGAGAGTCAGTTTTGGCCCAATCCCGCTCAATGCAGGGGGAGCCCTGCTCAGCCAGAAGCCAGGCTCACGGTTGGCGAGTGCAGCAGCAGTGGTAGGAGCCTCTCCTGCCTCTGTGGCAGTGCTAAGGAGCAGCAAACTGAGCAGTCTGGCTGGTGAGCACATGGGGAGCAGGCCTAAGCTGTCAGTCAGACATTCCCCCGCAGGCTCCCAGACTGCAAGAGGGCACAGGCCAGGCTGAGGGACTCCTCCCACCCGAGTGCATGAATTTCATGCACTGGGCCTCTAGTTCCTTAATAATCAGATAATTAGGAGTACAGTACTATATTTACTGGTATTCTTTAATAATACTATGAGGTCACTGAATTTTTCCCATTTTCTCTTACTATTTTGATGTTTAGATCTGGGTAGAATTTTAGATGATTTAAGTAAATATCTGTCTATTTCTCACATTACAGTAGGTGGTATTATAATGCTCTGAATTTACTACTGCACCTATCTGTGTCCCTTAAAACCAGGAAATGGCCTAGGCCTGGTATTCACAATAAATGGACTTAAATGCCTGCCTGTTGATAGCTCTGAAACAATGAAACAAAGTCAATCAAACCAAGTCTCAGTGACTAAAATATTCATATGAAACAAAGTCAATCACATTGGTGAGCACAGCAGCAGTGGTAGGAGCCTCTCCAGCTTCTGTGGCAGCACTAAGGATGTCTGACAATGACTTAGCCATCAGTCAAACATCCCTTGAGGACTCCTGGACTGTGAGAGAGCACAGGCCGGGCTGAGGGGACCCCCAGTGCACAAATTTTCATGCACTGGGCCTCTAGTTCACTAAATAAAATTGAACCCATCCTCTTCCTTTCTCATTTTTTTCTGCCATC
>NW_006287459.1:1606067-1617874 GCF_000327345.1 Myotis davidii | reverse complement strand
GGTCACTGTATGTTTCCCATTTTCTCTTACTATTTTGATGTTTAGATCTGGGTAGAATTTTAGATGATTTAAGTAAATATCTGTCTATTTCTCACATTACAGTAGGTGGCATTATAATGCTCTGAATTCACTGCTGCACCTTTCTGTGTCCCTTAAAACCAGGAAATGGCCTAGGCCTGGTATTCACAATAAATGGACTTAAATGCCTGCCTGTTGATAGCTCTGAAACAATGAAACAAAGTCAATCAAACCAAGTCTCAGTGACTAAAATATTCATATGAAACAAAGTCAATCACATTAAGTCTCAGTGACTAAAATATTCAAATTGTTAAGAAAGCAATCAATGAAAACAGCCCAAGAAGACAAACGAAAATTAGTCACTAGACCTGAAACATAGCAAGTCTTTGGCCCAATGCACGAGCATCATGAAGGTTTGTTCTTCCTATGAAGAAAGACAAAAGCGCACAAGACCCTACCATAGTGTTTTTCTAAAATACAACAATTTACAACCCTCCAGGTGGAGACTATCAAATAAAAAACAATCTCTTAAAGCCTTTACATACTAAAATGTTTCCCCCTCTTGTTAATGCAGTTTGGGTGTTAGAACACCTTGGGAGAAACTCCACTCTAAGGAGATAGCATGAACTGTCCTGCTAAACTAAGTAGACTTTTCCTCATGGTTCAAAAATTTAACTGCATTGAAATGAACTTGGAGCCACCAATATAAGGAGAAATGTCACTAGAGCGGGAAACCCTTAAAAAGTTGGCAGCATAGTATAGCTGAAAATATCCTAGCAATCATTCAACACAAGGTGGAATTTAATAGAGTCAAGCACGCACCCCCCTTTCCATTCCCCTGTCCAAGTAACTCACAGCTTTCAATCTCCAGAGTGCAGTTCTGTTCATCCAGAGGATACCTTCGGAGATCCATCATACATGCAGCTGTGGTTGTGATTCTGTCAGGATGAGAGAGAGAAAGATAGCATCATAAGTATGAAGGCCTCCGGTTCCAGGCTTAACCAGCCCCGGATCATGTTACCAGTGGGCATAAAAATTTGGTGGTTAAAATTTTTGAAGGCAGGCAGATTGAATTTGAGTCTTTCTTTGCTGCTAACTAGTCTTGTGAGCCTGGGCTATTTAATTGAGCTCTATGAGCCTCAGTCCACTTATCCATCATAACACCTACTACATAGGATGAATGGCAGTGAGAATTAAAAGAGATGTGTGCTCCACAAATGCTGGTCATTATTATAGCCATTTTTATCCCATAGCATCCTGGCAATGTCTCTGCCAGTATCTTCAGCAAGTCCTGCCTATGAGTAGGTCATCTACAATATGCATCAAAGCCTACCTTCATCTCCTGCTACAACCTAATAATAAAACAACAAAACAACAACAACAAAACCTGTCCTCTATAACTTTTGGTGCCTAACACTACCCACTATTACAAAGATTTGTCAAATTCATCTCTGAGACCCTGGTCCACCTATACTCGATATAACCAGGAAAGAAACACTACCTTAGGATTGGTGTTCATACCACATAGTCACCAACTCCAGTTGAGCTTATGTTATTATGCAAACCCCCAAACCCTGACTCTAGATATCTCACCTGGGTTTACATTATCCCTCCATTTTCATTTGCCTGGGCTATGGAATCTGAGAGTAACTGAAATTCCTAGGCTATCACTCTTACGAACATTGCATATTACTATGGAATTGAGAAAGTACTTTTCTTTGAAAAATGGCATGGTCTTCTCTCACAAAGTAACATGTGATTGTAATGTAAAGAATTCAAAATATTCAAATTTAATAATAGAAAGCTTCCTTGCTAGTTTAATCCCCACAACATTGGAAATTTTCCATGAATATTCCTTGTGCAAATAGGAGTATGGCTATATCTTCTTAGAGGATAGCTTCTTAGACAGCTGCCTACCTGCTCTGAACCTTTCTTGTTTGCATTAACAATGCATCTTGGAATTGGTTTTATATCCGTAAATAATAAGCTGTCTTAAAAATTTTACTGCAATGTGTTCAGTTGTATGGAAATACCATACTTTATATTCCCAGTCATCTTTTGATGGACATTTACACTGTTTCCTGTCTTTTAGTTTTACAAATGAAGATGCATTGAATATACTGGTACACCCTACTATGTCTCACTACTATCTGTTGGCTATTTCTGGAAAGAGAATGGTTGGAAAAAGGTATATGCATTGTAAGTTTTGCCACATTGCCCTGGGTAGAGATTGTGCCAACTTACGCTCCCACTAACAGAGTATCTAAATTTGACAAAGTACTCTTCATTCCTATGTTTTTTGAGGCTGCCAGGGTGAGTTATTGTTTTGGTCATGTGTGTTAACCTAACAGGAACTTTCTTCTTAAAACACTGTTACAAAAGACCCTAATCCTTTCCAATTTCTCGCAGGCTTTCCTTATGAAAGATGAGAGTTCACAGGATGAGCATTGGGGCATTCCCTTTGAAGCCTTTCTTAGACAGGATATTGGTCAATGTAATCAGATTTATTTGAGCAATAGGCAAAAGCAAAGAAAAAAAAAATCAGGTTCAATTTATAAAACATTTCTTCCAAGTGTTTTACAAAAATTTTAAAGACTAGTTGTAGTCCAGAATTTAGCACATGCAAGGATTTTATTAGATTCTTTCTTGACTCCTGCTCTCATAATTACATGCATTAATTTTTTTTTACTTAAAAATATATACTGCATATCTTTTGTTTTCTAAAAATACAATTTCACAAGCCTGTTTTTATTGCCTGCAAGTATTTTAAAACAACCTTAATGAGACAACACAATACATATTTTTAAATGTTTTAAAAATTATCTATCTACCCTACTATAGTATTTGTTTCATAGCTTCTTATAAGTAAAAAAGATTGTGAAAATTATCTATAAACTAGAAGCCCAGCAAGAGAACTAGCGTGGCCCCACCCACGCGTGTGGCCTCACCGTGCTTGCCGCCCTGCACACCCACGCTGGTCTTTGGTTGTTATGGTGTTAGGGCCATGGGCTTTATATATATATATATATATTACTAAAGTGTGGCAAGTCCTATGATCCTATGGCTTAGCCAGTGGGTAATTTTCCCCCACAAGGGACATTCGGCCATATCTGTAGACATTTTCGATTGTCAGGCTGGTAGTGGAGGCCTGATACTTTCATCCAGTCGGTGGAGGCCAGAGATTCTGCTTAACATCCTGCAATGACCAGGAAAGCCCCCAACAGCAAAGAGGTATCTGTTTCAAAATGTCAGTAGTGCCGAGGTTGAGAAATTTGGTTTAATGGTGGCTTTCAAACCATTTCCTTTGAGGAAAACATGAATGAAGCAAAATCTTAAATAGAAGCTCAAGCTATAAAATAGAAATAAAATAAGTAAAAAGAGTATTTTATTAATATAACATTATCTTATAAGTTCAATGTTGACATCTATTTTAATGACCACACAAATTTGGAAGCAGGAATTATAATTAGGGCCTTAAATCTCCCTCAGCAGCAATATTTTTTTTTTGTATTTTATTAGTATAGTATTGAGAAAATCCTGATAATAGTGAAACATTTGTTTCTAAAAATCTTATATGACCAGTTATAGGCTACCCTGAATTGGGTAAAAAAACCCATACCTGTGTGCCAAGTAACCACCTCTATGATCAATGACACCTTTCTACATGGTTCAGATACATTCATAGGGAGTTGATCTCTAGCAGGAGCTTAATGATGAATTAACAGTGGTTCTCAACCTTCTGGCCCTTTAAATACAGTTCCTCATGTTGTGACCCCCAACCATAAAATTATTTTCATTGCTACTTCATAACTGTAATCTTGTTACTGTTATGAATCATCATGTAAATATCTGATATGCAGGATGGTCTTAGGCGACCCCTGTGAAAGGGTCATTCGACTCCCAAAGGGGTCGTGACCCACAGGTTGAGAACCGCTGGATTAAAAGGAAGCGTTACTTGCTTCAAAGCAAAAATTCTCCATGCTCTGCATAAATTAACCTGGCTGCATAAGTTAATATTGAGGCGGTCTTGAATGCATTAAAATGTACATAGGACACTATATAGTGTACTTGTTTTTTATTATAGTTTTAAATAATTATAATATTTTAACATAAAATTAGAATGAAATATTATTTGTGGGACTCTTAACAAGCTTTAGAGATACTTGAAAATAGCATTTGACTCCCACTGGTCGGCATATCTCACTTAATTGACCTCATTTTCAGACAGGTGTCATCTGGTTAATTAACCGCATCACATCAAAATCAGGACATGCCTTGAAATCTTACGCTGAACCACTGATTCACATGTTGTGAAGCTCTGGAGTTTTTACAAAGCAATTTGAAAAACTAACAAAGCCTTGTGTGTAAAATGAATAATTAATGTCCCATGTGCATGGATCCTACAGTGGCAATAATAAAAAAAACACTCAACTTTTGGAAAGCATAACTGAACTTTCTATTGCTATCTTTATGATCAATCCATTCAGCAATCAATAGATAAAATAAATCTAATTGATATTACCTTGGGAAACCATACATCACACCAGAGACTTGTCCATGACTTGATATTTTTTCAGTTATGATATCCTGGACAAGTTAGTTTCTCTTGCCCCAGATCCTATTATGATCCCAAGAAAAGCTGAGTAATCATAACTCAGAAAGGGAGGGAATCAAGGCAGCTCCAGGAAATTGAGCTGTAGGACGTGCCTGGCGACTTCCTCTGGAAATCTCTGACATTAGTGAAACAACTTCCTTCTTGGGATCTATTTGCTCCTAATGCACAATTCCCCAGAGTATTTCCTTGGTTCACCTCGGATTAGGTGCCAACTCTTCCAAAATTATTTAGTACGAGCTGGAAGGAAAGTCACAGGTGTACAAATATGGTCACCAGGAACCCACAAGGGTCCTGAGAAGGGAGGAATCATTGAGACTTTGACAGGACCCCTATACACGCAGAAATAGGTGTTGTGGCCTGTAGAAATTTATGCAACAGAGAATCAGTCTCTGCTAATTTAAGGGATTGCCATTTCTAGATTTTTTTAATGCTTATGGCTAAGTAAGCTGAATGCCTTGGGCTCTCTCTGAGGGAAAAAAATGTTCAGAAAGAATTCCCAGGATCATTAACAAATGATCTGGGTGAGAAGCAACAGTGAACATCTCTAAGAATGAGTACTCCCTCCCTGTTTTTCCATTTGTTCACTTGCTGAATGCAATTGTTCAGCAGTAGTCACCTCTGCAATTTGCTGGGGTCCAACCCCAGCAGGTCCAGGGGTCCCCAAAGGTGTGGACGGAGTCGGCGAAGAAGGAATGACACAGAGACAGCGTTCAGTTGATCAGCAGCCTTGCCAGGATCTCTAGCTACAATCTCCAGCCAAGTTCTGTGTCCATGTTCTCTTGCTAGGTTCTCCAGCCAGGTTCTCCAGGTTCTCCAGCCAGGTTCTGTAGCCATGTTCGAGAGAATATGGCACAAAATCAACCATAGCAAACCACAGAATGAGAAAATGAGCTTGTGGCCAACCCAAAGGACAACTTTCTAACCACAAGCTGGGAGGCCTGATGAGCTATAATTCTAGTGGTAATCCAACATGGAAATGAAGGGGAAAAGGCTTGTGTTTGATGCTCTATCTCTCAGAGGACACTGTTCTCAACAAGTCCTATAAGACAAAAGATAAGCAACCTTTCTCGGAGAGGTGACCTTGGTTAAAACACATAGTGCCAAGAAGGTGAGCAAATATATTAAGAACAGTATGCCATATATGCCAGGTCCCTTGAAACAGCAAGGATGGACCGGCTCCCGGGAGCAATTAATTAACATTCCCATATGGAAATGTGCTCACATTGTGGTGGAAGCAGCCTGATAATCTATATCTATGGGATCAAAGGTGCCAAAGATTAAAAACACAAAACAAAAAAACAAAACAAAACAACAAACAAACAAACAAAAAAACCCAAAACTGGATGGGTTGAGCATTTCAAGCTTAAAGTGTTTTTTGAGAATTTTTTTAACTTTTCACACTCAAGTCATTCATTTTAAAATTATTATTATTGGCCAATAGCAAATGAAGGTAGCATAGAGTATTACCAGCTAAAGCAAAAACATTAATTCCTGTTTTTCTGAACATAGCCTTCCCAGTGGTTCAGATTCATGAAAGCATAACATCCATCTGTCTTCTTTCAAAGACATTTAGAATGGCTTACATTATAATCCAATTTATTGACATTTTGAAGGTTAGGTCAGAACACTATAATAGGCTGTTAGAAGCTATGGTCCTGTGATACTTGGGAGTGAATGGAAATCATATTGCTGTAGTATTCATTTATTAAGGTGTAGTCTACATGGTCACTGACAGAAAAAGTCCCTGTAATTACAAATCATGTATATTTAATGTCTAAGGGCAGTGTGACCCTCATTGCTGACACAACACAATCCAGGAAGACCTGGCCCGTGAGTAGCTCAAAATCTAAACACACACACACACACACACACACACACCACTTTGCAAATACTGGTAAGAATGTGAACTTAAATAAAGGAACAAATTATGTACATATGGTTGGGATTTCAATTTTATAGAGATGAGCTCCCATGTTTTAAACTTAATTTCTGTAGAACATAACTGTACCAACTTAATAGAATCTGTTTTAAGAGGCTATGAGAACAGGGAGGGGGAAAGCCTGAACATGCTGAATTCTAATCACACTCATAAGATTGCTGAAATTGATAGTGAGTCACAATTACAAAGTTGATATCAGTATCACTTAGTAAAGTTTGTTTGAAGAATTGCTTCTTTGGCCTCAAGGCTGTACCCTCAATCCAGGTGAAGTTTATCACCCCAAAAAACTGATGAGAAACTGATGAGCAAGCTTATCCTCAGTTATAACCATTGAGTACATAAATTTTTTTCCCCTTAGCTAACACTTACTGAGTGGTGAAAAAAATATGTATAATCTTCATAATTGGCATCAAGTTTTATTTTTGGTAGGCTACCATGTTTAGGAAAATACCTTGGTATTTGAAGGTGAAATCCTGAGCATGTGAGAATAAACAAGTCATCTTTTCTGCCAAAGAACAGCTTAGATAGCCACCATTTTGGACTGTGTGACTTGGCAGCCACCATGTTGGCTGCATGACTTGCAGCTTCCCTGGGGGCCACCATCTTAAAACTTCCAATATGGGGGGGTTGAGAACATAGTCACAAAGGACCTGCCAAGGATGGGAAGTAGAAATTCTAGGCCTAGCAAATATATTCCCCTGAAATAGTCCATTGGGGAGAATGCTGAGATTCGGGGAGGGGGTGGGGGGCGGTGCGGGTGGCAGTTCCTGAATCAGGGACAGAAGACATTGCTCTGCTTTAGTGGATCTTAATGGAGGGGATTCTGTGGTGTAAACTTTTAGTGTGTTGTGTGCACCCGTATAAGAGTTTTTCGGTTGATGTTTTATGTCTTTCTTGTTTGTTTAATTTGTTTAAAAATGGGCAAGTCCTGCTTTGGGGAAGCCCAGTTATGTGTGGTGACGCTGAACACATGAAGTGACAGAAACTGCAGGAAAGTCCCAGCAGCTGTCAACAATTTTTTTCTTGGGGACTCTTCCTGCTCTCCCTCTCAGGGTGTTAGCCACCAGAAACTCTTAGCTAGTGAGATTTCTGTCTATGTGTCTGTAATGTAATGTTGACTTTCTATCTTTTAGGGACTTTAGTTTGCTCTTCCCTGGTTTATGAATATGGGGAAGTAAGCTATGCAGGCTGGGTTGGGCAGCAAGGTTAATGCTTCCATGATAATGGGCAGTTCTTGTATGAGGACTGACCACATTACAAGGGTGACTCCCACGTGCCGGGGTCATAGGACTCCCAGTCAGATTGGTATGTGCTTTGTTTGAATGAAAAGGGTAATCATGGTTAACAGCATAATTAATAGATCCCCATATATTATATGGTAATATAACCATAACTAGTCCCCAGTGTTCTGTTTTTCCCCATAACGCTGGGAGGAACAGATCTGTAGACGTACCCTCTAGCAGTACGCAGGGGCACTTCTGTTCTTACAGAGAAAAATAAAATAGTACATTGAGTTATCCCTCTTACAAAATTGGTCAAGAAAAAGCTTTAGGTAATAATTGGCTTTAAATTCTCAAAGTTGATGTAACTAAAATGAAGGGTTTATGATAAAGCTTTTCAGTAATAATTATAAATATGTTAATAATAAAAGTCCAGTCACTCTCTGTTGGAGGAAGGGGCCAGTTGTCCTTCTCCTGGTAAAGGCAGAGAGGCCTAAAAGAGAACAAGGGCAGACAGAGGAGGGGGATCCCTTGCCTTGCCTTCCCCTCCCTATGCGACGGGGGGACAATCTGAGGGAACATCCAAGATGGCGATTTACAATCCCAGCCTCCCCCTCAGGAGGAGGGCTGTCCTGATAAGGCTCCAACTGGCCACCAGGAAACAGCTTTTCTAGGTTGTGAAAGGAGTTGGAGCAGTGTAAAAAAAAAAAGAGTTAACACCTCTGCTGGAAGACCCACGTGGCCTAGCTGACCAGCTAGACGCATTTTTGGGCCCACCAGTGTATACATAGACCCGAGTCAATGTCTGTCTTGGGAATACTATTCTCGGGAAAAGAAGGGGGAGTGATTTGAAGGTCGGGTATGGCCATCTGGGAAAGGGAGCATATGGGTCACAGAAAAAGAGGAAGGAACTCTCACTGAGCCTTTAGCTCCCAAGGCCACATTCTCACACTCTTCCCAAAGAACATTTCTTTACTTAACAGTCCGGCTACTATCAGAGGCTGAACTCGTCACCCGAACCTTATCATGTTATCACTAAGGAAAAATGTGGCAGTTTTGAGTCCAAGCAGGTAGAGGTCTGAGAACAGGCTATGGGACCTGCTCCCTTCTCTCTCCACCCCTTTCTCCAGCCTCATATGCCTATACATAATTTTCCAAAGTCTTTGATAACTTAAAGGTTTTGGAGCATTGCTGGGTTAAATGATAAACATCTAAATATTTTGAAGTAACAGGATATTGAAACATTAATTAATTTGAATTTGCCTCTTAGGGAAAATACCGGTATAGAGGATGGATTTGAATCTATTAATGAATAAGTCTGGTATTTTATTGGAAATATCTCTTAAAATGTGAATGTATTGCTAATCTGAGGCATATTAATTACTTATATGCCACCTAAAAATTAAGGTTTCTAAGGGTTAAGAATTCTAAAATTATGAAAAGAAATTATGGTTTTGGTATAATAGAGAAAGCATGAGACATGAAAATACACTTTGAAGAAGAAAGAAAGTGGTTTCTAAAGCTGATTAGTTCTGAAAATTATAAGGTTCCTAAAGAGACATTTGTGAAAGTTATAGAATATTTGTAAAAAAAAAATGTTTAAAAGAAATTGAATAAATGACACAAGCTTAAAAGCCAAAATAAATAGAATAGGGAAATTGAAATAATTAAACAGCAATTTGGAGCCATCTAATAAACCCTATCTTCCCTAACCAAGGACACTTATGAGTGAATGATTTGCATTTTGCCTCCCTAAACAGAAAGTAAATAGCTTTTATCAATGTACTCAGGGAGACTGATAGCAGAAATCCAATTAGTGTTATTTGCTGACCACACCCAAAGACAAATGAAGTTAGAAAATAAACCTTATTTTGGTTAGTCCTTTTCTGAAGCAAACGTTCTATAAATTGTTACTGAAAGGGCGAGGGCTATGCCCTCCATCTCACCCCGGATCCTCCATGTTGGGGCAGTCGCCATGTGCTCAGGAAAGTACCTTCTTCCCGGAAGCCAGGATTTCTTTAAACTAACCAATGACAATCAAGGAACATGCACGCCATAGAGATGACCACATCCTGTGTAACGAGACCCGACTTGTGCCTGGCCAATCGGCAGGGCCCACAGTCAGCTCCCCTCCCCTCACTCCATCCCCCTATTAAAGCCCTGATTTTCTCACGGGTGGCACTCTGCTTCCGATCGCTGAGTCGACCGGAGGGCGGGGTCGAGTTAGCTAGCTCAATAAAGGACCTTCTGCTTTTGCATCGGACTGGCTCCCTGGTGTGTTTTTCTTGGGGATCTTGAAATCTGGGCATAACAGTTACATATTATATTAATCAGGTATTTAAAAAAAGTAATATTAGTTGTGGGAACTAAAGTTTTACTAGCTTATGTTTGTGTTTAATACTCTCTTGTCACTTTGAATACTATGTAATCTTTTGGTAGAATGGGTTTGACAACCTTCCTAGGGTTTAAATTTTAAGAAGTTTTTTGTTTGTTTTTTTAACCTAGAGTTGACTGTAGGTGATTCCAATAGGCCCTGGAATACCTCAATATCTTCCTACAATGGAAACTAGGGAGCAAATTTCTAAAGAACTATGTACTGGGTATGTCTTCTACTTTAATCTCTCTCAGGTTAGAAGGCCTCCTGACCCAAGGCCCTCTTGAGTTTCCGGTTCATCGCCATCAACCAGGGGACCAAGTTTGTTCTAATCAAGACTTGGAGGTGAAGCAAGTTGGAACCCTCCTAGGAAGGACCCTACCTTGTCTTGCTTACCACAGAGACTGCTGTTCGGACTGCAGAGTGGGGTTGGACCCATCACACACGGGTTAAGGGCAGACACACCTCAACTTGAACAGCCATACCACGGCATATTCCCTTGAAACTGATGCTAAAAACTGTGAGCTAGATTAATAACCATCATGTACTGAGTTCTATTTGCTTTAGAGATCTGACAAATTGCCGGGGCTTACAATGTGGGTTGGAGAAAGATATACAATCTGGATCATGCTTACCCAGTTAAGTTATTGGTTATAAATAACTTGAATGACCTGGATAGTTCAGCTTTTAGGTCAAAAGATTGGCTAGGACTAGATTTAGGAATAGAAGTCACAGGACAAGATCCCCTAGGCCACTGCCACCACCATGCAAATAGAAGTAGGATATAAGGGAATGAATGCCTGGGTGGAATGGATTAAATATCCTGTATGCACCCTAAATAAAAGCGATATTACGCCTGCGTGGCAGGAAGGCTAGAGGCCCAAGTGGTCCCATTTCTGTTCGGATGGACCTCAGACAGTAATGGGATGGAGTATGTGCTTGCCTTGTACCAGGAGGAAACCGCCTGGGGAAACACCTCCTGTAAGACTCTTGCCCTGTTGTTCCCATTCAACAGAGGTAAAGAGCAAGGACCCCCCAAACTGATCCAGCCCCCATCCTCGCACGTAAACTATACCTCCTGCCTCTCAAGGGGCGGGGAGGAGAGGGAGTAACAGTACTTGGAGTTTATGAGAAATTCATCTGGATGTGTAAATGGCCAAGTATCCTCAGAAGCCCATCCTGCTGCACTGTTGATACCCGGTGCTGATGTCTGGTGGCGTTATGGAGGACCCTGACTTGGGCCTTGCCCATCAAATGGAGCAGAACTTGTGATCTGATATAATTGGCTATCCCTTTCACTTTGGCATATGTAAACCTTTTTCAATGGACAGACTAGGAAGAGGAAAGAGAGTCCAGAGGGCTCCTTTGATCCCCATATATATACATAGGTTCCATTGGAGATCCAGGAGGAATGCCAAAGGAGTTTAAGGTTAGAAATCAGATTGCTGCAGGATTTGAGTTTGTTCTGTTCTGGTGGCCCACTGTAAACAAGAATGTGGTTAGATTAATTAACTTTACTATTTAGAGGCCTAGTATATGTAATTTGTGCATTCAGCAGGTGGTCCCTCAGCCCAGCCCATGCTCTCTTACAGTCTGAGAGCCCTTGGGGGATGTCTGACTGATGGCTTAGGCCCACTGTCC
>NW_006287459.1:1603283-1605851 GCF_000327345.1 Myotis davidii | reverse complement strand
GGGGAGGGGCTTCTGCCACCACTGCTGCGCTCCCCAGCCATAAGCCCAGCTCAGGGCTTCTGGTTGAGCGGCACTCCCCCATGGGAGTGCACTGACCACCAAGGGGCAGCTCCTGCTTTGAGCGTCTGCTCCCTCGTGGTCAGTGTGTATCATAGTGACTGGTTGTTACATTGTTCGGTCAATTTGCATATCAGCCTTTTATTATATAGCAATGGTTCTAAATCTGTGGGTCGCGACCCCTTTGGGGGTTGAACAACCCTTTCACAGGGGTCGCCTAAATACATCCTGCATATCAGATATGTACATTATGATTAATAACAGTAGCAAAATTACAGTTATGAAGTAGCAATGAAAATAATTTTATGGTTGGGGGTCACCACAACACGAGGAACTGTATTAAAGTGTCGCAACATTAGGAAGGTTGAGAACCACTGTTATATAGGATAACCAGCAAAGGCTTGTTAACTATACTCGAGATGCAGTTAAAGGTATAGCTGAACAACTAGATGCCACCAGCAGGATGACCTGGGAGAATAGGTTGGCCTTGAATATGATTCTGGCAGAAAAAGAAGAAATATGTGTAATGTTGGGGGTCAGTGCTGTACATTCATCCCTGACAACACAGCCAGATGGACCATCACTGAGGCCCTGCAGGCATTGGCAGCTTTAGCTAATGAGTGAGCTGGAACCTGGGATTGAGGACCCTTTCTCCAATTCACTAGACAATGGTTTGAAAGTAGAAGGGAGCGATGGCATTCATGTTCACCCCTTTGATTAGGAGTTACAGTGATGGGATGTTACATCATCCCATGTATTATCCAAAGGTTAACTGAAACCATATTGACCAAGCAGCAAATTAGTCTTCTCCTAGACACTGCGAGCATGAAAGTCAATGAATGTCAGCTGAGTTTGAAGAAAAGAGTTTAAATAAAGAAAAGGGGGGAATTGTGAGAATAAACAAGCCATCTTTTCTGTCAAAGAACAGTTTAAACAGCGCCAAGTTTGCTGCATGACTTACAGCTCCCTTGGGGGCCACCATCTTGAAACAGCAAAGGCCAATCCTCCCTTTGAATTAGCCAATGACGAAAGACTGTGTGCCTGAGCTCCAATCAAGAGTGAGGGACAGATCACGTGCATCAGGATTGAAAAGCCAAGCAGACCAAGCCACGTGCATCAGGATTGAAAAGCCAAGCAGACCGCCTGCTCACACAGTGTGTGTGTGCTCCCAGACCAAATGTGTGCATACCCTTCTACATAGAAGTAAAGATATTTGCCTTGCTGCCTGGCTCCCAAGTATGTTTAGTGTTCTACCAGGACCCCTGAATTGGGGGCTTGCCTTATTTCTTATAAGCATGAGACAGGAATGGTGAGAAAACAAAAGGAGATAAACTGCTCTGTAAGATTTAAGAGGAATTTAGATACGGGAAGCAAAATGATGGAGTAGCAAGAAAATTTTAAGAACAGTCATATTGAATAATCAATTTTAAGATTTTTGCATTGCAATGATAATAAATTTTTCTCTATTTACCTAAGCAAGCCTGCCCCCCCAAACAGAGAAAAATCCTTATGTAAATGTTTTATTTTTATTCTTGGAAAGGGGCTGCATTCCATATCTTGGCAGTATTCATGGAACAGTATTTTATAAATTGAACCAATTCAGCAAAAACTCAGTTCTGAAACCAATTCAGAGCTTCAAAGTCAGAGATGGCCAAATCATGTAAGCCCCACGGGGAGCCTCAGTAATCAGGGGGAAGGCGCTGAAGTCTCACAAATAATGGATTTGGGTTTTAAGCTATTCTTATCGGGTTTGCAAGGGGCAGAATGCCCTGAGATAATATTATGCTAGGATCTTATATGGGAAGGCACTGTTCTAAACATCTTAAATACTGTATTAGTTTCCTATTGCTATTGTAACAAGTTACAACACATTTAGTGGCTTAAAACAACACAAATTAATTTTCTTATAGTTCTGGAGGCCAGAAGTCCTTAAATCCAGGTTTCAGCAGGGCTGTGTTCCTTCTGCAGGCTCTCAGCGGGAGTCCATTTTCTTGCCTTTTCTATCTCCCGGAGGCTGCCTTCATTCCTTGTCTCACGGCCTCTTCCTCCATCTTCAAAGAACATCACTCCAGGGTCTGCTTCTGTCCTCACCTCTCCTCACCCTCTGACCACTGGGCCCATCCAGATAATCTCATCTCAAAACCTTAAGTTAATCACATCTGCAAAGTCCCTTTTGACTTGTAAGGTGACTTATTCACCAGTCTTGAGAATCAGAACACAGATATCTTTGGAGGACCATTATTCTGACTATGACACATGTATTATTGGATTTAGTATGTAAAATTGCATTTTTATGTTGATGTCATTTTTACATCAAATTCAAAGATAAAGAAACTGACACCTGATGGGATTAAAAAATGTTTCCAAATTTACATGGTCTGTAAATGGTAGCACTGGGATCAAAATTAAGATTATTCTAGACTCAAGAGCTATAATTGAGGTTTATTTTCTTTCCAGTTATCATATTCAGTCCAGTCTAAGCAGGGAACAATTAGTTCAGGAAAATTTCTC
>NW_006287459.1:1600829-1603102 GCF_000327345.1 Myotis davidii | reverse complement strand
ATTAGAGTTCTTCTAATTATCAGTAATTCAGAACATTCTTTACCTAATAAATAATGTGTATAAAAATGATAGAGGACATATACTGGAAACCAGGGAATATTGTGAGCATTGAGGCCTTAGCATGTAAAATATCCAACTGCACCTTTATGCTGTCAAATTTATTTTGTTTTTGTTTATTTTATTATTGTCATGTCTCAGAAAATGACAAGATGTCTATTGGTTTCATAAAATGGCCAGGTAGGATATGCTTATCTCTCATTTGGAACAATCTTTGCCATTTTTTAAAATAAAAATACCTTATATCAGAGAAATGGTTACATTGTCAAGAAGGCATGAAATTCACTCAGGAGAGAGAGTGCAATCCCACACTTACTCAGTTGGTGGCAATTTAGACCAAAGATGCCTTAACCTTGATTTGTGAACAGAGGTATGATACAGGTGGGAAGCAACATGGAACAAGGAAAGAGAAGAAGGTTATTATATGAACACACCAGGTCAATGCTGGATACACAGTAGTCACTCAATTAACTATAGCTATTATTGTTTTAAAACTATATGCTTCTAAATAAATACATGTAAGATTACTAATACAAATACATTGTAAGATTAATACACAGGCATAGTAAAACATCTAGAAAATACAGAAACGTTATAGATAAAAGAATAAAAATAACCCATAATTTCATTACTAAATCTTACTATTAATTTCATTTCTTCTAAATATACTAGAGGCCCGGTGCACAAATATTTGTGCACTTGGGGGGGTCCCTCAGCCCGGCCTGTGCCCTCTCGCAGTCTGGGACCCCCCAGGGGATGACCACCTGCTGGCTTAGACCCACTCCCCAGGGGATTGGGCCTAAACTGGCAGTCAGACATCCCTCTGACAGCCAGGGAGTCCTCAGGGGATGTCCACTTGCCAGTGGGGAGCAGGCCTAAACTGCAGTTGGACATCTTTAGCGCTGCTGAAGAGGCAGGAGAGGCTCCCACCACCACCACTGTACTGGCAGCCATCAGCCTGGCTTGTGGCTGAGCAGAGCTCCCCCTGTGGGAGTGCACTGACCACCAGGAGGCAGCTCCTGCATTGAGCGTCTGCCCTC
Source organism: Myotis davidii (assembly GCF_000327345.1). Lineage (NCBI taxonomy): Eukaryota > Metazoa > Chordata > Mammalia > Chiroptera > Vespertilionidae > Myotis > Myotis davidii. Next base: position 1,602,005 of record NW_006287459.1, on the reverse strand, counting down.
TGGTGGTCAGTGTGTGTCATAGTGATCAGTCATTCCCAGTCCTTTTGCTGTTGGGTAAATTTGCATATTACCCTTTTCTTATATAGGATAGAGGCCTGGTGCATGGGTGGGGGCCAGCTGGTTTGCCCTGAAGGGTGTCCCACATCAGGGTGGGGGTCCTGCTGGGGTGCCTGGCCAGTCTGGGTGAGGGGTTGAGGGCTGTTTTCAGACTGGCCACACCCCCTTCAGGGTGGGGGTCCCCGGTGGAGTGCCTGGCCAGCCTGGGTGAGGGGCTGAGGGCCATTTTCAGGCTGGCCACACCCCCTTCAGTTTTGGGGGGTCCTGCTAGGTGCCTGGCCAGTCTGGGTGAGGGGCTGATGGCTGTTTGCAGGCTGGCCAGGGCCTCCAGCCATCCAAGCTCCCAGTGAAGGCTGGCTGGAAGCAGGTATCTGGGATTTATTTATCTTCTGTAATTGAAACTTTGTTGCCTTGAGCGGAGGCCACAGCTGGCCAGGGCAGGTGGAAGCTTGGCTTCCTACATCGCCGGGGCAACCAAGCCTCCTGCTTGCTCCAGCTCCATGGCTGCCAGCTGCCATCTTGGTTGGGTTAATTTGCATATTGTTGCTCTGATTGGCTGGTGGACGTGGCTTGGGTGCATAGCGAAGGTATGGTCAATTTGCATGTTTATCTTTTATTAGTGTAGATTGTTTAATAAAGTTGAAATTATACTGTACTTAACAATTTCATTTGTTGCTTTTGAGGTAACTGTATTGGTAAGGATTTTTTTAAGTCATCATTCTCCATGAGCACAATTTTAATAGAGTCTCAAAATTCTGTTATATAGACACTCCACGATTTACTTACCATTCCTCAATTGTAACACATTAGGTACTCTTTGGTGATTCTTTAAAAAAACAAAAAACAAAAAACACCCACACTACAACCAATACTACTCTTATAGTTTTATTTTTTTATTTCAGGTTTCTTCTTTCTTTTCCCCTTCTGTTTGGTATTCTTAGTGCTGAATGTTAATAACACTCTTCTCAGTGCAACTCCAATCAGTCATTTTCAGGTAATTAGCTACATATTAAACATTGTGTAAATGGCTCATTTTTTTTAATGGGCTTATTTTTATTCATTTCTGTCCGGATGGGGTGATTCATGAACCACTTTGTGAATATAAGAAGCAGTTCATAC
>NW_006287459.1:1593130-1600810 GCF_000327345.1 Myotis davidii | reverse complement strand
GGGGGGGGGGGGGGCAAAAAAAGTAATAATAAGGCAGTAGTAATTAATAGATCCTTGTCAAGGATCTAATGCCAATCTCAGTCATGTTTTACCATAGATGTCTGGCTGAGTTCAAGACAGGCTATTTTTTCCCCAAATCATATTATATTCATATATCTGTGAAGTATAAGAGCATGTATTAAATTTCTACTATGTCTAATGTTTCCTAATAGTGATTAGCTGAAATACATCCTAGGGGGCAGAAAAAAATAAGGCTTCCTAAATCAGAGCATCTTTATTCCCATCATCTTGATCATAAGGAATTTCTATGATGGACAGATCACGAGGAATTAAAATAATAACAAGCCCTGTAATAATTATAACAATGGGAAGGGACTTGGAAATTGAAGTGAAAGTCAAAATCGAAGTCAAAGGAAATGTTTACCTTGAATTGGATGCCATGATTTGGTAATAAGTAAGTACAGGATAATTAAACAAGGACTCAGTCAGAATTAGGAGGTAAAGATATGCCTTCTTTCACTGTTACTGTTTTGGGGGATTATTTGCAAAAATGCTCTATTGCTTTGCTACATGATGATTTCTCCCAGAACAAAGAGCTGACACATTTTCTGAAAGGTAATCAGAATAATCTTGAAACTGTATTCCTGAAGGAGCAAAGTAAGATTCAAGAAGGACAGAACATTAAAATACTGCATTGTCTTAGGACATGGCTTTCCCTTGAGAAACAAAACAAAACACAAAACAAATATGAGTCAGGCAGGTGTATAAATTGTGCAAAATTGTGAGCTCCCTATGGAAAAGAGAGCAGGCTTGAGAAGATCTGCTTTTTCTTTTTAAAGAATTACAAATTTTAAACTATTCTGAGAGTAGTAGAGAAATATTACTTCTACCACAACAGCTACTGTGGTATATTAGCACTGTGGTATATTTATATTCAATGCCCCTTTCGAAGGTATGTTGGATTTTTGCATGTTTGTAACTGTGTTCAAGATTACTTTTTCTGCCCTTTAATTCTTAATCATAATAGTTTCTTCCTTGGCATCAGAGTTGCAATATTTTTTTGGTAGAACACAATATACCTTACTTTGGATACTTAGATGGTTTTCAATTTTATCAGTTTAAAATAGGTTAAAATCAAACATTTTCATGACTGTATGGCTTTTTCTACATTTTGGATTATTTCTTTAGGATAGAAACAGAATAAATAGAATTACTATACCCAAATATATAAAAAAAAATTTGGCTTCTTAAAAGATTGTCTGAAATTATAATGCAAAGGAGTACTAATTTTCCTACACTATTGCTTAATTGGATGCTGTACTTTTTTTAATAGATGAAAATTGGCACTTTCAATGTATTTTAATTTTTTATTACTAACATAGTAAAGTATTTTTAATAAATTTGCTTACAAATTGTATTTGGAACCATTTTTTTCTCCAGAAACTAAAATCATTAGTGGTGTATAATTTTATGATTAAAAGAAGACCAATAATAGAATTTTACCAAATGTCAGGCAAGAGTACAGAATCCCATTATTGATTAACTTTGCTGCCATCTTATTCAGTTAATTAGGTGAATAAATTGTATGTTGAATTTAATATGCATTTTCATGGTTTTGATTTTGACACGTATTTTCATGGTTTTACTGTTAATTTTTTGAAGTACAATTATAGAATGAAAAATCTAAAATAAAGCTTATATTGCTTTTTGGAGTTCATAATGAACACCATCCAAATTAAGCTAATTGAGAGGTGATCATGCATTCTAAAAGGCAAAAATAGGAAGCGGATTTCATATGTTTCCAAGTTAATGATGAAGCATTCCAGATATTGCAATAATAACAAAAATATTATTTCTATCTCAGGGCTTTTGTAAAGCAAAAATTTCCAAAATAGAGCTATAATATATAATTATCTTTTCTATTCATTTTTCAAGTACAATGTTAAGTTTTTCAGGTACAGTTCAGCACGACCAAGCCATTCCACACCAGAGATGTTTATTCATCAAGCATTCCTGTAATAGCAAATGGGTGAAGGTCCCAACTCTCCAGCAAAGCAAAAACGGATGCCATGGGCTTCTTAACAGGAGTTAAAATGAATAAACTAGATCTCTATGCATCAACATGGGTATGCCTCACAGAGTGTTGTGTGAGAAAACAACAACATAGAAACTATAAAAAACTACATTTATTTAAAATTCTACAAGACTGAATATTTCTTGAGAAATCATGAGTACGTGTGTGCGTGTGTGCGTGTGTGTGTGTGTGTGTGTGTGTGTGTGTGTGTGTGTGGTAAAAGACAAAAATAGACATTAAAATGATACACATAGTGATTTTGGCACAGTAGTTGTGTTGGGGGAGGGAAGGACAGATAGGATGAGAGGCAGATGGAATTGTAATGATCTCTGAAAGTTCTCCCTGTCTTCCACCCATCTTTTATTCCCTCCCTCCTTTCCTTCCTGCCTCCCCTCCCTCTCTTCCCTTCCCCTCTTTTCCTTTGTCCATCTTGCTGTCGTTCTTTCTTTAAAGAAAGATGAAGCAAATAGGGCAGCACATTAACAGATTTTTAACCTGTCCATTACTCTGCAATTTGATATCCACAGATAAACCCCTAAGTAACCCACTTACACTCTTATTTTAAATGTTGTTCTGAACTGTGTGTAGCCACCTTCCTGTCCTCCATCCCAGAATTACCATTAAAAAAGGAAAGGAATACAACATCTCTCTCTCCCCCACATTGACTTTCTACCTAATTGGTATTTAATAGTGGGCAGGATTGTAATCTTCTGCAATGAGTCCCTTCAGCTAAGAAATCTATCACCTTATACAGATCTCAGTGTTTGAAACTGATATATCATTCCTCACATTTCTCATCACAATTTGCAATTATACATTTATTTATTTGAGTACTTGTTTCTTCTGTGAGTGACCACTTGAGTGGATGGTAAGTGCCAGCAGCATTAATGACTCACTTACCAGCTTCCAGCCCAGTGTCTGGCACAGGATTGAAGTGTAAATTAATGGAATTAATATGTAACTTAAGGAAACACTGAAACCATCACTTCTTTAAAAAAAGACAGAAAAAGGCCAGCATGCTGTCTTTATTTAAAAACGATGCCAACGTTGTTTGGAATATAGGTTCAGGATAAAGATCCTTTCCCCCCATCCCTATTCAATTTCTTATTAGGAGTCATCTTGTGTGTATTTGCTAAATACACAGCCACAGGACCTAATCAGTTAGATAATTCCTAGGACCATGAAGCTGCTAAAAGCATGCGTAAATGAAGCCAGTTATCATGGACCTTCATCTGTTACCATTTTTAGATGCTATATAGCTTAAGAGAAAAGTGGTTATAATACTGGCACTTGCATAAGATAGTCCAACTGGCAGTATAGGTTCAGGGATTCTTCCTTCCCTTACTTTTGAGAAAACAGATAGGTTAGGGCCTCAAGGTACAGAAAATTGGTTTCCATTCCAGGAGCAAAATAAGGATTGTCCTTGCCAAGAAGATGAAAGGGCCTTTAGTGGTTAAATTAGTCCCTCTCACATTAGGCTGGACTTTTCTATGTGAAAAGCAAATATTTACAAATCATGAGAGTATTTTAGAAAATCATTAAAACATCAAATTTGCATCAGCATTATTAGAATGCTAACTTCACAAGTGGTTAATAATTAATAATTCATGTTGACTCGATTTTTTAATTTATAAGTGAAGAAAAATGAAGGACCCCTTAGATAATCTAAAGGATAACCTAGATAATCTAGGAACTGGAACAAAAATGGACATAAAGAACAACTTAAAAATATCCTGTAACAGGAAGTAACATTTTCACACATGTAAAAAAATATATAAATAGCACACCTTCAACATTTTAAGTATAATTTTAACTATCATCAGTATTCTCCATTGAATATTAATAATGCAAATTTATCTCTATTTATATCCATTTATACACAAATACATAATTTATACCTCAAGAAGGCTATGATTAGCTTATTAAAAGACAAGTACAAGTAAACTGCATAATTCACAGAAGTTCTATGAATTTCCTGCCCTTTTTAGGGTAGACCTTATTTTTAAAACAAGTTTTAGTCTCTAGAAATTTAGAGAAAATGAATATACATTCTGGTGCCAGGTTGGTACTAGCCTTATTTGGGAGATCACTTTGTAAGTTATATAAATGTCTAACCACTATGCTGTAGAGCTGAAACTAATATATTGAATGTCAACTGTAATTTAAGAAAATAAAAAATAAATTAAAAAATAAAAAGCATGAAATAAAAGAAAAAAAAACACACACCAAAAACAGCAACCACTAACAAACAAAAAAACCTCCGCTCTTGCCCATGCTTTTCCCTCGCTTCTCCGCCTCCTCACTAACCCCGGTGCTTCCCCATGTGGACCTGTGTGCCCTTCCTCTTGGGAACTGTGAGAAGAGATTCTTTTTTCAATAGCGATTGTCTCCTGATCTGTTGGCCGCATTAGACTTGAATATAAAGAAAATCGGAAATATCTCTAAAAACAGAAAAAAAGCTTAATCAAAGAACTTACATGCATATATGCATTGCCCGTGGACATAGACAATAGGGTGGTAAAGGCCTGGGGTGGGAACTAGGTAGAGGGGGGCAATGAAGAAATATAAGGGGGGACATCTGTAATGCCCTCAACAATAAAGATAAGTTAAAACACACACACACACACAGAAAATAGTCAAATGTGCACTTCTTCTTTTCTTCCCTTTTTACTAACATTCTCAAATTAAATCACAGAACAAGAAACCCCTAAATACACTTTATTCATAAATGACACATGAGCGCATATATGGATTGCTAAAGTTCTATTTAAAATATGTTCTATTTAACTGAATATATATATATATATCTTTGCCTATGTTACATTAAACATAAAGTTATTTCTCTGCCATTACCCTTGAGAATAATAAAATTCATAGGGACCATTTTAAGGTTGATGGAAACCTGAATGTTCCAATTAACTCTGGTAATTATTATTCGGAATAAAAGACTGTTTTAGCACCTTGTCCATTTAAATGAATAAACAAATGGTGCAATCTTATTATTCAATGAAAAAAAACTGCATAAGTCAGAACTAAATTTTGGTGAAAACCATTATCTTACGAAACAAATTCAAAATGCTGTATCCAATAAATCTTATTCTTAAATTGTAATTATTTATAAAGAAAATGTTGTGCAATGTACATATTGAACTTAATTTTGAATATCCCTATACATAATAATTTGGGTTTAAAAAACAAGGATTCCTGAATTTTCAATATTTTAAAATATTTGAATGAAGTTTATTAGTTTAATATTTATGAATATTGTACTAATTAATCACCAATAATCTTACAGCAACTGGTATATTTGACAATATTCCAAACTTATAATATCACTTATGTAAATAGAGAGTATTAATGATAGAAGTGCAAATAACATCTCTATCTTAAAAATCGAGTCTTAAAATTTCACAAATTTTCTACAAATAAATTGCTTTATGTAATAGAGAAATTTACATGCTACATCTAATATAGCAAATAGAAAATTGAGAGTGGAAGGAATAGTGTTTGGTACTTTGCATATATTATCTTCCCAAATCATCAGTATCTCTCCATGCTGAGAATTGTTTGGTCCGAAGAGAAATCTGTTATATCAAAGCAGGGAAAGATATCATGACCCACTAGTTCTATGTTTCTATATTTACTTTTGACCTGTGGCAAAGCATAGAGCTGAATTTATCAACACTCTATTCCTTTGTATCTATAATTCAGGAAGGCCATTCTCATTTCATAGAGAAACTTGTGAAAGATTTTGAAATGAACCAGAAAGTTTACTAGATGTCTTTGTCTAGTGGTCAGGGCAATCTCCTCTTTCATTGTCTAAGACATATTTTGCAACACTGTACATCCTAGAAAAATGATAGTAATATAAGTGATTCTTATCACAGAATTGCAATGGTTACTGATTATTGCCTTGCGGGTATTGGCCAGTTTTGCCAGTTTGCGTCTATGCATAAATTCTCTTTCATATGCGATGTCTTTTCAGTGTATCTGTCCTTGGATTTCCCTTTGAACTGATTGTAACATCTTACTAGTTCTCTCATTAATGAGTAAATTGAAATCTCCGATACGTTTTTGTTCTATATTTTTACATCATTTTTATCTTTTTAAAATGATTGCCCTTTTACAGCATTGGTGGTAGTCCATCAAGATGACTAATGGACTTACCTAACAGAGACAGGTAACGTGTTCCCAGAAAAGTGCACCTTATTGGCAGCGTAAGCTCAGGCATGACTTTCCTTGGTTCCCAGAGTTGAACTATGTACATATTGATTCATCTTAAGGTGAAACACAAAAATGTAACTTTGCTGACTCCTTTGCTCTCTTTTCTTTCCCTCTACTGATTTTTTGTTTTTGTTTCTGGTTTGCATGGCAGCCAATATGTTATTTCCTGTTGGTGACAGCAATGATTGAGAATTGGTTTCATGGTCTGAACATGTAATGATTTCTGTAAGTAGGCTAATGGATTATAGAGTTAGAGTTCTGCACTCTGTTGGATAAGAGACAACAGAGAGTTTCATTTGTTAGTCTTCTTTGTTTGTTTTATCTATTTGATCAATTTGAGCTCGAGACAATTAAGAATCTTGTGTTCAGTGGAATGGAAAGCAGCTGTTTGATATCTGGATCATGAATTTTTGTGTTTCTATATTTACTTTTGACCTGTGGCAAAAGTGTAGGTCTGAATTCATAAGCAGTTTAAGTGTCTTTGTGCCTAGAATTCAAAAAGGACTTTACTTCTCATTGTGAGAGTATTAATAAATGAGATTATAAAGTCTTAATATAAAGGGCTCTCTCCTGATTGGTTTATTTAGGTAAATAAATCCTAATGTAAGGAAAATATTTCTAAATTCCCCCCAAATACAAAACAACAACTGTATTTTTAACATTTTAAATGTTTCAGACTTAAATGTTTTCTTTATCAAAATCAACATAGGAACATTTATGGATCCACGTTCGCCTAGTTAAGATAAATCTTTGGTAAATGGACTTAGTTTAATAATTTTGGTTTAATGTAAAACAGCTACATCTTTTCTATTTATCAATATTAAATGTAATGAAAGCATACTTTTTGCTCTACTTTGATTTGCTTTCCCTAAACTTCTAAGCATTTTCTAATCAACTGTACTAACATTATTACTTACTCTGTAATACGTAAGATTTTGAAAAATGTGAATTTGTGTTCAAATAAATTGAATCATTATTCTGACAGACTTTATTCCAACAGCAATTCTGTTTTGTAATACATCATCTTGAAGATAATTTTCCTGATATCTAGCTTAAACCTTGGACTAATATTAAATTGAATGAATTAATAAATAATCAGTATTTATGTAGATTTATTTTAACATTTTGATAGTTGCATTTTTCCCCTTTTTTTCTTTATTAAGGTATTACATTTGTGTCCTTATCCGGCCTTTCCCACCCCTTTCCCCGCCAGCTCATGCCCTCACCCCTCTGGTGTCTGTGTCCATTGGTTAGGCTTATATACATGCATACAAGTCCTTTGGTTGATCTCTCCCCTTTATCCCCACCCTCCCCTACCTTCCCTCTGAGGTTTGACGGTCTGATCGATGCTTCTCTGTCTCTGGATCTGTTTTTGTTCATCA
>NW_006287459.1:1591153-1592595 GCF_000327345.1 Myotis davidii | reverse complement strand
CAAGGTACATGCCCTTGATCAGAATCGAACCTGAGACCCTCCAGTCCACAGGCCGACACTCTATCCACTGAGCCAAACCGGCCAGGGCTGTTTACCTTCTTTGTCTTAAGTTGTATGAGTTCCCTGTAAATGTTGGAGATTAAACTCTTATCAAAGATAATATTGGCAAATATATTCTCCTATGCAGTGGGCTTTCTTGTTGTTTTGTTGATGGTTTCTTTTGCTGTGCAGAAGGTTTTTATTTTGATGTAGTTCCATTTGTTTATTTTTTCTTTGGTTCCCATTGCCCTAGGAGCTTTATCAGTGACGATATTGCTTCAGCATATGTCTGAGATTTTGCTGCCTGTGGATTCCTCTAGTATTTTTATGATTCCTTATCTTATGTTTAAGTCCTTTATCCATTTTGAGTTTATTTTTGTGTATGGTGTAAGTTTGTGGTCAAGTTTCATTTTTTTTTTTTTTTGCATCTATCTGTCCAATTTTCCCAACACCATTTACTGAAGAGACTGTCTTGACTCCATTGTATGCTCTTGCATCCTTTGTCAAATATTAATTGGGCATAGTGGTTTGGGTCATATTCTGGGTTCTCTATTCTATTGCATTGGTCTATATGTCTATTCTTGTGCCAGTCCCAGACAGTTTTGAGAACAGTGGCTTTGTAATACAGCTTGATATCTGGTATTGAGATCCTTCTTTGTTCTTCTTTCTCAGGATTGCTGCAGCTATTCAGGTTTTTTTTTTATTTTTTTTTCCAGATGAATTTTTGGAGAGTTCGTTCTAGGTCTGTGAAATATGCTGTTGGTATTTTAATGGGGAATGCGTTGAATCTATAGATTGCTTTAGGTAGTATGGGCATTTTAATGATGTTGATTCTACCAATCCATGAACACGGTATGTTTTTCCATCTGTTTATGTCTTCCTCTATCTCTTTTTTCAGTGTCTTATAGTTTTCTGAGTACAGGTCTTTTGCCTCCTTAGCTAACTTTATTCCTAGGTATCTTAATTTTTTTTTTTTGTGCGATGGTAAATGGGATTTTTTTTTTTATCTCTCTGTAAGTTCACTATTGGTGTATAAAAATAAGATAGATTTCTGAGCGTTAATTTTGTATCCTGCTACATTGCCAAATTCATTTATTAAGTCTAATAATTTTGAATAGATTCTTGAGGGTTTTCTATATTCAATATTATGACACCTGTGAATAGAGACAATTTTAATTCTTTTCAATTTTTGATGCCTTTTATTTCTTCTTCTTGCCTGATCACTATGGTTAGCACTTTCAGTACTATGTTGAACAGAAGAGGTGAAAGTGGGTGTCGTAAGTGTTTCCCTCCACGTCCTGCGTGGTTCAGGGTTCGGGTCTGGAAGAGGAGCCGCACACAAATGAAATAGAAAAGACACAAGATAATTTGGGAATATTGGGGGACAAGGAAGCAAGTCCAAG
>NW_006287459.1:1581043-1590983 GCF_000327345.1 Myotis davidii | reverse complement strand
ACTATGTTGAACAAGAGTGATGAAAGTGGTCATCCCTGTCTTGTTCCTGTTCTTAGGGGAAATGGTTTTAGTTTTTGCCCATTGAGTATGATGTTGGCTATAGGTTTGTCTTATAAGGCTTTTATTATGTTGAGGTATGATTCCTCAATTTCCGCTTTGCTGAGGGTTTTATCAAGAAAGGGTGTTGGATTTGGTTTTAAAGTAAATGTTATATTTTAACATTTATTTTTTTAAAAGTGAAAAAACTCATGGACATGGAAAACATTGTGGTGATTGCAGGGGGAGGAGGGGGGTTGACGGATGTGGAAGAGGGTATAGGGGAGATAAATGGTGATGGAAAAAAATAAAGATAAATAAGAATATAAATAAATAAATAAAATTTATATACCTTTGCTTTTTTTTTTTTAAAGCTATGGAGTGGCTATAACTTTGGGCTGTGTTAATCAATGTGTTTATTTTTGGCACTTTAGAAAAGACGTTAAAAGGATGAATGGGTATGTCTGTAAAAAGGTGGGTTAAGTGTGTTCATGCGTTTTGCTAGTCTGATGCAATACTTACATATGAGAGATTTTTCAATTTTCCTCTCTCTAGTTTTCTTTGTGAGATACAAGTTCATTTCTTTGACTAGAAGTTATAATTAATAGGACTGGCTGAGACTATTCTAGGAGTAATAGTGACAAAGAAATATTATTCAAGTAAAAAGAAATAGTTTTATTTTAAAGTCATGATTCTCAAATTTTTGGTCTCCAGATCCATTTATACTCTTATATCCCATGAATGTTTACCATGTTTAAAATTAAAACTGATAAAAAATTAACATGTATTTATTGATTCATTTTAAGAGAGCATGATGATTGTATTGCATGTTAACATCTTAGTGTTATTATGAAAATAGTTTTTACCAAATAGATTGCTGGATAAAGAAGCATTGCACTGAGCAAGGTGAAGCTTATGTATGGTCCAGAATATGAAAAAACATGATGGACAAACACTGAAAGTAAATTTTATTTGCATTTATTTCTAATACCCGAGGCTGACAAGCTATGAAAAGCATTACAATTTTAGCAAAGTTTGACTAAATCATGGTGGGCTCACTTACTTGATTTACTGACTAATACCTTTTCCTACAGTATGAGAGATTATTCTTTACCTTCTGTGTAATCAGTTACTTAGAGAGCAAAGACTCTGTCTCTTAATTTTCTGTGCTTTATTTTGACATTATTATGTTCTGGATTATTTAAGAAATATGGACAACAAAGCTTGCACCCATGACCCTATCTTAATCAAATGTTCAAATCTCTAGCAACTTATTTGATTTTGAATTTATATACCTTTGCTATATTTTTATTGATTTTAGTGAGAGAGGGAGGGAGGGAGAGCGAGCGAGAGAGAGAGAGAGAGAGAGAGAGAGAGAAAGAGAGAGAGAAAGAGACATTGATTTGCTGCCTCCTACAGGCCCCTTACTGGAGACTGAGCCTGTATTCTCAACATGTGCCCTGAGTGGGAAGCAAACCAGACTGGTGACCTCTTGGTGCATGGGCCAACACTCAGCCAACTGAGCCACACTGGCCAGGGTTGGTTTTGCAATTCCTAAATCAGATCAGATATGTATCTACATCTATATCTAAGAATCCTTTACATATAAAAATATATTTTAATTTTCCCAGAGGGCCTCTGAAATATCACATAATAATTTTATAAGAAATGCATGTGAAGAGTTGTCAAGTAGGAAGATATGCTCAGCCTGCCCCCAATTAAGTTTACATAGGTGAGACGTTATTACTATAAATATTTCAGGCAGTGTGGGCCTCATGGGAAGAAATGTGTCAGTGTCCTTGCTTTTCATACGTATTAACCTCAGAGAAACACTGTTCAAAAGTCTTACTAAATAGTTCTCTCTAATTTCTCCATGTTTACCATATATTTTCTATATTTATCTGAGTCCTGATGGGGTGTTTTGCCTGAAGATGTTAAGCAACAAGGGTATAGTGGTTTGTCATAATTTCAGTTAACTTTGAAAAGTGGATACTTTTCCACAGTCTTACTTCATTAATTTTAATCTAGCATCTTCTAGACAGGAAGGTCCCAGTCTGGCTCCACCTGTGCTGTTGAGATTTATTTCTAGACAAAATTGCAAAATAGATAGTCATACAGTATTTCCTGCTGCATGTGGGGGCCATATACCTCATCTGCTAAATCTTCTGAATTTCAGCATAACTGAGTCCCATTCCCTGAAGGTTCCTATGATGCATTGCTATCTCATTGCTATTTCTGGGTCTTGTAATGCTTTCCACAACAGTCTCAAGGCTAAAAAATGGTAGAGACCCTGGTGGGGGTCAGGTTTTTGGCTCATTTGTCCCTTGTTATGGCTTAACTTCTGACCTAATCTATGTGTAGAAGCAGAAAGGCTGATACACTGTCCTGGAACTTCCCCTGCTTACCCAGTGTTCCTCTATGGATTTGACAAAAGAATCTACTAATTGGTAGACTAAACTTCTAAAAATAGGGCACATGCTATTTAGGGAGTAGCCAATCTACCATAGTGAGCACAGATAAAAGACCAATAAAAAAAGAAATTTCCTGTGGTGGGGTTTAATTTCCCAGAGGCAGGCTGAAGGTAGAGAACAGAACAGACAGGTGTTCACAGCATTTGGTCTGTTATAATCTACGAGTAATCTCTCCCCACCCCCAACAGCAATAGCTGCGCAGTCTTCGGTTTGTGATGACCGCATTTCAGGTTCGACTTGTAACGGTGATGCAATGAGATTGCTATCTGCCAGTTGGATCTCATTTCAAAGAGATAATGCACTTTATTTTTTGAGTGAGCTCATTTAAAATAACCGTTTCAAAATACAAAATGGAGAAAAAAACGGTAGAAGGAAAAATATGATTCTTGACAATGTGGCATTTTTTGGTTTGTTTTAGTTTTCACTCAGACAGAATGGGGAATTGGTAAGGTCTCTGTGGACTGACAGTCTCTGTTTCACATCATCACAGATGATAATAGGTCCTCAGGGAAGACTCAGAATTCCACTGCTGATGTGCGTATCTTCTTCACTCTGAAGATAAAAACTCAGCTAAAAAAAATCTCTGATGCTTACTCTTCACTCACTCACTCATTCACTCACATATCTTGTACTTATCAATCCTCTCCATGGCACTATGCTGATGAATGCATGCAAAGCAAAACATATTCAATGTACTAGTACATACGGTGCATATGATATTAGAAATATAAGATACGAATGCAATCCTTTTCATTTAAGAATGTGAGCTTTAGATAGTCTATTCACAGCCAGGCTTCTTTAGATATTGACCTTGGGCTAGTTACCTGATTTCACAGTGACTCAGTTTCCTTCTTTCCAAAATGAGTTGATATTAAGATTACATCAAAGTATACCTATAACGCATTTCTAAAATTGCCTTGAAGGGCAAGAACTCAATAACCACTTGCTTTGTTATTAAGATTAGATTACCACAAGGAGTCTTCAAATCACTAAACATCTCAGACATGAAACTCATACATTCCAGGAGCTTTTTGACCCTAGGGACACATCACTAGAATAGAATTCTTATCTTTAAGGTGCAAGTAATCTCATGGGTTGCACAGATCTAACACATCAGTGCTCTGTGATTAGCGTTAGAGTAGAAGCGTATCTAGGGAATGTCTGGACTACTGTTGGTGCATAAAAATTAACCCCCAAACTTAGCAGCTTACAACAATAAAACATTTGTTATCGCACATATTTTGTGGGCAAGGAATCTGGGCTTAATGTAGTTTGGTGCCTTTGTCTCAAGGCCTTTCACAAGGTTGCAATGAAGGTGTTGGCTGAGACTGTGATTTTATCTGAAGGTTCAAGAAGCAGGACCCACTCCCAAGGCACATGGATGTTGTTAGTAGGACTCAGTTCCTTGCTGGTTGTTGGCTGGAGCTCGTCCTTTTTTTTGTTAGACAGGCATTTCCATAGGGCAACTCTCAACTGGCTTCCAATGAGAACAAGTGAGAAATAGCAAGAAAAGGCCAGCCAGACAGAAATAAGCGTCTTCTCTTGGCTATGCCCCCTGTTCAAGCTATTGCCTTCCCTTTTTCTTCTTTCCTTGGAACTTCTTGGAGTAGTGTCTGCATGCTTCTTTTACCACAAAGATCAATGACTGCACTTAGCCTTCTGCACTCAGAGATCATCACTGACTATCACACTGTCAAATTCAATGGCCACCTTTCCGTTCTTACCTTACTGCATGTCTCTGAAGCACCAGACACTGCTGATGACTTACTGCTTCATAAAACTCAATTTTCTTGGTTTACATTCTACTGCTTGTTTTTCTTGTTTGTTTTCATTCCTTTCCTTGATTTTCCCATTTCTTCTTTGTTAATGGACTGCCTCTGATTTGTCTGTCCCTTAAGTAATGGCATTGCTCTCAGTGTTCTCTTCAGCACACTGCTCCTCCTGTAAATATATGCACTGGTAGATTCAATTTTGTACTTGCTCTCCCCTCCTCTGCACTCAACTATTTTTCCTGAGTACTTGCCGTATTGACCAACAGTGGCTATAATGCCACCAATTGATGCTTGGCTATGGACCTACAGAAGTGATAGCTCAGCAGAAACAGCACATTTTTACTGACTTTTCACCAGTTCCCCTTCATTGTCTCACACTGGTTGCTGAAAGTACCTGGTTTCCCAGGTATCCCTGTAATTTCCAACTTGTCTACTCACACTGCTGCTCTAGAAGACTTCGTTAGAGACTGCTCTCTGATGCTCCAGAATCCCTATCAGGACTATAACTTCCCAGACTCTCCTTTAAATGAATAAGGTCTTATTTGTTTAATAAATCCATTATCTATATATATAAAAGGCTAAGTGACTGACTATCTATCCATCTAACCAACTGACCGACCAGCTGGTACATATGACACACACTGGCAATTTAAAAACAAAAGTTGACTCGTGCATGTGCAATACATATAAAGCTCTCGCTGGCACCGATTGCATGTGTGTATTTCGATCTGTCATTGCTGACCGTGAATTTGGTTGACACTTTTATTATAGAGAAAGGGCAAATAATGATATTAAAATATTTCTTCTAATTAATTTCCTTTCAATGTGCACGAATCCATGCACTGGGACACTAGTGTAGTAATATTTTCAGAGGTTTGGTAGATTTCCCTCTGATAGAAAATTGTGATAGTTCTGTACTGATTGTTCTCTCTTTCTTAGTGAAGTGTTGGCAAGAACAATTGTTAAAAGTGAGAAGATGGTGTGGGTAGAAAAGACTTGAGAAGAAAATACATGAAATAGTCTCAGAGCATCAAATAGTCAGTTGATTAAGAAAATGTAGTAGGATTGCTGGGCAGTGCTTAGGGCTTCGTAAAGTTTGATTATACATTTGTAATTTGATCCAAGGTTATTTGATCCCAGAGAGTCTGGCTCTGTCTGTCCTAACTAGCATACATATGACCTCCTAATATTTTACCCTGTGTTCTAATTTTCTCTTTATTTTCCTGTTGTAGACTCATTACATTAACACATTTTAATAAAAAAATTAACACTACTACTATGTAAATAACAAAAGATAAGTATAAAGTGATCATAAAATATAAAGCAATATTATTAAATTAAAGCAATATTATTAAATTTAATATATTAAATTATTAAATATTATAATTATTTAATTATTATTAAATTATATTTAATTCTCAAGTCATTACTGCATGCCAGAAGCTCTGAGAGGGGCTTACTCTCCATTTATTACAAAAAAAGATTAGCAATAGTTGGAGGGAAATAAGAGACTTGCACTAGTTGGGAAAAATTATGAAAGAGTTTGAAATGGACCAAAAAGATAACCCTTCTATGTTATCTCAGCTTTTCATTGTTCTCTGAGTCAAGTTGTAGAAAATGATGATAATGCAAATAATTCTACCCATGGAAACACAAATTAGTTGTGTCAAATGAATTGAAACTGATTATTGTCCTGTGATTAGGCCCATTTTGCATCTAATTGGAATTTTATTTCAGCACTTCTTATTCATCTAGATGTGGGTGTCCTTTGAACCTCCCTTTGACCTGCTTGCTACATCTTACTGGTTCCCTTCTTAGCCAACGAGTTCAATCTCTCACATGTGTTCACTTTATATTGGTATGAGTCATAATTTTACTTTTTGAAAAACTCCTATCCTTTAACATACCAAACAGATTTTTCTCCCTTTTATAATCAGAAGGATGGGTAAGATTTGCAAAGGTGATAATTTCCTCATTGTATGATTCAATGCTATTTAATGTTTTTGTCATTTAATGCCCCTTAGTCCACTCTTTAGACAAAAGTTATTTTAGTAAGCATATCACAATTTGACCACACTGAATTAGATTATTGTTTCTGTGGTTTGTCTGCTCTTCACAACTACAACATTGATCATGCATAATTGTGATTTCAAAAGCATATAGTTGAAAACAGTATGAATATTCCTCAAAAAAGGAAGAATAGAGTTACTTATGACCTAGCAATCCCTCTTCTGGATACCCCATAAATTTAAAAACATTTATTTGGAAAGAGATATATATATATCCCTATGTTCATTGTAGCAGTATTCACAGTGGCCAAGTCATGGAAACAGCCAGTGTCCTTTAATAGATGATTGGATAAAGATGTGGTACATATATACAATGGAATACCACTCAGCCATTAGAAATGATGAAATACTGCATTTGTGACAACATGGACGGATCTTGAGAATATCATCCTAAGCAAAATAAATCAATGAAAAAAGTCAAGAACCATATGACTTCACTCATACCTGGAATATAAAACTGAAAGCAACAAACAAACAAATAAGACTAACAAACCACAAAAAATCATAGATACAGACAGGAGTATGGTGGTTACCAGAGGGAAAATGGGCTGGAGGGGAGGTTGAAGAGGGTAAAGGGGGTCAAATATATGGTGATGGCAAGAGACTTAACTTTGGGTGATGAGCACACAATGTAATTTACAAATGATGTGTTACAGATTGTACATGTGAAACCTATATAATTTTATCAACCAATGTCATCCCAATACATTTAATAAATTTTAAAAAAGAGCATATAGTTGGAAAGATAATATCAGTTAAAATATAAGTGTGTGCTAGGACCCATAAGAGTTTTATAAGGGATATCACTTAAATGTATATCTCTAAATACTGCACAGCTGCAATTATATCACATTCCAGAAAAGGCAAAACCACAATGAGAAGAAATATTAGTGGCTGCCAGGGCCTGGGAGGTGAAGGGAAGCATGAATAAGGATAGGACAGGGGGTTTACAGGACAGTGAAACTATTTTGTACGATACTGTAATGGTAGATACATATCATTATACATTTGTCAAAACCCATAGAACTATACAGTACAAAGAGTGAATGCTGCTGTAAAGTATGGACTTTAATTAGTAACAATGCATCAATATTGCTTCATCAATTATAACTAATGTTCTACACTAATTCAAGATGTTAATAATAGAGGCACCTGTGTGTGGAGAGAAAAAAGAACATATAGTTGAAAAGATGAAAGATATATTTAGTTAATATACATATATGTGCTAGGGTCCATAAGGGGCTTATAAGCTGCTAGAAGGATACTCAAGCTAGATTGATGGGGTGAGAAAAGCTTCCTGAAGGTGCTAGAGGTAGGGCAAAGGGCAGGGAGGCAGGCAGTATTGTAGGAGAGCGTGAGAGTGCCGTGTGCAAGGGTCAGAGCCACAAGAGCATGTGTGCTTTTGGAGAAATGAAGCACTGAAGCATGATTAGATGAATTTCTAATGCAGCATTTGGAGATAGGGTTGGGAGGTCAGTAAAGGGCTTTTGTTGCCAGTGGCTTTCAAACTTTTTCTTAACTTCTCTTTCTAAGACAGTGACGGCGAACCTTTTGAGCTCAGCGTGTCAGCATTTTGAAAAACCCTAACTTAACTCTGGTGCCGTGTCACATATAGAAATTTTTTGATATATGCAACCATAGTAAAACAAAGATTTAAATTTTTGTATTTATTTTATATATTTAAATGCCATTTAACAAGAAAAATCAACCAAAAAAATGAGTTGGCGTGTCACCTCTGGCACGCGTGTCATAGCTTCGCCATCACTGCTCTAAGACAACCTGCATTTAGCTTTCTGACCTACGTTTTAGTTTTCAACTCAATACAACATACTGAGAATATTTAAGAAAAGATTCATGAGGCAACATTTACCCTAAATACTTAGAATGCATTTTTCCCTATTCTATTCTATTCTATTCTATTCTATTTCTATTCTATTCTTCATTTGTAAAAATGCTTGTCACTATCCACAAAATTGATTTTATCCATTAATGAGGGGCTGCAGCATAAATAGCATTGAATTTTTTTGTTTACTTACTACACTAAAGAACTTGGACTATCCTGAAATGTTTAAGCATGGAAGTGACATGATGTTTACATTCTCAATATTTGTCTGTTAACTGATTGAATGAATGATTGTATCCATCCATCCATCCATCCATCCACCCATTCTTTCCTCAGAAACAAAGTGAAATGAAGACTTTTCTATGCACAGATCCTACTTCAGTTTGGTTTCCCAAGTGATTCAGAAGGGAAGATGCAAATAAGAATAATGAATAATGAGCAATATAGTACCCAGGGCTCTGGCTGAAGGAACACTAGTACAGCTTGTGCTTGCTGACCCCCAGAGGCCATCTCTAATGAGCAGTGAGACAGTTCATCTAAGTCACGAATTGTCACCATAGCTTCTGTTTCCTTAGAAACAGGGCAACTGGTGAAGCTCTCGGCTCTGAAAACCACATAAAATATCCAGTAGCCAGATGGTCTGGCAATCGAAATTGTCATGCCTTTGTGAGCATTTATCATGAATTGGCGTCACGCGAGAAAAGAAATTCTTTCAAGTGAGAACTGAGCAGGGATGGAAAGGTGTGACCACCAGGAGTCTGTTGGTAATTGGCACTGAGGGGCAGGCAAAAGGCAGAAACCTGGGGATTGAAACTGCACCCAGTCCGACAATTCCCAGTTTACTTCTGCTGTCATTGTTCCTACTGCTTTCTCACCCACTGAGCACAGCACTGTGAAATAAATGCTGTCTCCATCCCCACAGTATCTAGGAACAAATGGAATTTTGAACACATTTAAATACCTCTTCAAATAAATCAATTTTTTATATGTCTCCTGCAAATAGAAAATGCTAACCACCACTAGGAGAGACTCATGTAAGTATTTTATCATTCCCTGGCATATATTTCAGAGACTTCTGTGGTTCATCAATGCCACTGCTGTTGGTAAAATACTTGCTGGACAATTATATCTGAACTTTCCCATATTATAAGACACTAAAGAAGTAATAATAATAACTTCCAGTTATTAAGTGTTTACTATGTGCCAGGCACTGTACTAAACACTGTTAGGAGAGCTGGTATGAGGTAGGTACTAATATTATTCTCATTTTACAGATGAAGAAACTGAGGCTTAGAGAGTTATTTAATGTAGTTAAGATTATATTCAGTAATTTAAGTGCCAGTGGAGTAGAGACTGTGCTTTTAGCCACTTATTAGGTGTACCAGTTGATAATGTGGATTTTTTTCAATCGGTGGAGTTACACATATGTTGATATATATGCGATTTGATATGTATGCTGCCGAAAGCTGGTCCATCCTTGCTGCTTGACACAGTTCCATACCTTTGGGGACCCCTGGACCTGCTGGGGTTGGACCCCAGCACGTTCCCATTTTACAGATAAGAAACTGAGGCTTAAAGGGGTTAACGGGCTTAAGGTTACTAATGGTGAAGCTGGGATTTCTATCCAAGCGACCCTACTCGAGCTGGGATCGCAATGCCCCTTTAAGGGTTAAATTAGTGCAGACCAGAGCTCTCTGTAAACTGGCAAAGGTCCGGCTGAGGTTCACGGATATTTCCTGGGGTGAGAGG
>NW_006287459.1:1567230-1580062 GCF_000327345.1 Myotis davidii | reverse complement strand
TGGTCCGATCAATGGCACACACACTTGCTGAGCAGCACTTTGAAACGTACGAAGAAGTGGAAAATTGGGTCTCTGAATGGTTTGCCTCAAAATAAGAAAAGTTCTATTGGGACGGTATCCACAAATTACCTGAAAGATGGGGAGATGTGTAGCTAGCAATGGACATTACTTTGAAGAAAGCACTTTTGATGTTTCTTTTGAAATTAGCGTGTTTTCTTTGATTACAAAATCTGCATTATTAACCGGTACACCTAGTAACAACTTTACCAATGGTGTCCCCAAAGCATTAAGGTCATAAGCTACAAGAGCTTTAGAACACGGCTTTGAAAACTTTTTGCATCACTTGACCCTTTTCACAGTCAAGTTAAACCTAGGAATGCCTTCTCCAAAAATATACAGAAGCAAATAAAAGTAAAGAATTACAAAGGAAAATAATAATTTAAAAATACTGCTAACAAAATTTAAGAAATATTAAGATGATTCATCCTTATATATCTTAAGAAATACATATGCTTCTTTAGTAATGTCTTGAATAAGATCAGACAGTGGGTCAAATAGCTGCCATAATTTTGAGGTAGTAATTAGAGTCATTTACCCTAATTTTCAATGATATATTGATATATGTGCAATAACTGGAATCAGATATAAAATCTGGTACATGGGAGCTTTTTATTGGTTGAAAGTCACAAGTACTGATAATTCACAGTTGCCCACATTTATCATGGAAAAAATATTAAATTCCCCTTTCCCATTCCAACTCAAGAACACCTAGAATCCTGTCCATCCCTCCGGGGTTCCATGGATTTCAGAACAGGAGCCCTGATTCTCCAGCTGGGATCATTTTCACTCCCTGCCCCAGTCCAGGGAACCTTTGGTAATATCTGACACTTTTGGTTGTCAGTTCAGGGGTGATATAGTACTGGCTTCTAGTGGGTAGAGGCCAAGGATGCAGTTAAATATCTTATGATGCTCAGGTTAGCACCAGAGAACATAGATTATCTGGCTGAAAACATCAAAAATGACAACATTAAAAAACCCTGCTTTAGAGCAAGATGATTTGGGTTTGAGTTCAAATGCTAACACTCAAACGTTGAGTGATCTTGGGAAATATTTCACTTCTGAATCTTGGTTTTTCTTTTTAAAGAAGAGTGTTAAGATTAGAGGGCTTCTGTGAAGATAAAATAAAATGGTCTGAAAGTACATAGTAACACCCTAACCAGTTTGGCTCATTGGATAGAACATCGGCCTGTGGACTGAAAGGTCCCAGGTTCGATTCCGGTCAAGTGCATGTACCTTGGTTGCGGGTACATCCCCAGGAGGAGGTGTGCAGGAGGCAGCTGATCGATGTTTCTCTCATTGATGTTTCTAACTCTCTATCCCTCTCCCTTCCTCTCTGTAAAAAAATCAATAAAAATATATATATTTTTAAAAAGAAAGCACGTAGTAAAGTAATGCACTACACAGTTGTTTTCAAACTATGTTGCTTTGAGTCCTTGGATTACTAGTACACAAGGTCATTCAGGGGTAATTTCTTATGAGTGATGGGAAGGTTATAAGGTTCACGTATCTAACCTACACCATTAGCAGACATTTCTGCATTTCATTTATTATATAAATTAATCTTCTGTGAAAGATATTGGAAAAGAAAATATGCTGTCCAATATAATGCTATTTAAATATTATATAATTATTGTTTTAAGTATGTCATGATAGCCAAACATAAGAAAATGATTCTGACCCCTTTATCTCTTAGCATTTCATCCCTTGACTGTCCACATTATTGAAGGGGTTATGCTAGCTAGCATTACTTTTCTTCAAAGTTTGGACAGCAACTGGCAAAGAAAAATACACACCCCACTCAGTTGGCTTCCACGTGTCCTATTTTAGTGATCAGTTTCTGTATTCAAGCATTGAAAACACATCAAATAAAAGTAGTGAGACATTCATTTTTCACAACCACCTTTCCTCCTCCTGCTGACACAGAACAGAACTTTCTCTTTCTCCGTTTCATGCATATGGAGATCAGTTTGCTTTCCTTTGAACTAGATAATTGTAAGAATCACAGAACACCCAAAGCCTGTCCATGTATATTTATGTTCACTAACACGGTTACACAAGGGATCAGCAGAAATACTACTGGTTCTGTTGGTTTAAATTAAATTCCTTAATCAATCCCCTGAGAAGTGTTATCCAGGAGGTAACTGCCGAATGTGCATGAATCTTTTATGTGCTTCATTCTATAACAGTTTCTGGGAGGCCTGCAAAATGTGAATTTTGCACAACAAAAATGATCTGCTGACATCAGACAAGGCATCAAGTGGTTTCCACATCTTAAAAACTAATAATACAGGTCTGATACAGCAGAACACAGATAACATAGTGTTGTGCTTTTCTTTTCTTTCTTTCTTTCTTTTTTTAAAATTTTTTACTTAAACCTTCCTCCACCCATCTCCCTTAAAGGTAGCAGAAGATATTTCTTCTACTTCTATATGTCCAAACTTTATTATTATTTAGTTTCTAAAATAATCAGTGAAGTCAGATCTATCATTATCATCCACTTTATCAACCGAGGAGGCCAAGGCTCAGAGAGGTTGAGTAAGTCCATTAACCCAAGTCACTTAGCTTATATAAGTAGCTGAAGGAAGATAAGAATCAAAGCTTTTTTTAATTATTATTCAAGAGTATATGGTCTTCCACTTATTTTTATCTTTTTCGATTTCTTCCTTCAGTATATTAAAATTTTTCAAGTTCAGTATCTTATAATTTTACATCCTTAGTTAAATTTATTTCTAGTTTTTTTATGCACTTATACATGAGAGTGTTTTCTTAGCTTCCCTTTATGATAGTTTATTATTAGTGTATAAAAATGCAACTGTTTTTGAAAATTTATTTTGTATCTTGCTATTTTACTGAATTCAGCCATACTCCCCAAAGCAATCTATAAATTCACCTCAATTCCTATCAAGATACCAATGGCGTCTTTCACAGAAGTAGAAAAAATATTCCAAAAAGTTTTGTGGAATTGTTACCAAAGAGAGGTTCTCGGGGTACTGCTGAAATAAGAATTTCAGAAGCCCCATGGGAGAATGAGATGTGGTAAAAGGCTTTACTTGCATGTGGTTACATTTCTCAGGTTCCAGGGTCCCATCCCCCTTAAGCCAGTCCTGGAAAAGGAGCATCTGGGGTTCATAGACTTGTAATGCCCCCTGCTACTTAGCAGAGCCCAAAGCAAGGTCAGTGTCCAGAGTTTCCTTTCCATGGTGCAGCTGGGTGTAGTTCAGCACTCAGACCAGATTAAAGTCCATTAGTCTGTTGTGTACCACATGGCCATGAGCCATGGGGCCCAAGGGAGTGCATCCTGCCACAGGAGGGCCAGGAACCCGGCGCACCAGAGAGAGGAGAGAGAGCCTGCTTCTTTGTCTAGAAGTTTACATATTCAGGCTTTGAGTGCTTGTAGGGGCCACACCCATTCTGGCCACTGGTGTGACTGGTAGGTACCTGCCCACGTCACTCAGACCTTACTGGGCATGCATCAACTGTCTTTAGCCAGTGCCTTCCCCTACTGAGCAGTGGGGAACAGACTTGGAGAGTGTTAAATGCAGCTTTTTGGCAAAGCCTATATTATCTAGTGTTCCCTTTCCTCCTTTCCTGTTAAATAATAACCAGGTTATTACAAAGGCATCAGAACCACAAAAGACCCTGGATAGCCACAGCAATCTTGAGAAAGAAGAACAAAGTTGGAGTAATCACGCTACCTGATATCAAACCATACTACAAGGCCACAGTAATCAAAACAGTATGGTGCTGGCATAAAAACAGACATATAGATCAATGGAACAGAATAGAAAGCTCAGAAATAAACCCATACTTCATGGTCAATTTATATATGACAATGGAGGAAAGAACATACAGTGGGGTAAAAACAGTCTACTCAATAAAGACTGTTGGGGAAAGTGGACAGATACATGCAAAGAATAAAACCAGACAACCTTCTTAAACCATACATAAAAAATTTCAAATAGAATAAAGATTTAAATGTCAGACTTGAAACCATAAAAATCCTAGAAGAAAACATAGGCCCTAAAATCCAGACATTTCTTGTAGCAATATTTTTCTGATATAGCTCATTGGGCAAGGGAAGCAAACAAAAATAAACAAAGGGGAGCATATAAAACAAAAAATATTTTTGCACAGGTAAGGAAACCATCAACAAAATAAAAGGTCAACTCACTGGATAGGAGAACATATTTGTCAATGATACATCTGATAAGGGGTTAATATCCAAAATTTATAAAGAACTTATACAACACCAAAAAAAAACAAAACCCCAAACAATCCAATTTAAAAATTAGGCAAAGGACCTGAGTAGACACTTCTCCAAAGAAGGCCAATAGATGGCTAATAGAAGAAAAGATGCTTAACATTACTAATCATCAGAGAATTGCAAATTAGAATCACAATGCAATATCACTTGACACCTGCCAGAATAGCTATCATCAATAAATCAACAAAAATGTGTTGGCAAGGTTGCAGAGAAAAGGGAACCCTCATGCACTGTTAGTGGGAATGCAGACTGGTGCAGTCACTGTGGAAAAACAGTATGGAGTTTCCTCAGAAAACTAAACATGGTACTGCCGTATGACCTAGCAATTCCACCTCTGGGAATATATCTGAAAAAAAATCCCCACAAAAAAACAGAAACACTAATTCGAAAGAATATATGCACCCCTATGTTCATTGTAGTGCTATTCATAATAGCCAAAATTCGGAAGCATCCCAAGTACCCATCAGTAGATTAGTGGATAAAAAAGCTGTGGTATATTTACACAATGAAATACTACTCAGCTATAAAAAAGAAGGAAATCTTACCTTTTGCAACAACATAGATGAACCTGGAGAGTATTATGCTAAGTGAAATACCAGTAAGCCAGTCAGGGAGGGACAAGTACCACATGATTTTGCTTGCATGTGGAATCTAGTAAACAAAATAGAAAGACTCATAGACACAGAGAACAGCTGACAGCCGTCAGAAGGGTTGGGGGTTGAGGGTCTGAATGAGAAAGGTGAAGGGATTAAGAATAAAAAACACTCAGAGACATGGACAACAGTATAATGATTACCAGAGGGAGGGGAAGGTGGAGGTGAGTAGAAATGGGTAAAGGGGGGATAAAGGGTGATGGGAGGAGGCTTGACTTTGGGTGGTGAACACACAATACAATATACAAATGATGTGTTACAGAATTGTACACTTGAAATTGATATAATTTTATGAACCAATGCAACCCCAATAAATTCAATAATTTTTTTTCAAAAAGTATATGGTCTTGACTACTGCTAGAGACTGCCTTTCTTCATCTAACCCTTCACCTCTTCCCTGTGTTGGCAGTAATGTGGTGATTATTTAAGCACTTCATTTGCAGCTGAACTAGGACTGGGGTTAGTTTCAAAGGACTTGACCACTCTGTGGTGCTTGCTCCTCTATGGCTTTCTTACCAAGGCTAACTGGCGGTGGACGCAGAGAGGAAATGTAAGGTGCACCCTCTGTGGTTTTCCTCCTTCCATGCGTCATAGAATTGTGCCCGGAAGTCCTCCCTAACTCCTTTGGCCAGGTGGCTGGATGTGAAGCCCTCAATGGCTTAAAAGAAAGTTGTCAAAATAGACCCAGGGAACAAAGTTGTCAAAATTTCAGATGCTGAACTTTCAAAGGCTTTATTTCAAGCATGGCATGAAAACAATTTGAAAACGGATTTAATCCAGTTGTTGACCTCTTTACCTCAACTGAAAAGGCAATCTCCTTTAGCCATGGGAACAGCCATGTGGACAGCAGGTAAGTCCAAAAAGAAAGATTTCCCAAGCTCCACACAGCAGGTATAGTCAGCCAGTAGCAGGTGGGATGTGACACCATGGCCTCCTGAACAAGCATGGACGAAGCCCATGCTTTCACTTCTCCTCTTATGGTCCACTGGTGAGAATTCTGCATGGAGGGTAGTCAATGTGTTGTCTTTTCAATTTCCTGCAGAAGCAATGCTTGCCTATGTGCCTAAGACATTGTTCAGTGCTCCATTTGGTTTATTTGGGTAGCAACATTCTCCACATGCTGGAATTGAACATTGGGGGCATGTGACACTTACAGGAGGAGTGAGCATGTGTGGAGAAAAGAGTTCTATCTAGGCAACATGCAGAAATTGGAACCAGCCTACTGTATCCAACAGTTCATAGACAGCCAAGGAAAAAATATATATTTTTTACTTTAAGCAATATATTTTTATTGATTTCAGAGCAGAAGGGAGAGGGAGAGAGAGATGGAAACATCAATGATGAGAGAGAATTATTGATTGGCTACCTCCTGCACACCCCACACTGGGGACTGAACCTGCAACTTGGGCATATGCCCTGACTGGAAAGTGAACCGTGACCTCCTAGTTTATAGGTTTATGCTCAACAATGGAGCCATGACAGCTAGGCTAGCCAATGAAAATAATCCCTTTCACGCACACTTTTATATTTCCTACAAGTGTTCAATAAAATGGTCCAGAGGGAGGGTATTGATGAGCTCCAAGTCTATGGATGAGCCTTATATTGACTGAGGTAGTTTAAGTACTAACTGTAAAGCAACTAACATTTATGGAATTCTTAGCTATGTGCCTGGAACTATGTTTAATGTTTTATATCCACTATCACTTGTAACCTGCATAAATCCCTATAGAATCATATTGTTTCATCTTCATTTTACAGATGAAGAAACTGAGGTTTAGCAAATATGAGGGTTAGCAAGTAAACTCGGCAGAGGTCAGAAAACTGGCAAGAGATAAAATTTGGATTTGAGCCGGTACTCCTAGCTGAGCAAGAAGGAAAAACAAACAAACAATGAATAATAAGCCCAAATAGTAAAGGGAGATGGAGGCAGCATGCATCCACTTTTCCTAAGGAGAAAAAACATATTTATTTATGTATGTATGTAAATGTTTGTATGCAAATGTGTGTGTGTATGGGCATGAGGGAATCTATCTTTGAGAAAGAGAGAGAAATCTAACTTCAATGTTTTGTGTACCTAGGGTATCTATGGTACACCTTCAAAGAACTGAATCTTCTATGGGAGATGACATCAATCTCAATAATAAAATAATGGCAACTGGTAGATATACTGAGGTTGGATGGAATCCTTGATTTGACTCTGGTCTAAACTATAAGTTTCCACCAAGGCAGGCACTAAAACTTGTTTATTGTTTTACCCCAGAGCCTAGTGCAGCCCCTACCTAGCCCAGGGTCACAGCCAATGGGATTCAAACTCAGGCAGTCTAGCAACAGAGCCAAACTCTAAACCATGACTTTGCCCTGTCTCTAACAGAACAATCCTCTCCCTAATACTCTACACTGTGATTTTAGGACAGGACTGCTTTCTTGGTGTGGGCGTTGTATCAGATTCTCCTTATATTTTACATGCAAGTTTAGTAGAAAATAAACTATCCAGGGAAATGTTGCCTGACTCTGAGCTTAAGAACAAAGCTGAATATCCATAGCCCCTTGCATCATTTTGCCAACTTCTTATTCAGCGTGTGCATCGAAACATGAATAAATATAGAAGATTAGGATGCCCCAGATGACTAGGAGCTGCCTGGGAGGATTTTATTCTGCAAAGCTTCTGCATAACATGATAGATGGAAATGTTCAAGAAGTCTGCACATAAATAATAGATGCATCTAAAAAAAGGGAGATACTTGAGGCTTTTTAAAGCCACTGCACCATAAGATTTTTTGGTTTCTTGTTTTTGTATTGTTTTTTTCTAGGATGCTGTAGGTAGGTCATATAAATTATGGACACTCAGCTTGTGGATAATTAACTATTGAATAAGCTGGAGTTCACTACATTGATGTGTCACATCTGCTAGGTGCTGGATAATCCATCGTGGTGCTACTGCTCCACTTTTTGGCCCTGTTAATGACTAACCGGTCCCATAAAATCACACTGAGGCAAAGTCAGAAAGTAGGAATAACATTTGTACAGAGATATTCAATACAGCATTACTTATAATAGCAAAATCTGGAAACAATCTCATTATCCAAAATTAGATTAATTGTTGAATTTTGGCATACCTGGATAAAG
This sequence comes from Myotis davidii, assembly GCF_000327345.1. Classification (NCBI taxonomy): domain Eukaryota; kingdom Metazoa; phylum Chordata; class Mammalia; order Chiroptera; family Vespertilionidae; genus Myotis; species Myotis davidii. The sequence continues at coordinate 1,571,959 of NW_006287459.1, read as the reverse complement.
GAATGTTATTATTGTAGAATAGTGTTTATATTAAAAATATTAAATGCTTAAAATATGATAGATAATGGGACATCTAGAGTACTTGATATTTTAAATACCCCTTCCTTATTTATAAAACCAGATTATTTTCAGTAATAATCATGAAATGTAGCAAACTGTAATAATGGGTCAGAAGAGAAATATGAACAGTAAAATATTTCCAATGTTAAACTTTTTATATGATTACATGCCAATGAAGAAACAGACTACAGTAGATTTAAAACGTAAACATTATAATATCAAAAACAGAAAAAGTAACCAATTAACATTTTTATAGTAATTTTTTGGAAGGAAGGGGGGAAGTGCATGGGGAAATACTACCAAAAGGCTGAATTCCCTTTTTCAGTAAGCTATTTGCACATCTAATGACAGACTGAAGTAACTCAAGTGCTGTTTCTTCAATTTTACAACCACTATGCTAGCACTGTTTATTTCAAACCTACTGGTTCAGTAAAGAAATGTACAGAGCATAGTTGAATACATGAGCTGCACCCAACATGAGCTGGGATGATTCCAAACCTTCTGGAATGACCTTTTAAGAGGGAGGAATATGCCCTAGGCCATTTTGCTCAGTGCTTAGCATCAGCCCACGGATTGAAGGTTCACGGATTCAATTCAGGTCAAGGGCACGCACTTTGGTTGCAGGCTCGATCCCTGGCACTGGATGGGGTGTGGGAGGGAGGCAAGAAATCAATGTGTCTCTTTCACACTGATGTTTCTCTATCTCTGTTTCTCTCCCTCTTGCTTCCAATTCTGACTAAAAAATCAATAAAAACAATATCCTTGGGTGAGGATTAACAACAACAAAATAACAACAAAAAGAGGGAGGAATATCTATAGCCGGTTCTTTGTGTCATGGACCACACAGGGAGTCCTTTGAATTAACTCCCATGCAGATTATTAAAGTGTAAACAACTAAACTGTGGTGATTTGAAGCTAAAATACATATTATAGTAGAGGCCTGATGCACAAAATTCATGCAACGCCTTGGCCCCGGCCCCCACCTGCCATCGCCATGGCTTTGTCTGGAAGGAAGGACATCCGGAAGGATGTCCAGTCTAATTAGCATATTAGCTAAACATTATTATAAATTAGTAAAATTCATCAGTGCCTTCACTAAATGTTTATAATTTAGATTAGCAAAAAAATAAAAGAAAAAATACAATTTGGAAGAGTATTTTATTTCTGACCTTTAGAATGCTGGAGCCTTGTGATAATACAAAGCAGGCTGAATTTTAATTGGTTTTATTTATTAATTGCTGCTTTTAATTTTTCTCTAATCACCCTCTTGCTGCCCACATCTGGGATGACTACTCCTACTGTCCCAATCCTGAAACATCCTTGATGATAATAAATCTCTGGGGGAAAAGATATAAGATTGTATATCAGCTATACTCATTTAGGCTTACTATGTACAAAGAACCTTTGAGACTTCATTCTGCACAAGGTAGGATGGAATGGACCGGCGAGATTGCTGCCATTTTGACACCTGAAACTAAATGGGTCACCTAGGCACACGCTGAGTAAGCCAGGAACAGAGATGCTCCCTGCTGGATGAAGGCCAGCCGACCAATCAGAGCCCCTTTCTGGAAAAATATAAATGCCAAATGCACACTCGAGGGAGGTTAATTACGCTTGAGTACTCGTTAAGTTCAATGAATATTCATTTGGTTCTTCATGAAGTCAGTCTAGTATGTTTGGTTTTTGTTTTTGTTTTTGCACTAAATCCTCCATTATCTAAGCTTCTCTCTGTGGGTGCAACTTAAAGAATGGTTTAGTTTAAAAGAATATGAGCAAAAAATAGAGGTATGATATAAACACTAGTAGGAAATACAAACATTTTATCTATATAATTGTGAGATAATGGATGCTTTTTTATTTTCTTAGCATTTTTTTCTATATATCTACCATGAGCATGTGATGCTCGCTTTTCAGGAAATTTTTTAATGAAATAACTGTATTTCTATTTTCAAGTTGATTGGCTTTAAAAGGGGGGGAAAAAAACCTTTTATATGTATAATTCCTTGCATTGAAGAAGTTCCCTTTTCTCTGGAAAAACAAATGAGGGCAAAAAGGAAAAGGGCTATAACCTGCTGAGATAAGCCCAGTTTATTCTGGGCCTAGTTACCCAAATTTTTATTTCTATGCTGGTGGGGTAAAAGGACCATTTGAAATTTTTCCGCAGTAGGAAGAGACCGAGATAATGGTCAGATAGTTACCTTGGGTGGGGAAGGTGAGGTGGGTTAGCGATTTAACAATCTCTTGCTTACACCAAAAGGTTATTTTTGAAGATAAGAGTACTGAATGTTCCCAGTTTCCACAGTTGTCATGGAAACCTTTTAGCTAGCTGAATAGGTTAGCAGGATTTTATGTTCCTCACTTTGACAAATACAAGAAGACATGATCCCAGCTTTGCATTGCTAATCAGAAAACTTCTGTTTTCCAGTCTTCTAGCGCTTGATTAGTAACCTTTTCTTAATATTTATCTTCTTCTTCAGAACATAAAGCAACAGGCGAGTTCTCTTTCAAAAATCATTCCCACTTTGGACGCGCAGCCAAAATCGTGACTGGGCTGACCTTGTTGTGTTTGGGAGCAAGGCTGCTTGCAGCGCTGAAAGGCTCCTGCAGGTTAATTTAGGCTCCTGCCGAAACTCTTTGATTTGTACTGACTTTCAGTGGTTTCCTGGAGGTAAACTCACTTGCTAATAGGCAGGAATTATTCCTCATTTTAGGAGCAACAGTCTGCCCACTCCAGCTTATAAAGCACAGGTAAGCTTTCCGAAAAAGGCACCCTGAGGCTAAAACCAAAACAGCCCTCTCACATGGGTGAATGCATATCCAGCAAATGTTTTTCTTCCTATTTTTCTGTAACAACACTCCGCATTGCTTTGGAAGGTGGACATGGTCTGAGAAATCCAAAGGCAAATGGGAAAACTAACAACTGCATTGCAGGCAAAAGTCTGACAAATTTGGATAAACTAGTTGAAGATGGAATATGTTGGGTTTCGTTAAGAACAAAGCCTTGTGTGTGTATGTGGGAGGGCATTGAGAAGGGCACCTCGAATATGTGGTTTGTGAAGCAGTGTGCAACTAACAGTTAAGTACAATGTAACAATTAAGAACACGGGCTTTCCAGCTATGTGAATTTGGGGAGTTTGTTTTGTGTCTCAGTTTATCAGTATATTAGAAAGAACACCCATCTCATAGGTGGCAGTGAGGATGACTGAGTTAATATGTACATTCTGCTTATCAACCCTGATATATAACACATACTATTCGGCTCAAAAACTGCCTGAGGGAGTCAGGAGTGATGGGAAACAAAGAAGAGTGAAAAGACAGAACAGAGAGAAAACCAATAAAGGGAAAAGGACCATGAAAGAAGAAGGCACATCTGGCTGGAGGGTAGTGCCATTACCAGCTGCATCAACTGTTGGATGTTGCTCGAATGCCCACCCCAGCCCTACCTCCCACTGAGCCTCATTTTTCACTGGTTGCAACTGAGATGATTTTACAGAATTCTTTGGACTAACACAATGCTTTTCCTGATCTGATTATGCCCCAATGGAATCCTGCTTTCTTTTGTTAAATGTTCCAATGTCTGTTCTGCTCTAATGCAATGATGCTTGTCTAAGAAACCTCTAGTTAATAATAATATAAAAAAGTGCAGTTCCAAAGGGTTTTGGGATGAGGGGTTTCAGCCTTGCCATAGCAGAGTTATATTTTTTCTGGGAAATTCAATAATTAAAAAAATGCACCCATACATTCTTCTTGCAAGCTGAAAGTAGTAAATAGATGGATGCAAATGAATAAAAAAATAAACAAACCTAAACTTCATTGCGTAAACCCTGAACAGTGTATAGCACCAGGCCAAACATCAATGATTTGAAGACCATCAAAACAAACTGTAGCACAGATCACAATTCCGATATTAAAAAGTTGATGCCAAATAAGAAGCCAGGCATGAAAATAAAACAGCTTGGGTTCATGTTTTATATGAAAAGTGGGCTTTCCTATACTCACAAAATGACTTTTCATATACATTATGATAAATTTGGAGGACTTTTGTGCAATAATAAGTGATAATATGTATAATGCAAATTGCATTCTCTATTTAATCAATCATGTTGTTCAAAAATATGTTATAAAATCTTATTTTGTAGATAGAAAAAATATCTATTTCTGCCACTTGATAATGATATACTATAGTATATATTACTCTGCATTTATTCTTTTACTTTTTTCATGTGGCTCTTTTCAAACCTACTTCACATTCCAAAAGTCTTTTTATTCCCACTGAGCACAGAATGTGAGATGCTTAATAAATATGGGCCAAATAAATGAGTGAATTATGACTTAATAATGGGCATTATGATTTGGAGAATTTAGGGAATAATAAATTGATAATCTCACCTCTTGAAATGAATCAAATCTTATTTAAAATCAAACTTCATTTTTACCAATGTAATACATGCACATAGTAAATAAATTTAAAAGATCTTTAGAAAATAAAGCAGCTCCGGCCCACTCTTGTCTACCCTTTAATCTGGCTCTCTAGAGAAAATAACTTTGAACCATTTTAGATTTTTCTTCTGGCACTAACTTTCATATTTCAAACATTATACTTTTACTTTTTAAATTTTTATTGTTGAAAGCATTACATATGTCCTCTTTCACCCCCCCCCCCCCCCCC
>NW_006287459.1:1566052-1566697 GCF_000327345.1 Myotis davidii | reverse complement strand
TCCCCCCCCCCCCCCCGCCATTGATCCCTTCTAGCCCACCCTGGCCCTCCACCCCAGGCCTTCACCACACTATTGTGGCCATGGATTATGCATATATGCATACAAGTTCTTTGATTGATCTCTTCCCACCTAACCACCCCCACCTTCCCTCTAAGATTCCACAGTCTGTTCCATGCTTCTGTGTCTCTTGATCTATTTTGTTTATCAGTTTATTTTGTTCATTAGATTCCACATATGAGTGAGATCATGTGATACTTGTCTTTCTCTGACTGGCTTATTTTACTTAGCATAACACTCTCCAGGTCCCTCCATGCTGTCTCAAAGGGTAGGAGATCCTTCCTTTTTCTTTCTTTTTTACAACTGAGTAGTATTCCATGGTGCAAATGTACCACAACTTTTTTATCCACTTATCTACTGATGGGCACTTGGGCTGTTTCCAGATCTTAGCCATTGTAAATTGCACTTCTATGAACATATAGGTGCTTACATTTTTTCTAATTGGTGTTTTGGTTTCTTAGGATATATTCCTAGAAGTGGGATCACTGGGTCAAATGGCAGTTACATTTTTAGTTTTTTGAGGAAACTCCATACTGTTTTCCATAGTGGCTGCACCAGTCTGCATTCCCACCAGCAGTATACAGGGTC
>NW_006287459.1:1563198-1565355 GCF_000327345.1 Myotis davidii | reverse complement strand
TGTCCATATTACCCAAAGCATTCTATAGATTCAGTCCAATCCCTATTAAAATACCAACAGCATATTTCACAGATCTAAAACAAATACTCCAAAAATTTATACGGAATCAAAAAAGAACTTGAATAGCTGTAGCAATTTTGAGAAAGAAGAACAAAGTTGGAGGATCACAATGCCGGATATCAAGTTATACTACACAGCCACTATAATCAAAACAGCCTGGTACTGGCACAAAAACAGGCATATAGATCAATGGGACAGATCAGAGACCAACCCAAGCCATTCAGCTCAACTGCTATCCGACAAAGGAGGCAAGAACACACAAGGGAGCCGAACAGTCTCTTCAATAAATGCTGTTGGGAAAATTGGAGAGATACATACAAAAAAATATAAACAAGTGGAAGAATATACTGTGTTCATGGTATAATTAATATCATTAAAATGTCCATATTACCCAAAGCATTCTATAGATTCAGTCCAATCCCTATTAAAATACCAACAGCATATTTCACAGATCTAAAACAAATACTCCAAAAATTTATACGGAATCAAAAAAGAACTTGAATAGCTGTAGCAATTTTGAGAAAGAAGAACAAAGTTGGAGGATCACAATGCCGGATATCAAGTTATACTACACAGCCACTATAATCAAAACAGCCTGGTACTGGCACAAAAACAGGCATATAGATCAATGGGACAGATCAGAGACCAACCCAAGCCATTCAGCTCAACTGCTATCCGACAAAGGAGGCAAGAACACACAAGGGAGCCGAACAGTCTCTTCAATAAATGCTGTTGGGAAAATTGGAGAGATACATACAAAAAAAATAAAACATAAAACTAGTCAACCAATTTATACCATACACAAAAAGAAACACAAAATGGATAACGGACTTAAATGTCAGCCGTGAAACCATAAAAATCCTAGAAGAAATCACAGGCAGCAAAATCTCAGACATCTCTCATAGCAATATGTTTGCGGATACATCTAGGATAAGGAAAACCAAAGAGAAAATAAACAAATGAGACTACATCAAAATAAAAAGCTTCTGCACAGCAAAAGGAACAATCAACAAAACAATGAAAAAGCCGACTGCGTGGGAGAATATAGTTGGGAATGATACATCTGATAAAGGGTCAATATCCAAAATACATAAGGAACTCATACAACTTAACAAAAGGAAGACAAACAATCCAATTAAAAAATAGGCAAAGGACCTTAAGAGATACTTCTCCAAAGTGGACATGCCAGTAGAAATGGCCAAGAGACATAACATTATGCTTTGGCCACTGCTTTGCCACATCCAATTCTCTGACACTTAGTGTCTCACAAGTCAATTATAACTAGAGTTAGTTCCAACCCAAGTCCCAAATGTCTGTTCCCACTGCAGATCCAGCTGTGAGTCCTGGATTTTCCCAAGCCACCTGCACTTCTATCTTGACTATAAACTTGTGAGTTCCAACAATTCCCTTTCAGGTTGGATAATTTGCTATCACTACTCATTGAACTTTCTAAAAGCACTTACAATTACAGTTTTATTATAAAGAACACAACTCAGGAACAGCCACATGAAAAAGATGCCTAGGTCTTGGTGAGAGCGAGTCGGGGGAAAGAGGGGCACAGAGCTTCCGTGCCCACTCCTAGTGGAATCTGGGCATGCCACCCTCCCAGCACATTGCTGTGCTCACCAGCCTAGAAGCTCCCTGAGCCTCACTGTCCAGCTTTTTAATCAAGGTTTCATTATGTAGGCATGATCGGTTAATATCATTGGCTCCATGACTGAACTCAATCTCTGCAGGTTGTGAGAAGGGCTTAAAATTCCAATGCTGTGGTCACCTGATTTTTTTATTTCTGTTGACCGACCCTCAGTCTTAAACTATGTAGGGACCTACTTCATTAGAATAAACTCAAGTATGGTGGAAAAAGGCTTTTGATGAATAACAACAACCATTCCCATCACTCAGGAAATTCCGAGGGCTTTTGGAGCTGGGTGCCAGGAACTAAACAAATGTTATGTTTATGATTATATACATGGTGAATCATCTCATTATTAACCTTAGAATTTGGGGGCAACTGTCTAGTAGGAAAACCTACTGCCCAATGTGAGGGTCACACTTGTCTGTGGCTGAAAATCAATCGACAGAGGCATGCTGGCCTTG
>NW_006287459.1:1556227-1563138 GCF_000327345.1 Myotis davidii | reverse complement strand
TAGGGCAAATCAAAGGAAACAAAGGAGGAAATAAACAAATGGGACTACATCAAAATAAAAAGCTTCTGCACAGCAAAAGGAACAATCAACAAAACAATGAAAAAGCCGACTGCGTGGGAGAATATAGTTGGGAATGATACATCTGATAAAGGGTCAATATCCAAAATACATAAGGAACTCATACAACTTAACAAAAGGAAGACAAACAATCCAATTAAAAAATAGGCAAAGGACCTTAAGAGATACTTCTCCAAAGTGGACATGCCAGTAGAAATGGCCAAGAGACATAACATTATGCTTTGGCCACTGCTTTGCCACATCCAATTCTCTGACACTTAGTGTCTCACAAGTCAATTATAACTAGAGTTAGTTCCAACCCAAGTCCCAAATGTCTGTTCCCACTGCAGATCCAGCTGTGAGTCCTGGATTTTCCCAAGCCACCTGCACTTCTATCTTGACTATAAACTTGTGAGTTCCAACAATTCCCTTTCAGGTTGGATAATTTGCTATCACTACTCATTGAACTTTCTAAAAGCACTTACAATTACAGTTTTATTATAAAGAACACAACTCAGGAACAGCCACATGAAAAAGATGCCTAGGTCTTGGTGAGAGCGAGTGGGGGGAAAGAGGGGCACAGAGCTTCCGTGCCCACTCCTAGTGGAATCTGGGCATGCCACCCTCCCAGCACATTGCTGTGCTCACCAGCCTAGAAGCTCCCTGAGCCTCACTGTCCAGCTTTTTAATCAAGGTTTCATTATGTAGGCATGATCGGTTAATATCATTGGCTCCATGACTGAACTCAATCTCTGCAGGTTGTGAGAAGGGCTTAAAATTCCAATGCTGTGGTCACCTGATTTTTTTATTTCTGTTGACCGACCCTCAGTCTTAAACTATGTAGGGACCTACTTCATTAGAATAAACTCAAGTATGGTGGAAAAAGGCTTTTGATGAATAACAACAACCATTCCCATCACTCAGGAAATTCCGAGGGCTTTTGGAGCTGGGTGCCAGGAACTAAACAAATGTTATGTTTATGATTATATACATGGTGAATCATCTCATTATTAACCTTAGAATTTGGGGGCAACTGTCTAGTAGGAAAACCTACTGCCCAATGTGAGGGTCACACTTGTCTGTGGCTGAAAATCAATCGACAGAGGCATGCTGGCATTGTTAAATGTGGCTGTCTCAAAGATGGATGTCTGTTGCTGCGTGTACAATTTGGCTGTGAGGACTGAATTGATCACATCAATGGCAGCAACGAAGGTTCCAATCAAGGCTGCAATCCACTTACATCAGCTCCACATGGGCATGACCTGGAATGGATTCACTTGATTAAATCCAAAGGAGCGGACAGAAAGTTGGGTACGGGCATGGGAACTAAGACATTTTGTTAATAGTTTCTGTGCGATTCATTAGAATAGAAATTTACTAAAGTCATAATAACCCTGGGGTTAGAGGCCAGAGATCTAGATTTCACAGTGAACTGGTGTTCCACTCATTTCCAATTTAACAAGACAGTTTCTGGGGGGGAAACTGAACTGTCTCTGACCATATACGCATTGAATGTAAACATTCCAGTGGTTTTATAAAATTTCGCATGTTATTTTGTGCATGTAAATAAACTACGTTGAATATTGAAATTCATTAGGAAATCAGTTCTTGATCAGTAAGTTGTCATTCTTCTAAATTGTGAATTTTTAAAAGTCTTGTATTATATATGTATTTGTTGTCACTTTACAATTTTCTAGAAAAAAACTAAGTGTGCTACCTCTAGTAACTTTCATTTGTTCTCAATTTCTCAAGTTTATTATTTCCTCAATAGTGATCACAGTGCCATGTTTTCAATATATTACGTTTAATTTGATAACAACATCCCCCTAGCTTTTGACTTCTCAATTAAGGACATAACATATTTAAATGTAAAATGGCAAGTGCATAGCTTAAACTTATCTATGGGTAGGACAGGGATTGGTGGCTTGCTACATCGTTACAAAAGCGAACACAAGCACATGGAACTGGCATCTTGGCTGTGACTGCACCCTTCTCTGAACTCAGATTAACAATTCTAATCAGTTCTGGAAAGCTGAACATCCATCTGTTTTCTGATGATTTCATATATAGTTTTCTTTCCCTTCATATAACTGTCTATAGCACTATCCATGACACTATAATCAGGAGTATGATAGCACACACTGCAAGAAATTAGCTCTTTTAACAGGATATGAATATGAAAAGATAAAGCAGCATTATCTAGAATGCTGCTTTTCATTCTCTAACTCTGTTTTCATCGTTGAAGAAAGGTCATCTACATCCTTGGATGAGGTTGTTAGTTTAAATGGCCTCTTCAGAAACCTCACAGAAACTTAGACTCCATCCTGTGTCATTTGTTCGCCACACCGTTTTAATTGCTGTCTTGCTGATGGAAGGGGCAGGCACTGGAGTGAGGTGTGAGAATGAGAAAACCAAGGGTTGCCACTTAATATCGTCATAATGACGGGGCTTTAGACTCTATCTGTTTTTAAACAGACTGCTGCTGTCATATAAAGGTGTTGAGGGCTGGGTAGAGAGTATTTTTTCTTTCCCAATTAGGGTGAACTGGTCAAGAGGCCAGAGAATGGATTTTCATTAGTCTTTTTCAACCTCTTAGCTTTTCTTGATTTCTAGAAATCCATTTAACTAGATGCGCATCCTTTGCCTTTCTCTGCATTCAGTTCCAAAATATGGAAGAGAAGATCTTCCTATCAAACCTTCTGTTCCCCCTTCCAGCTCCCCTCTTCCCCACCCAGTACTCTAAAAGCATGGAATCAGTTTGTGGGATTCAAATCCCTGCTTCTTCTACCGTGTAGCTGTGTTCTGTGATGGCTCAAAGTAGCATAGTTTGATAAGAATTTCATAAAGGGACTAATTTTAAAACTGTAAACACTTCATAAGGAAACTATGAAGGCCGTTGTGCAGTGTCCTGGTTTCAGTAACCAAAGCGCTGTTACTACACCTACACCTTAAGGGACATGGGGAAGAATTGGTTCCTGGAACCAGGAAGGAGAAAGCTGTGTTGACAGGGCCACTTTCAGAGGATCTGTGACACTTGGCTGTGGAACACAGTCAGTGCGATAGGACATGCAAGACGGGAATAAAACCTGACATACTCTGTTGCTCCCTCTGGTCTCCTGCCCATTTCTCCCACTTGGAAGCTTGTCCACACAGGTCAACTTCCTGGGGCAGAAAACAGACGGAAAAGAATGGAGAGTGGATTTGGAGGGGCAAATGGGAGATATCTGAAACAGCAACGGACTTAACCTGTGAGCATGGCTTCCTCTTCTGTAAAGCAGGGCTAACTATAGTACCCATTTTGTATAGTGTGTTGAGGATGAAGTAAATACTAAGAGCAGTGCATGCAGAATAGTTCCTAGTGCAGAGCAAGCACTGAATGCACATTACCTATCATTATTATTATTTGGGAATTGTTTACCAAATGGATAAACATTGTCAAAGTGGTCAGTAGTTGGGTGGAACCTACTAAGTTCCTTCAAACCAGTTCTATTTTATTATGAATTTAAATATATAAAATAATTCAAAATGATATTGACATACAACTGAAACTATTATGGTTAGTATAGTTTATTATAGATAGTGAGTCCTCAAAGAGCATCTTCAACTAGGTTCCTTCCATTTGACCTCATACATCAAGTTCTATTTTATTTTTATCACTACTCTAACTTAACTCAAGCCCCTATCATCTCTCTCCAGGTTTATTACACCAACTCCTCAAATAACCAACCAGATTGCAGGCTTCCCAATCCCAGATCTATCCCTACAGCACTGATCCTTCCACAGTGGTCCTCAGACTAAGCTTATACCCATCACAGTAGATTCCCTGGTTGTTCCATGACCTGGGTCATTTCTTTCTCTTCAGGCCCATATCTGGTATGTGCTCATTGCATTATTTAATCAATGACGAACCCTAGTCCTTGCAATCCCCGAATACATTATCCTATTCCAATGGTTCTCAAAGTGTGCCCAAGCTGACATCATTAGGTCAACTACAGTCTGTTAGAGTGGTATATTATTAGGCTTTATCTGAAACCTATTAAACCAGAAACTTGGGGGATGAGGCCCAGCTATCTGTTTTCAAAAGCCCTCCAAGTGATTCTGTTGTACACTCAAGTTTCAGGTCTACTCACTGCCTCTTAGTTGTGGGGTCATGCTAATAATCTCTTTCTGGAATGTCCATTGCATTTAATTCATCTTCAAGACTCATTTCAGGCATCAAAGACTACAGGATTGATTTGCTGATTGGTTTTTAACAAATTAATGTTAGCTTCATTGAATCTGAGTAATTATTTGTTCAGAGAACTCTCACGTTTGAAAAAAGAAACCTATCTCTTATGATAACTTTTTGGGAAAAGAGTTTTGTACAAATATTTATTCAGAAGGTTGATGCATTTGTTAGGAGAAAGGAGGGAGCTTTTATGTAATCAGATTTCTGCTGAAAACATGCCAATGATAAGAAACTATTCTTTCTCTTACTAATAACAGTTAATGGTTCAAACTCGATTTAATTGGCCTCATTTTATAGATGAAGAAATTGAGGCTCAAAGGGGTTTTGTAACTTGTTCAGAATTACAAATCCAGCAAGTAGAAGAGCCAAGACTGGAACTCAGGTCTGTCTGACTTCCAAATCAGATACTTAAACACTGTGCTATCTTTGAAACACCAAGAAAGCAATTAATTATATGTTTTTTTTTTCAAGGATTCACTTTTTAATTCAAGCTAGGTAGAAAGAGAGGAGAACAGTGCTCTCTTGTAGGCAATGTAATTTAGTTCCAGTTGGTCACTAGGCAAATGGAAGACTTGCTACTATATGTCAGTTCTCTCCCACATTGTTGTGACAAACTACTTTTCCTCCCCAAACTGATTAGGTATAAGGTTTGCTACAAGTAATATTTAAAATAATAGATTTTCTTTATGACTATTTTTGCATACACTAATAAGGATTCAAGATTATTTATATAATAACGTCTCTCCCAGATTCTTGAATATTAATATGCTTTTGTCAAAGGAAGAGAAAGAGCCTGGCAATATAGTTATTGGAAAAGAAATTGCGCAAAAATTACAACCTATTTTGTGGGAGGGGAACATCATTGATCATGTATATTCCGGTAAGAGAAAATGTAATTTATGATTTTATAGAACTGCTAAGTATATAATGGAGTGGACATAGGGGTTATCAGGGTTATTGAGAAAGCTTCTTCCAATTTTATTTCTCACTAAAAGCAGGGGGATTCTCTACAGTAGGTTCTCTGGTGCAGACATTCAAGAAGACTCAATCTTCTTGATTATGGGCCCTACGCACAACTAGAAGAGAAAATGATCTATCACATTTACAAAATGGCCACTTTATAACTTCTACTTTCTTTCTTTCCAAAATAAGGTGCCTCGCATTGTCAGTACAATAGCCTACATTTTTTACTTGTAAGCATTGTCAGCTCATTTGCTACTCTAATCTTAACAAAGTCAGAGACAGAATTCATTTAATGGACCACATTACTGATGAGTACCAGGATATTCAATAAAGTATACAATTATCAGTCCATTAGCAATTTTACTAAAGAAGTTTAATTATGACATTAAAAGAAATAGCTGACTGCTTTGGCCTTTTCTTTATGTACTGGAAAAATGTGTCCCAAAAAAAGTGAGCTTCAAAAATCTCTTTATTAGTTTTCCTGCACGTACTCCACATAGACTACTTTAATGATTTAAGTTTTATTCAATTGTCATAATTTCATCCTTGCAAGAGTAATGGGACCAATCAATGAAAGTTACTTCTATAAAAAGGATGGGTAGGGTTCAAGATAGTACCCCTTAAGGCACTAGAATATACTTAATCGTGGAAGAAGAAAGACTAAGGAAATGGAAGTAGAGGATGAGAGACCTTGCATCACAAGGAAGAAATGGTAATGGTGAGTATAGAACATTCAATTACCATAATTACTCTACAGAGGCATTTTTAATAATTTTTAAAAAGCCAACCATGTTTTCAAAGCCACCCTCCTGGTTTGCCATTCCAGAGTCTCTTCAACTGACAGTCAAGTTCATTTGTACATAAAATTCCATTTATTTCTGTTTTAATACAAGCTCAGGTATTACAAATGGGGTTCTCTATAGACACAAACAAACTAATGAACTCTTCTCCACCCTGGCTGGTGTGGCTCTCTTGGTTGGAATGTCATCCTGTGCACCAAAGGGTCAGAGCACATACTCAAAACCCATGCCAGGAGGCAACCAACAGATTGCTTCTCTCTCTCCCTTTCTCTCTAAAATCAATGAAAACATGACCTGGGTGAGGATTAAAACAAACAAACAAAACTTTCTCTTCCCTTTTGAATTTCTCATAAGAATAAAATTCACACCATCTCTATATTCTTCCTTTAACTTTATTACTTTACTTGTGATCCAGCACGTGAAATGGCACGAGACCCGGACCCCAAACCCCGCTACCCTATGGGACTCCACTGAGTCCCACCTGCCGAGGGACTCCCACGAGTCCTGCCGAGCCACGAGACCCAGAGTCAAGTCCCCACGCACCTGTGCACAGCCCTGCCCATCCACATACACACCTCGCCACGCACCCAGCCCTGCCCACCTGCGCATGCCTTGCCGTGCATGCAACCTCCTGGTGACCAGTCTTTGGTTGTTATGGTATTAGGAGCCAATGGGCTTTTATAATATAGACTAGAGGCCTGGTGCACAAAAATCTGTGCACTAGGGGGTGGGGGGGGTCCCTCAGCCTGGCCTGTGCCCTCTTGCAGTCTGGGACCCCTCAGGGGATGACCACCTGCTGGCTTAGGCCCGTTCTCCCCGGGGGATTGGGCCTAAGATGGCAATCAGACCTCTCTCTGGCAGCC
>NW_006287459.1:1550003-1555716 GCF_000327345.1 Myotis davidii | reverse complement strand
AAATGTTGCAACATTGTTTCTTAGACTGCAGCTCAGAGGCTGGCAGCGGCAGGCGGGGAACCTTGGCTTCCTCCATCACTGGAGCAAGCAAGCCTCCTGTTTGCTTCAGTTGCCTGGCTGCCGGCCGCCATCTTGGTTGGCAGTTAATTTGCATATCACCCTGATTAGCCAATGGGAAGGGTAGCAAAGTTACAGTTAATTACCATGTTTCTCTATTATTAGATAGGATAGTATATTTGTCTAAGAGCCCAGAACCTGGAGCGACACTGCTTTGCTTCAAATCAAGGTTTCCCACTTCCCGAAGGTGTGAGCTGGGGCAAGTTATTTGGCCTCTTTGTGCATCACTTTGTTCATCTGTAAATTGGGAAAAATTATTGTTTCTACTTCTTTAAGATTATAATGAGGATTAAATAATCAATGCATATTAAGTTCTTAGAGTAGTGTCTGGGACATACTAAGCACTATAAAAGTATGTTCTGTTAATATTGTTGTTAACACATTGTTGTTGCATTTCTTCAAGTATATTTAAAGATCTCTCATTTATTTTCTTAAAAATAGTATGCAGACATGTAAGAAATTTGAACAATAAAGGAATGTATGAGTTCAATTAAACAGCAAAGACATCTACTGGCAATTGATTCTCTGATATTCTTTCTAAGTGTTTCTAAGCAGCCTTTTTCTTTTTTTTCTTTTAATGAAGAGACAGGTGCATGCACAATGCTCCTCAATCTCCTAAATGTAATAACATGGTGATTAAACCTGAGCACAGTGCTCCAGAAGGACAGTCTAACTAGTTAGGAATATTGTATTATCATCTTTTTTACCTTACCAGCTGCTTTCCTTGTGGTTCACCATAGCGTTCTACCAGGTCTCACAGAACAGTGCCATAATGTTGACACCTATGTTTGCTGATGGTTGTCTGGTGGATGTCAACTTCCCTGTTTTCCTGGAGATGTGTGCATCTTGCTCCCTCCTCCTGTCTAATCACGAAATAAAGTCCAGATTCCCTAAAATGTTTTCCAGCGAGCAAAGACAATGGTCAGTTCTTTCTGTGACTGCTTGACATGATGGATAATTGAACATCATAACTCCCTGCTCTTTCTCTGAGTAACTGAGAATTTTGTATTCATAGAGCAAAACTGATAGGTTATCTGAAAAATTCCAATACTGGCCACTTGGTACATCTTTATTACTAGTTACATCAAGAAATTGCCCATTTTACATTTTAACATACTGGATGCAGGAAAGAAATTACAAAAAAAAAGAACCTAAGTTATGAAATCTCTCACAGAGAATACTAGGGTTAAAACTCTTAAGGAGCCATACCCATGCTTTCTGTCCCTTTGTGTGATCAAAGGAAACAAAAGAGATGTTAAGTAAATATTAACTAGTGTCTCCATAGCTCCCATTTTATGGGCTGAAAGTGAGAGTTGGAGGTCAAGTTCAGCAACTCTTGGGCATTGCCTGTGGATGAGCATGTGACCTTTCTGGAGGAGAGTTTCTTTCCTGCAAGTAGGGGAGAAAGGTAGGCAAATGTTTGTCAACACTGCTGTAAGGCACTGAGCAGATTGTTGGTGAAAGGTCCTCTGATGTAAGCCTGAAGTGTATGAACAGTCCTGGTGAGATTATTCCCACAGTGTGCTAGGCTGCTACCCTCACCATCAGGTAGGTACAGACATCCTGCTCACTAGCCAGCACGAAAACACAATAACCACTTCCATGCTGTAAGGGGAAGGGGGTGGAGAATGAAAGCAACCATTCCATCCTACAACATTTTAGCATTTTCTCTTGAGCCCAAATTATGTTCAGGGAAAAGAAGTCATTTTCAGCATGAAATTTGTATTGTTGCCACCCACCACAAGAAATCAATGTGCACAAAATCTCAGTTTCTTTCACTGGAAAAATGACCTGTGAAACTATAAATGATGCTGTAGAGCTCAAACACAGGAAGGAAAGTAACAGCTTTCTGCACTGCAAAGATCTGAAACTTGTCTGCAAGTGACATGAGGAATGCTGATTCATTATATACAGAAAAGGGCTCGATTCTACAGATTGGGACTTTCTGTGGCTCCTTCTAGCCACCACATAGGGCATTTTGACGAGAATGTACAATTTGTGATTTCTCTATGTAGGAATTGGAGGGCAAAAGAGGAGGAAGAGGAATGGGATGATGGAGAAGGAAAAGCAAGGCAATGATAATTGTCACAATAATAATGATGGTGATGGTGTTGAATGATGTAAGTGCCAGGTACCACACTAGGCCCTGGGAAGGCCTGATCCCCCTAATCTCCACCAAAGTTCTACAAGGTTGGCATTATTGCGATGCCCATCTTACATGTGAGAAGAAAATAAGCAATGAAAATGTAAGGCTCGCCCTGACCAGTTTGGCTCAGTGGCTAGAGCGTCAGCCTGCGGACTGAGGGGTCCCAGGTTTGATTCCGGTCAAGGGCATGTACCTTGGTTGTGGGCACATCCCCAGTAGAGGATAGGCAGGAGGCAGCTGATCGATGTTTCTCTCTCATCGATGTTTCTGGCTCTCTATCCCTCTCCCTTCCTCTCTGTAAAAAAATCAATAAAATATATTTAAAAAAAAAAGAAAATGAAAGGCTCTCTGTGTATTTTGATGCTGTGAAAGGAAAAGCACATTTACTTTCTAGCTCCTGATGGTTCCGTATTCAGCTCTGTCCAGAGCTGCGGCACATCTTTAGGCATGAAGGAGGTGAGGTATACCTGTGCCCCTCTCTTATTGGGTACAGACAGCCAGGGATCTTGCCTCTTCCCTGGCTTCAGCCTTAGAGCAATGCAATGTTTATATCTCCACTCTTGAAAAACTGAATTGCCCGTTTACTCATATGCAAGCACAGCGTTAGATATAGTCTGTTGGAAAACACAGCTCTTGTCTCTCAGAGAAATATCGTGATGAGCAACTTGGCAAAAGAGGTGTTTCATGATCAGTCAGGATTTTGACATTTTAGCCTACTTTTTAAAACTTCTACCTTTTATTCTCTTGCTCCCCCTCTTGCTCTTAAACTAGCTCAGGAAAGTTTAGACTCTGGAAACTATCTCCTAGTAGCTGCTTGCAAAAGTGAGAATAATCATCCTAAATAATATATAATCGCAAACATGTTATTGAGACAGAGCGGCAGGGTGGGATGCTGGCAACTCCTAACAAGGCCAACAACTGAATAAATTGCCTCTTGATCTCTCCACTGAGAATAAATTCATGTAAATCCGGGGAAGCTGAGCTGCTGCCGCTGCTGCTAATCCACCATGTGTAGTGACTACTTTTACTAAGTGAAACACAAGAAAAGGAAAGAACCTTGCAGGGGGAATGTGTGCAGAGATGATTGCCTGGGCCCCAGCGCAGAGCCTGTGGCAGTGCGGAGGAGCAAGGCCAATTAGGCTGGCTCAGCAGGCAGTGCCAGGCACAGCCAGCGAGGATGGTACCGAGCTGTGGCAGGAAGGCCCAAGGCTCGGGGCACACGACTGCATCCACTCTGAGCATCACTGGGAATGTGAAAGACCGTGATTGCTCTTGACTTTGAGGTAACCTTGCTCCTGAGAAGAATGGTTCACTGTCCTTGGAAAAGTTCACCTTTCTTTAACTGAAATACTTAAAAGCCATTGCTACTGAAAATCCGATGCTTTTAATTTCAGGTGAGTCAATGTGCAAAGTTCTTTTACTATTAGGACTTGCAAACTCAAAGCCTTTCTGAACCAGAACAAACAAGACTATAAGTAAATAATATAAATAAATAAGGCTACAGAAGTGATGAGACCCATTGCTAACTGGAGAGGCCCACTGCTACTTCAGTTTTTCTGCCTTAGACAATGAGCCGGTATCTACTAAAGCAAGATATACACCTAGTCTTCATCTCAGCCATTCTCCTCCTATGCACATTCTCAGTACATATATACCCAAGAGATATGACTGTTTATGTTCACCAAGAGATGGTTATAAGCAAACCTGGACCTAACGCAAAGAAGTTCACAAATAGGAAAGTAAATAATTAAAATGTGGTATATGTACACACTGGAATATTACATGGCAAAAAAAAGGATGAACTGATACATTCAACAATATAAATGACTTTCACTGATATATGTTGACTCAAAAGAAAGCAGATGCAAAGGGTTAACGGCTGTATAATTCCATATGTGTAAACTTTCTTTAAAAAGCAATACAGTGGATGGTGATAGAAATCAGAATAGTGGTTACTTCCTTGGGTGGGGTATTGTTTGAGAAGGGTTACAATGAGTCATCTAGAGTGTTGAAAACATTCAATATCTTGACCTGGGATAGATACATGGATGTACACATTTGTGAAACTACCTCAAGTTGAACATTTAATTTTGGTTTTACTGTATGTATCAAGGAAGAAGTTAAAAAATACAACACAACAGAAAAAATACAAAAGAAAATAAAAGCTGTCCCAAATAAAATGGTCTGAGCTACAAATCTGTTTGCTGTCCATGAACTTATATCTTTAACTAATGTTTCTAATGATCATCCTACCACAGTTGAAGACTTTATGTCTCATCTGTTAGCTCATGTTTCCTCTTTTTGGAAAATAATTAAGACAGCAAAAAGGTGATATCTATTTAATATTTATATTGAGTTTTTTCATTCTTTTTTTGTTTGCATTTTGTTTAGTCGCCATATATTTGTGAATTTTCCAGTTTTCTTCTTGTTATTGATTTCTAGTTTCATACCATTGTGGTCCGAAAAGATGCTTGATATAATGTCAATCTTCTTAAATTTATTAAGACTTGTTTTGTGGCGTCATATGTAATCTATCCTGGAGAATGTTCCATATGTACTTGAGAAGAATGTGTATTCAGTTACTTTTGGATGAAATGTCATATAAACATATAAATATATAAGTATATTTATATTTTGTGCACGGGTGGGTTCCAGCTGGCCTGCCCCCATCAGGGCCAATTGGGCTGGGCCAGCCTGGGGAGGGGGGTGGAAGGGGACGTGGGAAGTTGGTAAGTTGGCCCCACCCCGTGGTTGAACTCCCCTGTTGAACTCCTGGTGGAGGGGACAATTTGCATATTAGCCTTTTATTATATAGGATTATTTAGGATATGTGCATACATATACATACATATATATATATATGTGAAATGACACATATATGTTAAGATCTTCTTATATGATGAAATTTTACTTTTTTTCTAAAATATAGTTTTATTGATTTTAGATAGAAGAAGGGAAAGGAATAGAGAGATAGAAACATTAATGAGAAACATCAATCAGTTGCCTCTTGCATGTCCCATACTGGGGATGGAGCCTACAACCTGGGCTTATGCCTTGACCAGGAATCGAACCATGACCTCCTGGTTCATGGGCTGATGCTCAACCTTAGAACCACACTGACCAGGCTTTACTTGTAATATAATTTTACTAGAGGCCTGATGCATGGAAATTTGTGCACTGGGGGAGGGGTCCCTCAGCCCGACCTGCATCCTCTCGCAGTCTGGGAGCCCTCAGGGGATGTCCGACTGATGGCTTAGGCCCGCATCCTTAGCACTGCCGAGAAGGTGGGAGAGACTCCCGCCACCACTGCTGCGCTCGGAGCCATCAGCCTGCTTGTGGCTGAGGAGAGCTCCCTCTGTGGGAGCACACTGACCACTAGGGGGAAGCTCCTGCATTTAACGTCTGCCCTCTGGTGGTCAGTGCACATCATAGCACATCATTCAGCCTTTA
>NW_006287459.1:1546784-1548548 GCF_000327345.1 Myotis davidii | reverse complement strand
TCGTGCCGCCATCTTGGCTGTCAGTTCATTTGCATATCACCCTGATTAGCCAATGGGAAGCGTAGTGGTCATACACCAATTACCATGTTTCTCTTTTATTAGATAGGATATGCCTAATAGAATAAAATTTAAAAATTGCAATTATGAGTCCCTGGTTATCTCAGTGAAAGATGCCAGAAGTCAGTTTATCACTTTTGAGGGCCAAGCTGATGACTTCTATGTTTGAAAGGTGGTAAAAAATGGTTCTGGCTGTGGGGCTTTAGAGTTGGACACTGTTTCAAGCATCAGGAGGGACTTTGGCCCTAATGCTGTTGTGACAGGTGAGGGACAACTTAATTTTAATACCATGGACAAGAGCCAGATTTATAGTTAAGTTTACTGTTTGCTTCCTCCATTTTTTTTAGACTAGAAAAATAATACCTACTAGTTTGTAGGCAATTGTTGGAAAAATATGCTCTACACAAAGGGCTTAAAGATACTTGGAACCCTGAATATAATACTTTAAAAAATACAATATGCTAACTATAATTATGGCCATCATCAGTTTGTTGCCATGGAAAACTTTTATTTAAACTCCAACAGAGTCTTGAACATGGACACAATACTCCAAGTTCATCAGTAATTATCATTTTCTCATCATGCCTGCATCTGGTAATAAAG
Source organism: Myotis davidii (assembly GCF_000327345.1). Lineage (NCBI taxonomy): Eukaryota > Metazoa > Chordata > Mammalia > Chiroptera > Vespertilionidae > Myotis > Myotis davidii. The sequence continues at coordinate 1,547,888 of NW_006287459.1, read as the reverse complement.
GTCTCACAATCGGCTTTTCCAGTGAACATGAGCACCCCTATTATGTCCCAAGCCTGGTGTAAACACAGTACATGTACTCAAAGAGCTCACGGTATTTCTCTGGTCAATATGAAAACCTAATCTGCTTTCCCAAATAATGGAATTTGTCTGTCTCCAGGGTTTACACTTGCCAGGTAGCCATTGTCACTTTGTGTTGTCCAATAATGAAAAGCACCATATAATAGACTAATTTCCACTTCCATCCAGGAAATTTTTTATTGTCTTCTAAGTACATTTACAGCAGTAAGGAAGTGATTTATCATCATAGAAGTAGAACATTTCCAGTTTTTAGTGATTGAGTCATAGGTTGCAAGACCACTGGCAACATGACATGGCTATAATTATATTTTCAACCTCCTCATTTTACAGATGAAAGAACTGAGGCCCAATGAAGCCAAATGACTAACACAGAGCACGAATATGATTTAAGCGCGTGACATTTCTATTTGTTCTATTCCTATTTGATTCTCTTGAAATAGCTAATTATTTTAAACTTATAAAAAAATCAATCTTACTAACATCATGTATTTTTTAGTGCAAAAGGTCTTGCTAGTAAATTGATATGAATCTTCCAGTAGCTCTTGAAGTCTTGCCAGTGCCCATGTAGCTTTAGAAAGGAACAAGGGATGGGAACTCAAGGACTTTGTTTCTGGTCCAGCATTTTGACACCAATTCTCAGCCCCAGAGTTTCTGTTCTCTGTCTCTAAAGCCTTTTACCTTACAAATCCGGCTCTGACAAGAGTCCCAGGTGTGTTCTAACATATTACTACACAATTGGTGGCTTAAAACAACACAAATTTATTCTCTTATAGTTCTGGAGGCCATAATCCAAAAATCAGGGTCTTGGATTTGGGTTGTATTATTATACAGACACTCCCTTCTGAGACTCTAGAAACCCTCTCTCATCTCTTCCAGTTTCAGGTGGCTCCCTAAATTAAGCTTTCCTTAATTGGTGATCATATCACTCCAGTATCTGTCCCTGTCTTCACACTGCCTTCTCCGCTGTGTGTGCCTGTATCAAACTCCCCCTGCCTCTCTCTTATAAGGGAACATGTGGCTGCACAT
>NW_006287459.1:1539525-1546679 GCF_000327345.1 Myotis davidii | reverse complement strand
CTTTCCATATAAGATAATATTCCCAGCATCAAGGGATTAGGACGTGACTATATCATTGAGGGGGCATTATTTTCAGCCTATCATAGACAGTATTGTCACCAAAAGTCCATTTTTCTTGGATGTATTAATTTTCTTGCCAGCAATCAACATAGAATTATCTGACACTTGGATGTCACACAAACTAGTCAATATGCTGCACAGATCTACTTCATGTGGTACAGTCAGAGCCAAATAAGTAGTATATTTTCTCTATCCACTTCCTTTGTCAGAAATTGGGCCGTTTTAATTGAAATGAACTATAAAAATACTGGATGGGCATTCAGCATGAGTTTCAATCATTCATTCAAATTCTTACGGCAAACATGCATTGAACATCACACACATGGAAGTTCTGAGTCAGACACTTCAAATAATTTAGCTCACTTCATTTTCCAAAAGCCATTAAGCTAGAGCTTAGTATAGTAATTAAGATCTAGAGTTTTGAAGTCAGGCAAATTAGATTCAAATCTTAGCTCCACCATTTACTAGTCATGGAAAAGCTATTTCACCTAAGTGTCAGTTTCCTTATCTGTGTAATGGACACATTAACATCTACTACACCACTCTGTAAAACAGTGCTGTTTAATTATACTCATTGGGAGCAGAAATTGAACTTACTTCAGGGGTTATATATTTGCCCAATTTCACACAGATGAGTTTGCCTCAAAACCTTGCTCTGTCTACTCCATCATTCTAGAAGGATCTCTTTATAACTCAATCTCACTGATAAGGGTATTGCTGTGGGTTGCAATCCAAGGACAAAAAAAACTATATCACACAGTATTATACAGTTACATAAGTATCTCTGGTCAAGGAAAATTCCATGAAAAATACTACAATAAACATTTCCTTGCATTTCTTTTTAAACACGTGTCAGAATATAAACTTAGGGCGAGGATTCCTGAGTAGAAGAATATATAAATCCAGTTTATTAGATATGACTTAGTTGTTTATCAAACCGGTTATTCCAGCCGAGCTCGTGTGGCTCAGTGGTTGAGCATCGACCAGGAGGTCATGGTTCAATTCTGAGTCATGGCACATGCCCAGGTTGTGGGCTCAATCCCCAAGTAGGGGGTGTGCAGGAGGCAGCCAATTGATGATGTTTCTCTCTCATCCATGTTTCTATCTCTCTATCCCTCTCCCTTCCTCTCTGAAATCAATAAAAACTTTTTTAAGTTGTTGTTCCAAATGTATAGTCCCTTTAATAATGCATGAGAATTCCTATTGCCAACATATCACTGACAGGCTTTATTAAAACTTTTTCAATCTAACAGGTATGACATGCTAACTCACCAATTAGTAGCAAAGTTATTTTATCAATAGTCCATTTGCCATTGGACTTCTCTTATTCTTGTTGGACAGCTATCAGTGATTTTTTTTCTTGGCCAGGAATCAAATGCACAACCCTTTTGGTGTACAGGACAGTGCTCCAACCAATTGACCCGCCTGGCCAGGGTATAAAGCTGAAAGTGGTTTTGCACTCTTAGTCCAGATATTACTCTGACCATAGTTTTCATTATAATAAATACTTCAGAGGAATGGAAATGGCAGCAAAGAGTGGCTCATTACAAAGAGCCCTGATGCTGAAAGTTAACAATATCACTGGGGTTAATTCTGGGGAAAAGATAAGGGATTACTTTCCCATCACACGTTTCCTACAATCACCATGACTTTTTTCTAAGTGGAATATAAAGCAATATGCCACTTTATGTTTGGTCTCAGACACAGGCCATAGACACCCTTTCCTTTTCTCTAGAGCATTCTCGAAAGATTAGATATAATAAAGTTATATTATCAATATGATTTGATATAATATAATAAACTTCAAATAAGTTGAAGAGTGAAAAACAATCGAATCACACTGAAAAGACTTATTTGATGCTAAAAAAGAGACATTTTTCCCCATTAAATCAAGCATTTTTTATCTCTCCTCAAATGGTGATATTTATTCATTTTTTCCCTATTTATTTTCATTTTTTAACTTGGAAAGACTATTTTTCTTTGTGAGTAATATATTTCACTCCAATTTGTCAATTTCAGACAGCCACACCAGCCATTTATTTAAGGTAACAGATTTCATAGAATGTGATATCAGCCACTTGAAATAATTTATGCAGTTATAAAGCTCTTGTGTGAATAATTTGAGAGGAGCTGTGTCATCCAATATGAATGAAGAATTTGACTCGCTGGCTTCTAAAGAGGTGATATTCATTCTTGCTCAGGTAACTTCTTAGAGTATTTGAGCATCTATTTAGTGTGAACAAAATTTCTAAACTAGGCTAATTTCCTGTAACTAAGTTATTGCAATGACTTAAATGAATTCCAAAAATTAATTTGATCAGCATATTAAAATATCTGGGGAATTAAAATTAATGGTTCTTCTAAGGGTATGATTGATTCTTTGTATTCTCATCCTCATTTATAATAACAGAGAAACAATATCTTATAGTATATCAAAGTATATTAGCTTTTTACTGATTCAGGTTAAATCTTATTTACTTATCCCTATTTTTATTTTCTCCCTCCTTAACCTAACATAGTCTTTTGAACTGGGTGTGACTCAGTAAAGAACTGAATTTGCAATGATATATATATATCACTGAACTCTTTAAACACAACTGAGTTATTTACAAGCAAACTTTTAGAATTAATATGAGAGTTCAAGAAGGTAGCTAGATACAGAATCAACTTTTTCAAATCAACAGCAGTACTGAATATAACTAAATATAAAATAAGAGCTGAAAAAGAAATTAATTTTCAATAGAAACATAAACTGTAAGGTATCTAAGACTCAATCTTACAAAATATGCATTAGCTTTTTAAAGCAACAAAGTTAGGAAAAATTATGGTAATTGTAAGTTAAATATCATAGATCAAGTGTCATAATATAGGATCAATTACATCAACAAGAAGATGAAAGAAATTTATATATACATATATACATATATATACATGTATACATATATATACACATATACGTATAACAGTTCAATGCATAGATGAAACATTATTCTTGGTTATTCCAAATTGAACTACACTTATCTGAGCCATTTATATAAGGTGATGTTAGTGCCATATTTAGAAGCTACAGTTTATACAGAAGAAGTTGTTTAATCTGCAGTTATCCCCAATTCCTGGATGAAAAGGAAAGAAAACCTCAAATAACAATGCACTAAAAATCACATATTAGTACTCTCTTTCTTAAATGAAATCTGGAATTTAGTATTCCTGAAATGATATGGACCATACTATTTCTGTCTTTTGCTCTTCATCTTGAACATGTGGGAATTCCACATGTTTAAGACAGCTCCTTGAGCTCCAGTCATTATGTTGGTATTACATTCAATAAAAATAAAGAAGGGTGAATAAGGGTGCACCTATTCCTTTTAGGGATCCTTACAGAAATCCCACCATGACACTTGGGTATATATATCATTAATCAGTACATGCTCTATGATGATACTTTGCAATAAAGGAAGCTAAATCATCTTTACTTAGGGAAATCACACGCCTCGCTAACACAGTGTTCTATTTTTTAATATAAAGGGAGGAACAGACATTTGGGGACCTCTGTAAGTCTCTATCACAACATTAGTTAGCCTTCTATTTTGAGGAAATTCTGGTGACTGGTGACTTGGAAGCAAATGAAGGCTGAGGTGGATACTGTTGTTGATATGACTGGCTTTTAGGATGAGATCAATTTTGAGGGAAGAGTTTTTAAATTTAATAATAAAAATGAGGTAATACAGCCTGGCCAGTGTTGCTCAGTGGTTGAGCATCAACCTATGAATCAGGAGGTCACGGTTCGATTCTGGGTCAGGGCATATGCCCGGGTTGTGGGTTTGGTTTCCAGTGTGGGGCATGCAGCAGGCAGCCAATCAATGATTCTCCTTCATCATTGATGTTTCTGTCTCTCTCTCTCTGTGTCTCTCTCTCTCTTCCTCTCTGAAAACAATAAAAATATATGTTTTAAAAATGTGGCAATATAATATATGACACTTGAATACTTTATAGCCATATTTTGCGTGAAAATTATTTCTACATCGGTGGAGCCAGCTACAGTTTCCATGCTGGAGCTCAGTGTCAGGTGGAGACTACACAGAAGGGAGAAGTGGGCAAGGGTGATAGAACACGCACCCTATTAAGTGCAGACAAAAGGCGTCCTAGTATCAGAGGGGAAGCAATGAGCACAGGATTAAGATTTTCAGGCCGAGCACTGGAGGGAAGGGGATTGCAAGTGCACAGAACCAGAGGCTGGATTCCCATAAGACACAATTTCTGCAGGTGAGGAACAAACTTGAGGCTTGGTGATAAAGAGAAAAAAAGGTAAAAAGTTGTGAAAATTAAGATTCTCACTGAAGTAGAAAAGAATCACAAAATAAGAGGATAACTCAACATCTCTAAAGAACAAAAGAAGGCACTAATGATTTTCAAAACGGTATGCCTTTTTTTTCTGTGACTGACAGAAAAAAGTTCTCTTCAGCTAAGAAGTTTTGTAAGCCACACACAACACTACATGCAATTGTTATTGCTGGCCCAGAAAAATATAAGATATTTCACAATGATCAGAAGATGACAACCAATGCGAATATAAGAAGAGAGGAATGAGAATCACAAAATGTCAGCTAATAAACAATCTTCACCAAACTCAATGTGAAGCAGAGGAAAACAGTAAGAAAATTTTCTAGCCTCAGTTAAGCATTGTTAAACATTTTCAGACATCAAGATACATTTTGAATAATAGATAAAAAAATTTAGAACATAAATTGTTCAAAGAGAGAAAAAGAGAGAGAATTAAAGGAAAATGAGGGAGGAGGAAAGATCAAGAGCGAGTAAGTCAGAGAGAGAGAGAGAGAGAGATAGAGATATATATAGAGAGAGAATAAATGAGAGCACAAATGATTAGCCCTCTGTCATTATCTTCATCTTTGCTAATCAAATATTGGAAGTATCTATTTCCTCACCTGTCTCCCACCACTACACTGTAAGTTCTTTTAGGACAGACTATGCTCATTCTGTCTATATCCTTCAGACCTGGCATGGTGTCTGATTCATAATAAAGCCTCAACAAATATTTAATTAATTAATCATGAGTGAATGAGTAATATACAACATGTAAAGTTAAATCTGCATCATTTTGTATGAAGACATCACTGCTCCTAGTATTAAATTGAATCTAATCCAGGAGTTGAAATTAATAGCTTTTTATAGTGTGCAGTAGACAAAAATAATGCAGGGAAAATGGCACAATGCAAAAATAGTTACTTTAAATGGAACAGCTGGACACCAATACAAATGTTCATATGAAATCGAAAATCTGTAGGTCCCTGAGAGATTCCTTTCTGCTATCTAAATTTAATGTGGATAATTTATCATTTTATAAATTTCAACTTTGGTCATTTATATGCTTCACAGCCTCTGTGTGCATTTCAGCTCTTTGCTTTCGTGATTATACAGGCTGTAAGGTTAAATAAATTACATTGATTTTTCTATTGGAATCAAGTCAAGCATTGGGTCAAAAATCTGGAGCACACATTTAATATGCATTATTTCTTAGAAAAAAGTGACGGGACTTTACTATTAATAGACGATCTGTTGGAAGGTCTGCATGCTCCCCTTCCTGGTGCTGGCGCATCAACTGAGTTGCAGTCTGAGTAAGTAAACAGAGCGCTCTGGAACTGGAAAACACAGTTAGCCAGGCTTTCATCCATTTCTGTTATGCTAAAAGCAGGAAATTATGCTTGTTGATGAAGGCAATGTCTTGCTCTTCTTTCATAAGACTTCAAACTTCGGACTGTAAACATACATCACAACCAGTAAGGAAAGGGTTTTTGTAGTTACAGAGGCCGGTAGGGTGGTGGGAAGGCTTATCTGTACATCTCTACATACTTTACTGATGACTGGCCCACTAAATTTCTTACTAGTCACAAAACTGGACACTTTTTTTCACTCCCATAGTCTGTCCTAAAAGAACTTAGAGTGTAGTGGTGAGAGACAGGCGAGGAAACAGATACTTCCAATATTTGATTAGCAAAGATGAAGATAATGACAGAGGGCTAATCATTTGTGCTCTCATTTATTATCTCTCTCTCTCTCTCTCTTTGACTTACTCGCTCTTGCTCTTTCCTCCTCCCTCATTTTTCTCTACTTCCCTCTCTTTTTCTCTCTCTTTGAACAATTTATGTTCTAAAGTTTTTATTTATAATTCAAAATGTATTTTGATGTCTGGAAATGTTTAACAATGCTTCCTTTTTTAAAAAATCAGTGAAGAATTTATTTTACCTGTAGGGTTCTTTCAGTGCTATTCATTATGATCCATTCTTTTATTCATTGATTCATTTGGCAAACACTTTTTGTGTGTGTGTCTATGACAGGCCAGTCATTGTGGTTGTAGTGAGGAGATAAATAGCACAAGGTCCTTGCCATGGGAAATTCATAGTCTACTAAAGGAGCTGACAATATACCAAAAGGAAAATAACAAGCTTTTAAGTTATCAAGTATCGAGGGACATTTCAGTTAGGGGAGACATGGGAAGGTCTAAAAATAATAAATGCTTTCAAGGTTCAGATGTGGTGGGCAACCCTGTCTGTGATGTGAAGTGATATCTGCGTAACTGAAGGGGAAGGCAAGCAAATTTGAGCAATATTATCTTCAACTTAGTGCAGTCACATTCATAAGGACAAGTGCCGCCAATATCTAGCCTATCCCTCAATTCTTAATAAGAGATAACATGGACAGCACTAAGGCCTTAACAAAGTACTTGGTTTAAAGCCATTGGGTCATGTCTGAACTCATCTATAGGGTAGAAACGAAAATACCACTAGAGTATAAAGCATTCCCAGCAGGAAAAGGATCAGAGGCAAACCTGAGCAATTTATGGGAATACAACAGTGTCAGCTCTCACTCCTACACCACATCAACCCCTGTGTGGACCCTAAGTCCTCCCCTCCTCATATGTATAGTTACTGCTGTCCACGTGAACATCAGAATATACTTTTGTGTTTCTTTTATCAATGTTTCTAACTCTCTCTCTCCCTTCCTCTCTGTAAAAAATCAATAAAATATTATAAAAAAAAAAAAAAGTACTTAGAAAAGTCCTAATATTCTTAATACCT
>NW_006287459.1:1530110-1536363 GCF_000327345.1 Myotis davidii | reverse complement strand
AGGATTTGTCTGAATCCCCTACCACAGAATGGTCATCCTGTCACCTAGCATCCTCTGGAATCACTAAAGAATAGGACTCAAGTTAAAAATGGAACTCCCATTCGACCCAATAATCCCACTCCTAGGAATATATCCCAAAGAAAACAGAAACAACAATCAGAAAGGATATATGCACCCCTATGTTCATAGCAGCACAATTTACAATAGCTAAAATTTGGAAACAGCCTAAGGGCCCATCAGCAGATGAGTGGATTAAAATACTGTGATACATCACTCATATATGGGATATAATGTATAATATAAACTGATGAACAAAAATAGATCCAGAGACAAGGTAACTCTGAACAGACTGTTCAATCTCAGAGAGAAGGCAGAGGAGAGGGGTGTTAAAGATCGACCAAAGGATTTGTATGCGTGCACATAAGCATAACCAAGGGACACCGACACTGGGGCGGTGTGGGCTTGTCCTGGGGGTGGGAGGGGCCGGGGAGGGTCAATCGGGGAAAAGGGAGACATATGTAATACTTTAGACAATTAAAAAAATAAAAAATTAAAAATACTTTTTTAAAAGAAATGTAATGTTACATTAGAATCAAGTTGATGGATGGACTAGGTAGATAAGTAAGCTAACCTTACTTGGAGTTTGTGCAAGTTGTGCCATGATGCTACAAGTTTTGACATGTCCTGTCAAAGTCATTGGTATACACTAGTAAATTCTAATCATCTCTATATAAAAGCCTAAGCAACCGAACAACCGAACGACAGGTCGCTATGACACTGCCTCCAGATGGTCAGTGGGCTCCCACTGCGGGAGCACCACTCAGCTGACAATAGGTGCCAAACACCGGGCTCACTGCTGGTGAGCACAGCTGCGGCGGCAGGAGCCTCTCCCGCCCCTGTGGCATCGCGCTCCCGAGCTGCGGTGGAAGGCGCAGCAGAGCCAGGATGAGCGGGAGCAGCTCGATGGGTGCCCAGCTGCCTGCTGTTTTACACACTACTACATCCCTTGGGGGATGTCAGCACTGGGGATTGGGCCGAAACCCACAGTCCGACATCCCCTGAGGGGTCCAGATTGCAAGAGGTGCAGGCTAGGCTGAGGGACCCCTCCCACCCCCCAGTACACGAATCTGTGCACCAGGCCTCTAGTCTCTTTATAAACATCTGGTCCCTTTCTTCTGTGTCAAGGAGTTAGGTTTGAGTTTATCTTAAAGTAATATAGATTGCTGGGAAAATGGAAAATCAACTCACAGAAGGCACTGTCATGGTGGCTTAATGCCTTTTAGACTTCTGAACAGGATTTTAAATTCAGGAAATATTTTTTCCTGTTGTAATCTGAGACATAATAGTAATTTAATAAAATGAAACCTAGTCTCTAAATGCACTAAAATCTATACTATTTAGCTCTATGTTTACACGTTGACTGCATGTTTGAGTTAGACTGTATGGGTTATATATTTAACTACTCTTTGCTAGTTCTGTGACTTCAGATGAGTTACCTCCATTCTTTGGTTTCCTCGGCAAAAATAAGAAAAATAATAAAGCCAGATTTTTAGTGTTGTGGGAGTTAAGTGAAATGATGAAACTCACATGCAAAACAATGTTAGCTATTATATTTATTTTTCAATTGTAATATTCATTATGTTTTAAAATAAGGATAAAATATATAAATTTTAGATATTTTATTGGCTATTTTCTTGAGGTGCTGTTGCAAAAATTGAGTAGGACTAGGTATAGCTTTGAAAAAGATGTGGGACCATCCTATATTTAAGGAGATCATAAACCATCCAGCTCCCATGTGAAACGCATTGCTACCCTTAGCATTCTTTACTAAGGAGAGATTAAGCAAATAACAACAACACATATATATGTAACACATAGACATAGACAACAGTGTGGTGTTCGCCAGAAGGAAAGGAGGGTGGGGAGTAGGAGGAGGTGGGCAGAGAGGGGGGATGGGGATGGAAAGAGACTTTGCTTGAGGCAATAAGCACACAATGCAGTGTGCAGATGATGTTTTATTGAGTTGTACACTTGAAACATGTATGTGTATGAACCAATGTCACCCCAATAAATTAAAAAATAAATAAATAAAATAATTTATAGACTGTGATAGAATTTAGAGCCTCCATAAATTTTAAAACAATGAGCAAACAAATAAAAAAAACCCGAGCACCAAGTATTTTCCCCATAGGTTTTAGCCACCGCCAGATTAACTAATTCTTCTTTCTTAACTATGTTTTCCCACCAGAGTGTCTGAGTAAAAAAATATAAAAAAGCCTCATCCTAGCAAAGGGAAAGCCTACAGCCTCAAGGTCAATTCATAATTTAAAGAAATTCAGTGGGTTTTTTTTGTTTTGTTTTGTTTTTTTGGTGTGTGTGTGTTTTGGCATTCTTTTTCATTACTTTATAAGGTCATTTTAAGTCATGTTTGTTATGTCATGTCTATTGGCACATCGGGATCCATGAGTTCACATGCCTCAGAGTCTAGAGAGCTGTAGAACAGTATCCTTAATTCCCCTTCTCACCCCCGCTTGCTCCTCATTTGTCCCTGTTTTTAGTAGAAGGGCCTTAATAGAAATGAACTAAGAGAAACAGCTCTGGTACAGGTTTATATGGATACTATACATTACAGTTCCTAAACACTTAGTTCATAGTATAGCACACACATGCAGTGTAGGCTAAAGGAATCTGGGAAATTAGACCCCATTTTTAGTATATAGAAAATCCTGATTTCTAGCAACTGGATATACAGTAGGTCGTACCAATTATTTTTCTGATAATTTTTCTAGGTAAATTGTTGGATCTCTCTACCTTTACATTTATGTACACCTCAATTATAAACTTAGTAGTTATTGTCTCCCTTCTGTTACATTTAAGAAAGTTTAAGAGGGTTACTCTTAATAAGGCTTTTGTTGTGAGTTAGAATTTTCTGCCCTAGTTATTTTCAGTTTCTCTCATTAGGCATTTTTTTCTTGGGCTTTTTTTTTTCTTTATTGATTAAGGTATTACATATGTGTCCTTATTCCCCCAGTCCCCCCGCCCCCAGCACATGCCCTCACCCACTAGTGTCTGTGTCCCTTGATTATGCTTATATGCATGCATACAAGCCCTTTGGTTAATCTCTACCCCTCTCCTCCCCTTAGCTATGGTAAATTGTGCTGCTATGAACATTTTGGCATTTTTGTTTGGTTTGGTTTTATCCTGTGACCCTAATGCTCAAAAGTGAAGTATTTTATTAAGAAAATACCTATCTATGGTTCTTTAGTAGTTAAGCCTATAAAGCCTTAGTTAACTCTGAGAATATCCTCTGGGCTCATCTTTTTAAGCATTTACAGATAAGTTGAACAAAATGTTGGAGAATGGTAAAGATACCTTTGGAAAAAAATCAGTAAAATTACCTCTCCCTCTCAAATACATTATATTTAGGAAAAGTCTCTTCAATAGATTGGTTTAGCACTACATAGACAATATTTTCTTCTCTTCTATTACTTTTCCTTTATTTAATAATTGCACAAGCTCAAAGGAAAAAGAGGGGATGGAGAATAATGAATAAAGCAAAATGCTAGCCTCTGTTCTAGATAGTAACTGGAATTGGAAAACCTTCAAGAGCAGTGGTTCTCAACCTCCTGGCCCTTTAAATACAGTTCCTCATGTTGTGACCCAACCATAAAAATTATTTTCGTTGCTACTTCATAACTGTAATGTTGCTACTGTTATGAATCATAATGTAAATATCTGGTATGCAGGATGGTCTTAGGTAACCCTTGTGAAAGGGTCATTTGACCGCCAAAGGGGTCGCGACCCACAGGTTGAGAACCGCTGTTCAAGAGGCTGTAATACCAAAATTTAAGAGCATGACCTTTAGAACCATCCCAGCACAGCTTTTTATAGAATTTCAGAAGGTATTTCAGAACATACATTCACATAAACCTTAAATGAGATTGCTTTTAAAATGTGAAGTGAAATCAGGATATGTTGAAGTGTTTGCTTTGGACAAAATTAATTTAGAAGAAATAAAGTCAAGGAAAAAGGTAATACTTTGACATCAAAGATGTCCCATAAATTCTTACAAGCCAACATGTTTTATGTGGGTGACATAAACCAAATTTCAACATGTGACTTCATCATAATTCCTTTGAACTGAATACATCCTAAAAAATTGAGAAATAGACAGCTCTTATCTCCCCTGCCACATTTTTCTCTCCATCTCATTATAATCCTAGGACCTTCTTTCTATAAAAAACAATTCTCATGAAAGGATCTGTTATCAGTCAGTATAAATTTACATTCTCTCTCTCAGGAGTATTTGGAGGTTAAGCCTTGGCATTAAAAGTAGAGTTTATTATGACAGGAATTTCATACACCAGCAAGCTGATAAGACTGCTTTTGTGTGCACACATCTGTATCTGTGTGCATGTGAAATGGTGAGTGAAGGAGATACAGGGAAGCTGCCCTGAAACCCACCAAAAACTCATTTACTTCACGTGTGTGAGGCTATTGACTTATCAACAGATTAAAGCCCTAGATAAGCCAAGGGAATTGTGTTTGATCAGATGAGCAGTTTTTTTTGTGTGTGTGTGTTTTTTGTTTTTTTTTTTATGTGTATGCTAGGGGACTTCTCATGGGAGGAGAGTGAGAACAAGAATTAACTTTCAAGATCCCCTCTAATCTGATTAAATTACTCAAACAATAATATTTGACCTGTGATCTAAGATCTAGGCATCACAGTGATTTAGGAGTCCTGGACATGCTAAAACATCTGTCCAATCAGTGCTATTTGGCACCATATTCCCTGCCCGTGGTTCTAATTTTGAAAACTCGCAACGTGCAGCCAGTTGTGAGCAGATACCAGACCCACGTATGCCAAGCATGTAACCACAAATCCCAGGCCCAGTGTGTCAGCATGCTAATTATGCAAGCACCCAGCTCGGATGATTTAATCACCTCCTAAAGAGGACCACAGTGATTTCCCACCTAAAGTTAGATTCACCTCCTGCCTTGAAAGCTCAAGGCCAGATTCCATTTTCTCTTTCTCTCAGCATCTTGCACAGTCATAGTTCCAGAGAAGGAGAGTGCCAAGCACGGAGAAATTACTGAGGTGGTTTTAACCCGGCTGTTTTATTTTTTATTCTTCAGGATTGCCTAAGGTCCTCTGAGGTCCTTGCTTTCATTTTCTCAACCCCAGAAGGAGCAAAAGGAAAAGGCTCAGAGCAGCATGGGAGTTGTTCCAAAAGCAGTGCTGTGAGCATACACTTGTCCTGCTCAGGAGGGAGGCTTCGCCTCCACCTACGCTCTGAGGGGGCAGCTGTGATGTCTCGATGGGATGAGAGGAAAACCAATATGCATGGCAGTCTGGCGCTGTGCCCGTGAGACCATGCAGGAAAAATATGCTGTGTGCCACCGGTGTGTGACACTGAGGGTTGCCACCAGCAACCAGAGCACCTCTGTGCTAAAATGACAGGAAGGAGTGATGGTTGTAACAGCAGAAATAGATATTCTCACTTCTTTCTGTTTCCCTTTTTTCACTTGCTTCAAATGTTCCTACTCATGCTTCGGCTCCTACCCCATCATCGTGTGTGTGATATGTCGGGGGATTCAGCAAAGTGGAATAGGGGGTGGAGAAATTAAAATGCTGACTGAAAGAATACAAGTGATAGACTCTCCTGCTCAGATGTAGGGAGAAGCATTAGTGGCATTCGGTCAGAGAATGTGAAACATAACAATGCTTTGCACATTGCAAAATGAAGGCACACAAACCATTTCCTGCGGTGAAAGGGCAGGAGGTAGATTTCAGTCATTGAATGCCTGAGGGTGGGGAGGCTGGGAAAATACTTTCTTTGTAGTTACAAGTCCTTGGGATTGTTTATTTTCTTAATCTATGCAGTCTGACGAGGAGTGAATATGGATGATATACTTAAAAGCCAAAGAAACCAGCATTTTTCTTCAGGGAAACCTGCCTACAGGGTGTCCACATGGGAAGTGGAGGCGGCAGAGGACTCATGTTTTTTCTCTTTCAAGCCTCGCATGCCCACTTCATAGACCCAGGACACTGTGTCCCTTTAGACTGGAGAGTGAATGAGTGCAACAGCCGACCCGCAGAGCCATGATATTGAGTGCTGATGAACACTGGGCTTCTGTTTACATGGGCAGACACCCAACCAGGCAGCCAGTGTCTGCTTCTCTCTCTGTAAAAGGCTGGTCAGTTCAAAAGAACTAGTTTTAATATAGTACCGATTGTTCCTGGGAGATTCCT
>NW_006287459.1:1528910-1530078 GCF_000327345.1 Myotis davidii | reverse complement strand
AAGAGTTCTTTTTCACACTAGTTAAGAAGGCTGTGCAGACCCCTTCTGGGAACCTAAGTGCTTGCCCCAGTCAAAGAAAATGACCTCATTGAGACAGTCATGTGGAGTCTGTGCTTGTTTTTCCTTCCACTAGCTCTGTTCTCAGGAAGTATTCCAGTCGTCCCCTTTCTCCATAGGAACCAGTTGGCTACTAAAAGAGGTTATGTGCTTGTGAAACCCAATGTGGATTATTCACATGGGGTAGAAAGGATCTCAAAAGTTATGATTCCTTAACCATACAATATATTCAACAAATACTTATTAAATGACCGAAGGCTAGTTTGAAGTCAGGATGGTGAGGGTGTAGAGACAAGAGACAGAGCATTACTTGTGGAGTGAGGGCAGTAAATGGTGGATTAGAATGGGAGGTCCCATATCAATTCCTTCATGGCTACAGGCTTACTCTTTTATGCCACTTAATATAAAACAGAACGAAACTTATATCCTTCCAAAAATTTGGAATAGACAGAAAGGAAACATGCCACTGAAAATAAGCACATGTGCTCTTTTGAGTTGATATTGTTCCTCTTTGATCTATTATATATAGACTAGAGGCCTGGTGCACGAAATTCATGCACTGGGGAGTGGGAGTCCTTCAGCCCAGCCTGCCCCCTTTCACAGTCCAGGAGGCCTCAGGGGATGTCCTACTGATGGCTTATGCTCACTCCCTGTGGAGGCTCAGAGCGGAGCAGGCACCTCGTGTGTGTGTGTGTGTGTGTGTGTGTGTGTGTGTGTGTGAATGTGTGTGTGTGTCTGCTGGGGGCCTGCCCCAGCTGCACCATGGAGGGTTGGAGCAGGTGCCCTGTGTGTGTTTGTGTCCGCTGGGGGCCTGCCCCCAGCCATGTCAGAGGCTCAGAGCAGGCACCCGTGTGTGTGTGTGTGTGTGTGTGTGTGAGTGTGTGTGTGTGTGTTTGATGTGTGTGTGTGTTTGATGTGTGTGTCTGCTGGGGGCCTCTCCCCAGCCGTGCCATGGAGGCTCGAAGCAGGTGGCCCTTTGTGTTGATCTCTCAGGCTCTGGGCCGCACCATGCCTGGCCCCTCCTCCTGAGCTGGTCATGACTATTACGGAGTCCCAACCGCATTTGCATATTCCTTCTTTATATATATACTAGAGGCCTGGAGCACAACAA
>NW_006287459.1:1523623-1528895 GCF_000327345.1 Myotis davidii | reverse complement strand
ATGGATGGACTCTCCCCTGGTTTAAAATTAATTCTTGCATATCAGGGACCCAGTGGCACATGGTGAGTTGTCACTTGCTCATCGGAGCAGGCGCCCTTCTGTGTTGATCTCTCAGGCTCCAGGCAACACCTGTGTGTTGTTCTCTCAGGCTTGGGGCCGTGCCCGCACCCTCCTCCTGAGCTGGTCGTGACCATTACGGAGTCCCAACCTCATTTGCATATTACTTCTTTTTTATATATATAATTTTTGTTTTTATAATTTATATTATAAACTACTTCATAAATTTTAAAGTAGTTGCAATAAATTCATACATTTTAAGCATAATAATAAAACACATGTATGCCTGTGATCCAGGTTAAAAAACAACACATTTTCAATATGGCTGAATCCAACTGTGCGAAAACAATGGAATTAGAAATGGATATCTTTTGGGGGGTGCATTATTCAGTGTATCATAGTCCACCCTCTGGCCCACAAAGATTCATGCTCATCCTAGATGTAAAATACATTACCTCATCTCAAGTTCCCTAAAAGTCTTAACTCATTTCAACATCAACTGAAGACCAAAAATCTTACTGAGGTCTCATCAGCTCAAAAATTCATCACTAATTATCTAAATTTCCTAAGTTTTTATGGGTAAGACTCTGGGTATGATCCATCTTTGATTTTAAAAAATTCTTCTCCATCTGTGCAACTGTGAAACTAAAAAACAAGTTACCTGCTCCAAAAAATAACAATGGTGAGACATGCATAAGAAAACAGTTGTAGATATTTCCATTCAAAAAGTGAGAAAATGGAGGGAAACAAGTAGTCACTGGCCCTAAGAAATTTAGAAATATAACCAAAGCAAACTCCATTAGGGTTTAAAGCTTAGGAATAATCATTGGTGGCTCCGGGTTCCACAATTTGGAGCCAAGGTCCTACCCCAACAATCATCCTTCACTTATAAAAGACAGCATGTGGTTGCAATTGACAATTTGCCTGTTCCTTGCCTTAGACTTTAGGAAGCTAAGAGCCTTTTTTTTTTTTTCATTTTGTAATGTCTTTCCCTTTCAGTCCAAGCAGGTAATGTGTTTGCTTATATAATATTCTTAAAAACCCCGTGGCTCTCTTGTGTATGTCATGGGAATTCACTTCATTAGACAAGAAGCTCTTGCAGGCTCTGAACTAACTGACCAGAAAGGATATCAGTTTGTGTAATAGTTCATTTGATCTGCTGATGCCTGGCAATATTCCAGACCCCAAGACAAATTCTCCCCATTACTTCCTCTTAATATTCAGTTTTACCTAGGTGGGGGTAGGGCAGGGAACAAAGGGGTGGGGGATTTGGGATATACTGTGATTAAAGAGTCTTTATAGTGGTTTTTATATTGGGAATTTATAGTGGCATTTTACAGAATTCAGGTGGTACAGACTGGCATAGTGAGTGACATACACAGAATGGAAAAACAGCATAGGTGCTTTTATAAATAAAATTATTCAAAAGATCACAAAAGGCTCATATATTGAATGACAATGCAAATGAGCAAAATAGTAATATACTATTATTTTTCTTCAACAAACATGTATTGAATATATGTTATAGGCTAGTTACTCACTAGGGCTTAGAAATAATAAGGTAGACAGGATGTGGCCTCTTATCTCAAGAAGCCTATATTCCCACGGGGGATCATAGCTTTTATATTCACACATTTTATAATATGACTTGGAAAGCACTATAATAGAGTTATGGGCTTGGATTCCACAATATAACAGCAGCACTATTGATTCACCTGGGGAAATGGATAATTTAGCACTATTTGCCTTTATCATATTTAGTTGTGGATATTAAAACAAATCAACAGTTCTAATGAGTCATTTGATTAGGTCAACAAAAATGGGCCAGCAGATGGGTTTTATTCATTATGCCGCATTGCCATTAATTAATTGGGGGCAGAATGGAAGAGATCAGACCCTGGAAAGTACAATTAATAAAAAGGAGGAATCCATGAAAAATAAAATCCAATGAACAAATTTACTCAAATGACACAAAACCAACTGTAGATTCATGCACACACAGGGCGTCCTGGGCTTTGTAGCAAAACCAAGCTCTGTTGAATAAGACACACCACTTTCCACATTGATCATGCTGGATGCCTGGGAACTGCAGTAGTTCTCAGCGCTGCCTGGCCACCTCCAGAGGACACCTGGCTGTTACTGCAGTTTATGAAGAGAGCCTTAGCCAAGAACTCATGGACTTTGTCCCAATTCTGTTTCTGCCACTGATTTGTTACTACACCTAACTTACTCAAATCTCACTGTGCCTCACTGCCTTGTCTACAATCAACCCATACACACTGAGAGAGCCTATGTGTGAAGCACCTAAGGGCTACAAATATGAATGCATTGTAAATATTGCCCTCAAGGAGCTCACATTCTAGTGGTGTGAAGAGAAGAAACCAGTGAAACGCTCCACAACGCACATAAGGTAAAATGTTTATACAAAGCACTGAAATATAATGAGAGCGTGTTGATTCTGGCTACACCATAATTCCACAGATGGAAAGTACCAGCATTTTTATTTTACAGAAACACCATGCTGATAAGAGTTTATCTATATATTTTCCTAGATGCTAACTTGTCTGAACTTTATTCTAGTCCCTATTTATGTACCCTTTGTCCCCAAGACACCTCTATCTGTTGGTAAACCATAACTCTAGGGGGTCATTGGGGATTATTCGGACCTATTCCTGGAGAGAGATGAACTCTTTTCTGTTTGTTTTTTGTTTTTGTTTGTTTGTTTGTTTGTTTGTTTTTTGTGCCCATCTTGCTGGTTTGCATGTGCACAGGGCCCTCAGTGCTTCCCCTGGTCTGCCCTTGAGGTGACATTCAAGATTCCAGGCTCGATCAATGCCAGATCTCCCTGGCGCTTCAACCATGGGGATGAGATGACAGAGTATGAAACCAGTGAAGACTCGGGCCCCAATAGATAGACTCTGAACACTTCTGAAAGTCCTTGAAAAGGAATTGTTAGAAAAGCTGACCATTGATCTTAGCCCATGAGCATTCACTTATATTTCATGTATGAGTTGTTCATTCTGACAAATAATCTACTCTCTGCTCAAGAATGATCTGTCAGGAGACTATTTGAGAATTCATTGAATCACTGATACAGATCCATAGCCCTTGCTTACCAAGATTATGTTCCAGTGTATATATATGTGTGTATGTGTGTGTGTGTGTGTGTGTGTGTGTGTGTGTGTGTAGGGGGGACCTCTTGGGATACAGTGTTTGGTAAATAAATAGCCATTAATGCCACTAATTTTGTTCTAAAAGTCTTAAAATGTTCACTACTATAACATGTGTTTTGAGCTCTCAGCAAAACTCTGAATGTTTATCATGGCCTGCCTTTACTTTTCTTATTCAGAATCATTGGTGATCTTAGGCAAATTATCTAAATTGTTTAAGTCTTAATTTTTCAATAATAAAAATTTTAAGAATCATGTTTCTTTCCCTTTTGCTAAGAGAATTAAATAAAAAGAATTCAGAAGTCTTGAAGCCAGTGCCTGAACCTAGTCAATGCTTAATTTAGCACTACTGACAAAAATAAATGAGTGAAGGAATGAATGGATACATAAATATTGTACAGTATTTGGAGGTATGAGTTTCTGTGGACATAAAGTTCTATCAGAATTATAATCCTTATGAACATTTACACAGTTTTAATTTTGAGCCTGAGGTGGTGGGACTATTTTAAAACTAGAAATCATAATTTGGGATATTGATTTATGTAGGTAGGGCACAATCACCAGCCACCTCTCCCACCTCTGCCTACATAATGTCAAGAGGTAAATTCACTGTGAAATTAATGAAACTTCAATTTCAAGGCCTCTCATTTTTACTGAACCCTTTATAAGATCCTAGAAGGAGCCTTGCAACTATGTATTAAACTGTACATCTCTTGGCTTCTAAAGTCTTGAATTGCCTCTGTCCTGGTCCCAAGTTACTTCTTAATATATGGCTGGGTTCTTTAAGGAGCTTTATATTCTTCACATGCTAAGTGCGCCACATCTTAAAGAATCAAGGCTCAAGTTCTCACTGACACCAAATCTTCTCTCTTTAGAGTATATTCATTGAGTCCTGCAGTTATTGTTTGGAATACCCTCACTGAGAAGATCTTCAATAAAATATCTTATTAAGTGTTTAAGAATAGCCCTAACCAGTTTGGCTCAGTGGATAGAGCGTCGGCCTGCAAACTGAAGGGTCCCAGGTTTGATTCCGGTCAAGGGCATGTACCTTGGTTGTGGGCACATCTCCAGTAGGGGGTGTGCAGGAGGCAGCTGATCGATGTTTCTCTTTCATCGATGTTTCTAACTATCTATCCCTCTCCCTTCCTCTCTGTAAAAAAATCAATAAAATATATTAAAAAAAGAATATACTTCTATTTAGTAACCTTTGTACATTGAATAACACCCACCTGATGACTAATCGTGGGTAAAACCATATTTGTCATAAGAATATAGAACTGTCAGTGTATTATTAAAATAAAGCAAGCCAAAGATAAATGTGAATTTTAATACAACAGTTCTGGGATGAGGAGAAGAGATAAAATAACCCCAAGTGGTAACATTATGTATTTTTCACTCGTTTTTAATAACAGAAATGGCAGATGGAAAAGGCATAACAAGAAGACTGGCAGAAACAACTACTCATTATAAATAGAATTTAGCCATTGAAAAAAAATGTAAGGTGGTTAAAAAGAGTATGTGTGTTATTATGTGGTCCTTAGGCTGACTAAAGAAACACATTCCACATTTGGAATACATGGCTCAGGCTGCTTTCTGATTCTAGGCAAGGAGACCATCTGACAAAATGACGTCAATTCTTTTCCGCACTGTTGCATTTATGTCCTGGTTTAATCAGCTTGACATGAGTTTTGTAAAACAGAAAAGCAGTATATTAATGATGTTGAGATGAGAGTGCTAGAGTCAAAGCACAAGCCATTTTACAGTTAATGAAACTGGTGAAAATTTAAAGAGAAGCAGAGTGTAGTTTAATGCTGTCGTTTTCAGAATAATCATCTGTTGTCTCTCATTCTTGAATACTGTGTCTGAAATAATGCATTTTGCATGGAATTTAGATAAAAAAGAAGCTGCTGATTTTTTCTCAGATATAAATCATATTTTGCATAATTTTACTTTATCACTGTCAAGTAATGAAGATTCCAAATCTTTAATGAAGAATTGTATAATGAGGCAATATTTTAATTTAAATCCACTATACCACACACACA
>NW_006287459.1:1501461-1523553 GCF_000327345.1 Myotis davidii | reverse complement strand
CCATCCATTTCTGCAGAAAATTATATTGATAAAGTAGGTTTAGGCTCAATATAAATTATTTTATTATGGAAAAAACTTTGATTTTTGAAGTATATATATATATATATATACTTCATCCCATTTCTGCACAAAATTATATTGATAAAGTAGGTTTAGGCTCAATATAAATTATTTTATTATGGAAAAAACTTTGATTAACTTTTAAACAAGCAAGGAAGACTTAACTCAAGACACACAGTAGGAGAGACACAAAAGATGGAAGAGTTTTTAAAGCCCTGAATGTTAGTGGAAATGTACTAGGGAACCTTATGGGTGAGATTGCTCAATGTGATTAGGCCATCTGTTTGCTAATTGGCATTGTGGAAGTTAGGGTCTTACCCTCCCTTGGAGACTGGGAGATAAGGCCTTTGTCTTTCTGGATGATTACATTTCAAAGTAATGCCTCCAAGGTCCTTGAGAAAGACATTCCTGGAGCACAGACTTAGGAAACACTCTTTATAAAAAGCCACATCTGCAGAATCTATCACTTCAGATATATGTTTTATTTTAATTCCCTCCCCCGCCCCACCCCCAACTAGGAAATATTTGATGTTGACCTTTTTACAAGTGAAAAATTAAGTAAATTGTCAGTGCTCACAGATTGCATGGAGCCCAGCTCGAAGTTCCAATGTGTTTATTTGTAAAATGGGTCACACCACATATCTCAGAGAGCTGTGAGAAGGATTAAAAACTTGTGTTTGTTTATAAAGTGAGTGCTCCACATGGATCAAAACATCCTCCCTATGTGAACAGCCTCGTGGGCTCTGGTGCCTGAGCACCTTGGTTGGAATTTCTACCTTCTCTACTTGTTAGACATGTAAAGTTGAAGTTACTTACCTGCTCTATATCTTAGCTTCCTCAACTATTAAAATGGGGCTAAAAATAATACAGCTTATGATTGTTTTAAGGATTAAATGAGCCAATACATGTAAGTCAATTAGAATAGTACTTTAGGACTTCATAAAGTTAAGCTATAATTAATATTGATATGGTCTCCTGACAACTGAATCAATGATTAATTTTATATTCCTCAACTTTGATTTTTTAAATGCTTACGATGAAGTAAATACAGGATGGGGCAAAAGTAGGTTTACAGTTGTGAGTACACAAAACACAGTTTATTATTGTATTATTGTATTATTATTTATTATTTAGTGTATGATTTCCCATACAAACAACAGCAAACCTACTTTTGCCCCCCCCTCCCTCCCGTATATTGCAGAATCTACTGTTTGTGGGATTATAGCATATAGTTGGAGAGTATAATCTTTTATTTCAAGGTGCCTGTCAGGTGGAGGGAGATATATAACACATTTATTATAAACAAGTAATTCAAAATTGTTCTATATATTTTTTTAAAATGATTTGTTATCTTAAGATAAAATGTGTTCTGCTTTATTTTTAAAATTGTGCAAACATTATTTTAATCCAGAAGCCATTTAAAAACCTTTTGGAAATAGGTAGTATGAACATCTTAAATAATCAGTGATAAAATAAGGAAAAAGCATATAATGGCTCATAATCAAATTACAGACTGAAATGTATTTTTGAAATATCCTTTTCATTTTTTTACTCTGCTCAAATTTGAGCTGAACTAAATTGTTTTTCCCTTTTTTTTTCACAAAAGAATATATTCGCCGTGCTTGGATGTCAGGTGATTCAAAGGCCTTAGAGAACAGGTGCCGTGGCTTTCATAAGCTTATAGAGAAGGACAGCCACCAGCACAGGCGCTACACTCAATGCAGACACACTTTGGCATTCACACCATTTGCCATCAGGCTGGGATTGAAGTACTAGTAGGCATTAAAGACACAGGGACACACTGTGTCTTTTTCAAGAACCTCTCTCAAGCATCCAGTTACATCTTACCCTGATTCTGGTGTGGGCACCCTTGAGCCTTAAAATAAAAAGGAAGGAACTCAAGGATGACAACAAGAAAAAGAAAATGTGAATTATAGCTTGGTGCTATCACAGGTTTATTGAATAATTTAGGATTTTAGGTGCTTCGAAGTCGTTAAATGACTACTTGTTATAATTCGCCATTTTTCAGTTTGTGAATCTGCATTTTCTCTATGTGTTTGGGGGTCTCCTTCCTTCATTTGTTTGGGTTTTCACTTAAATAACTGAAATTCCATTTTGTTATTTATTCTACAGTTTAACTCTTTTGTCTGTTGCACTTTTAGTTTCTCACATGCTATGGACCCTTTCTCTTTTCTTCACAGAAACATTCAAATATGTAGGACACTAAAACTCCTCCCCTTACTGCCTACCTGGTTCTTTCCTCATAATTACTCTTCCTGTCATGGCAAGTCTTCTAAAAAGAACATAAATTAAATTAATTTCCATCAAAGTATTCTTTCACTTCCAAAGCCTTAGTGAAACCACTCTTACCCAAGGGTGATAACAATTTATTTACTAATTATCAAATACACTGGCATTTTCTTAGTCTCATCCTGCTCAGCTTTCATTTGGGTATTTAACAAATAGTTGTGAACTCTGTTCCATGAGCTATGCGTTTCACTAATGATTGAGGGCGACTGAGATTGGTGAGCAAGGAAGAAGGGAATTCCTGCATTTATGGATATTGGGGGATTGCTTAGGGGGGGGGGGGCAAAATAAAGGTGAGGGATTTATTTTCGGTGAGATGGTCTTTTCTGTTGGAGGTGATATTTGAGCTCAAAACTGAAAGAAATTGACCAGATGATTTGGGGAAAGAGAATCCCAGAAAAGTGATGGACAAATGGCCCTGAGGTATGGAAGAGCTGGGCATTTTGTAGTAACTACAAGAAGAAAACTTTTGGAGCTATTTGTCTTTCTTGGCCTTGTGAAATCTTGTCAACATTGGTTTAGGGACTTAGATCTCTGCAGGTTCTCTGCCTCTCTGATCATATTTTTCTTTCATTCTCCAACTTGACTTCCATGCAGGCATTTTCCTTCCAGATGAGGGGAAGAATAAGAAGTGGACCATACTAACATCAACGTGTTTTTTAATTCATGCTCTCCCTGTGCCCTCAGAATAAATGATCCATAAAGCCTGAGGAGAGGGGGGGAAAGAAGTGGATCATAAATATTTTGCTGGGAGTTTAATGTCTCAAAAAGGCCTGAATTTTATTTTAAAAAATTGGAAAATTCAAGGAATAAAATGTACAATGTTAGGCCAAGGAAAAACTCAATGTTTGAGTAAGACTGGGTCCTACACTCACAGGGCTTACAGTGAAACATCTGTCACTGTCATTGGCCCATGTTGAGTTTTCCATGCTCAGAGCCCAGTGCAGTGGGTTAGAACCACAGTGGTTGAATACTTATACTTAAAATGTGGTCCTGGAATCTCAGGACCCACCATAGACACATAGCACAACAAACTCAAAATATGCATTTTTACAAGATCCCAAGATGATTCACACACACATACAAAGCAAACCCACTGGAATTGATAACAAATTTGTGGTTGCCAAATGTGTGTGATGAAGGTGAGGGAAATGGATGAAGGTGGTCAATTGGTGGAAACTTCTAGCTATAAAATAAGTAAATACTGAGGATGCAATGTTCAATACTGTATGTTTGAACATTGCTATGAGAGTAGATCTTAAAAGTTCTCATCACAAGAAGAAAAACTGTAGCTATGTAAGATAATGAATGTCAATTAAATTTATCATAGTAATTATTTTACAATATATACACATATCAAAACATTATTTAGTATGCCTTAAACTAATACAATGTTATATGTCAATTGTATCTCAATAAAAATGAAAAAACAACAACAACAACACTAAAGTTTGAGAACTAGTGGAATTGGGAATCACACTAGCTGGGGTTCCATTTCTTATTAAATTTGTGGCCTTGCTCAGCTTAATATCTCAGAATTTTAATTCCATATCTTTTTTCTTTTATTCTCAAAAGAATATATTCACTGTGCTCTGAAGTTGGGAGATTTAAAAGCCTTTGGAAATTGTTGTGATGACTTTCAAAAGTACATATGGAGGAAAATGCTGACTATGATCCCGTTTGTTGGAAAGATTAAAAAAGATATGTCACAAGCTATTAGCACATATTATATATTGGTTTATAGTATTGTACAGTATGTGATAGGTATGCTTCTCTTGTTTACCAAATCCATTACAAATTCACCATCAATTGAACTAATTTGTATAAAGTGGAACAGGGTTAGCAGGGAATATGTGGGCAGTTCTAACTTACCTTAGCTGTTGAGTAAGCTGCCAGAAGATGTTCCATATGACACATTCAATTATTTTCATAACTAAATTTCCCCAAAGATGGCTCCAAATGCTTTTTTTTCAGAGAAATATTACCAAGTATTTTCACACTATTTTACTTACTGAACCTAGTAAAGGTAGCATATCAAGTAGAAATTCAAAGTTACCTCTAATTGAACCATTTGTTATGGCTTTATCCTGCGACAGATCAAGATGGCCTGAAGTGCTTTCATGTATTTTCCAATGCAATTTTCTTAGATCATGAATTCCAGCATAGCTGCTTCTTATCAAAGATGGGCTACTGGGCAGCAGTGAAAGGCTTAAGGATGTCTCCATCTTTGTGTTACAGTGTCGTGTAACAGTGCCTGGGATCTCACTGCATTAATAAAACAACACAACAGGCCAGGCTGATTCAAGGAAAAAATTATTTATTGAGTACCTACAGTTCCAGAAACTCTGCTAGGTCCTGGGGAAAGAAAGATGAATAAGACCAGCTATTGTACCTCCAGGAACTCATAATCTAAGGTAGTACAAGAGGCAGCTCTGAGTACATGGAGGAAAATGCCTAGCTCCTTAACAAAATTCCTGTTTCCAAGTCTGCATCAGCTACTAGAAATCCAAAACAGCCTCAGCCTTCCCGGACTCCATCCTGCACATTGTTCCCAGGAAGCGCCTTGTTGAAATAGATATGAGCCTATTTTCTAAACTTGGATTGCTCATCACTGCCATAACATTATGTATAAGGACCCCACTAGGCTTACAGGTTTGATTCCTGTACCTGGCATACATGCACTATATTCTCCATCCATTGCAAGACTGACTCCCCCAGCTTTGCTCTAGTGATGTGTTTTATTTTAAACACTCCTACCAATTAGTTCTTTGCTTTGTAAAAAATGAATAGAATCAACAAGGTCCCTATTAAAATACCAATGGCATATTTTACAGATCTAGAAAAATATTCCAAAAACTCATATGGAACAGAAAAGACCCCCAATAGCCTCAGCAACTGGGAGAAAGAAGAACGAAGTTGGAAGGATCATAATGATATCACACTAATACTAGAAGGCCATTATAATCAAAACAGCTTGGTACTGCCATAAGAACAGGCATATAGATCAATGGAATAGAACGGAGAGCCCAGAAATCAATCCATGCCTATATGGTCAATTAATATTTGACAAAGGAGGCAAAAGTATGCAATGGAGTGAAGACAGTTTATTCAATAAATGGTGCTGGGAAAATTAGACAGGTACATGAATAAAAATGAAACTAGACCACCAACTTACACCACACACAGGAATAAACTCAAAATAGATAAAAGATTTAAATGTAAGTCACAAAACCATAAAAATCCTAGAATAAGACATAGGTAGTAAAATCTCAGACATATCTTGTGGCAATATTTTTGCCAATATATCTCCTAGAGCAAGGAATACAAAGGGGAAAAAATGAAAAGATGGGACTACATCAAAATAAAAAGCTTTTGCGCAGAAAAAGAAACCATAAAAAAAATTAAAAGGAAACCCACTTATGGGAGAATATATTTGTCAGTGATACATCTGTTAAGAGGTTAATTTCCAAAATATATAAAGAACTTGTACAACTCAACATCAGGAACACAAACAATCCAATTGAACAATGGGCAAAGGACTTGAGTAAACACCTTTCCAAAGAGGACATACTAGTACAGATGGCCAAGAGACATATGAAAAACTGCTCAGACGTGGCTGGCATGGCTCAATTGGTTAAACGTCATTCCGTGCACTGAGAAGTTGCTGGTATGACTCCCAGTTGGGACAAATGCCCAGGTTGCAGGCTCAATCTCCAGTAGGAGGCATGCATGGGGCAATGGATTTATATTTTGCTTTCTCATGGATGTTTCTCTCTTTTCCCTTTCCCTCCCTCTTTCTCTAAAAATCAATAAAAATATTTTTAAAAAATGCTCAACATCACTAATCATCAGAGAGATGCAAATTGAAACCACAATGAGATATCACTTCACACCTGCCAGAATGGCCACCATCAGCAAATCAACAAACAGCAAGTGCTGGAGAGGATGTGGAGAAAAGGGAACCCTTGTGCACTGTTGGTGGGAGTGCAGGCTGGTGCAGCACTGGAAAATAGTATGAAGTTTCCTCAAAACATTAAAAATAAAACTGCCTTTTGACCCAGCGATCCCACTTCTGGAAATATATACTTAGAACTCCAAAACACCAATCACAAGGAATATATGCACCCCTATGTTCATAGCAGCATTGTTCACAATAATCAAGTTCTGAAAACAGCCAAGTGCCCATCAGTTCATAGGTGGATAAAAAAGCTGTGGTACATTTACACAATGGAATACTACATGGCTGTAATCAGGAAGGAACTCTAACCTTTTATGACAGCATGGATGGATCTGGAGATTATAACGCTAAGTGAAATAAGCCAGTCAGAGAAAGACAAATACCATATGATCTCACTAATATGTGGAATCTAATGAACAAAATAAACTGACGAACAAATTAGAACCAGAGACATGGATACATGGTATAGACCAGCCGTGGGCAAACTACGGCCTGCGGGCTGGATCCAGCCTATTTGAAATGAATAAAACTAAAAAAAAAACAAACAACCATCCCCTTTTATGTAATGATGTTTACTTTGAATTTACATTAGTTCACACAAACACTCCATCCATGCTTTTGTTTCGGCCCTCCGGTCCAGTTTAAGAACCCATTGTGGCCCTCGAGTCAAAAAGTTTGCCCACCCCTGGTATCGACTGACAGATATCAGAGGGGAAATGGGTGGGGCAGATGGGATAGAAGAAGGTGAAGAGAATATCCAAAGAACATATATGCATAGCCCATGGGTACAGACAACAATGTGGTGAGGGTCAGAGGGTGGGGTCTGGGTGGAGGGGAGCAAAAGGGAGGAAAATGGGGAACATCTATAATAATAAAAGTGTAATATACTAATTAGATCAGACAGCTGAACGACCTTCTAGACGTCCTTCCAGATGACCTTCTAGACCAGTGGTTCTCAATCTTCCTAATGTCGCGACCCTTTAATACAGTGCCTCATGTTGTGGTGATCCCCAACCATAAAATTATTTTTGTTGCTACTTCATAACTGTAATTTTGCTACTGTTATGAATCATAATGTAAATATCTGATATGCAGGATGTATTTTCATTGTTACAAATTGAACATAATTAAAGCATAGTGATTAATCACAAAAACAATATGTAATTATATATGTGTTTTCCGATGGTCTTAGGCAACCCCTGTGAAAGGGTCGTTCGACCCCCAAAGGCATCACGACCCACAGGTTTAGAACCACTGTTCTAGATGAAGCCACGGCTGTGAGGGCTGAACCCCTTGCACAAATTTCGTGCATCGGGCCTCTAGTCTTTAACAATGTCAACAATGAAAATAAAATTTAAAAAGTTTTGAGAGATGTGTTTGGTTTTGGTGCCATATTTTGGATTCACACAGAAAGGAGTTGAGAAGACATTCAATTAAACACATGGGACCTTCTGGAAAAGCTATATATAACCAGCTATGACCACTTTTGAACATCATTTGCTGGTTTCACTTGGATAAGTACAGTATAGCCACGCATGGTACTCCTCCATGAGACATCTGAACAGAAGGACCATGTTCCAAAGAAAAGGCAATCTGTTGCTATTAGCTTAAAGGAATTCTGCCCCAGGACTAAAGAGCTTGGAATTGCATTCCAATATTTGATCACTGTTTCTATCCGTTGAGATAACTTATTTGTAAAATGGGGTCCATAGCTACCATTTATTGAACTCTTACTGTTTGCTAGATGTAACATACAATACATCTTATAGAAATCCTGTGACGTAATTGGTGTCATTAGTGTCTTCAGATGAGAAAGCTGAAGTGCTATAAGATTTATTCTGAAGCTTCACAGGTAATAAGAACTACAAGTTGAGTGCACTTGTGTATGATTCCATTGTTCCACTCACTAATACTATTTTTTACAAGGGGAGTGAGCAGTGGATGGTTCTATATATCTTATGTCAGGAAGTTTAAATCTTGACCTTTAGATTTGAAGCTGAAATTTAATTCATTCCATTATATGACTGATTTCACATAAGCTGTGACCTTTTACTTCATGGTGTGGAGGTGGTATAAACAATTTTCCAAGAGCAGTAGTTTTAGTTCTTTCTAAGAATTTATTTTGAGGGAGTAAAAGGGCTAAGAGAAGGAAGGTCACCTTTTTCTGGGAAGACCAGAGGAGAGCTACAGTAACCTCCTGCCTGTGAATAATCTCCTGAGGATGTGTGTAGTGGAAAACGAAAGATTTTGTTAACTTTTATGTTCCAAGGACTGGACATTTTAATAAAAGCACAGAGATGAGCTATGAGAAAATAACTCCATTGCAAAAAGTATTACAAATATAAGCAGAACAATCCTGAGGCACCATAAAAATAAACTAAATTAAAAATAAATCTAATACCTATTTTAGAGGAGGGAAAGCAAGTATGGTAGGTCTGTTGCCCTATAACCCAAGACATGGCTCAAAACGAAATAAAAAGTGAGACACATAATCATGGTTATAGCAAAGTAATAACTTTGTGGTAACAAGGTGGACCTCTAAGTCCTGACCTACTCTTCAACTACTCTAAAAGATGTGATATTCAAAAATCCTGCATGTCTGGGACGCTCTGATCTCATAATTACCTCCCCCAGTCAGGACCATCAAGGCCACCAAACTGCAGATGTATCATTGTGAAGGTTAAGGGAGGCCTCTGGGAGCCATGGCCACTCATGCCATCTCGTATCCCTAAGTGTTGTAGATCAAGGAGCAAAGCCAAGTCAAAGTAACCACAGCTGAGTTATTTTATCTGACCCTTGAACCTGAATTCCTGAATTGGCTTCGGTAGTCTGATGTAGCTCATAGGTGTACAACAGAAGTTGTTAAAAGGAAACCAATTAAATTGGCAAAGGACTGAGCTGAGCAGGGCTTGGCATTGCTTCAGTGTAGTGTTCAAATGCTGTTCTACCACTACTGCTCATGACTTACAGTGAGGTGAAGTAAGGCAAGATGAAAAAACAAAGTTTTTCTTGATTTTTAAGGAAATCCAATCATTCCACTATCCATCGAACCATTCATTCATTCATCTAGCCATTCACTTATTCAAAAACAATATTACATGTTTACAATATATCCATTCTTTTTTTTAAATTTTGTTTTATTGCTTAGAGTATTACGAAGAGTATTAAATATGTCTCCTTTCCCTCCACCCCTTGACATCCCCCTGGCCTCCCCTACCCCCCAGTGTCTTATGTCCCAATATATCCATTCTTAAAAAAGAAATGTATAGCATAGAGTCCTTGCCCTTACAAATCTGATAATCTAGTTCAGTGGTTCTCAACCTTCCTAATGCCGCAACCCTTTCACACAGTTCCTCATGTTGTGGTGACTCCCAACCATAAAATTATTTTCATTGCTACTTCATAACTGTAATGTTGCTACTGTTATGAATCGTAATGTAAATATCTGATATGGTTTTAGGCAACCCCTGTGAAAGGGTCGTTCGACCCCCAAAGAGGTCGCAATTCGCGACCCACAGGTTGAGAACCGCTGATCTAGTTGGAGATATAAAACATCCTCACAAGACCGATGAAAGTGGTGGTAGTTATAAGATGACTAATGACTAAAACAATGACTGTTTTGGTAGAGTGATGGGCTTACAGAGAGAGTGAATGATGAAGAGTGCTTTTCTCCAATGTTATCGTCTGTCCAGGAATGGAAAAAAAGCAAGTAGATTATTAGCGTGATCAAGGGTAGACACTAGCCTTCTGGAAATGAGAGAATCTCCTAAAGTATACTGGGAACCACATATTTGTAGCCAACCATCACATCCTGACTGAACAGGAGTCTAACGTGGGAGAACTGGGAATGGGCTAAGACCGGGAATAACTATTGAGAACTTGTGGAGGATAGATGATGATATTAAAATAAAAAAAGCAGGTAGACCAAGCTTACAGTTTCTTGTATGCTTTTGATATAAATGAAGCGGGAGGTCAGGGAACTAAAAAGTTAAGTGCCCCATACTATTATTTACATAGATGCAGAATTCACTGAATTGCAGGTAAAATAAGATGAGAAAAAAACGGAGTTATGTGATTGTATAGAAAGGCAGCTATCACCTCTTGGCGATGCGAGACAACAGCAGCAGTGATTGAAAGAGGGAGGAATAGATAGATATGAAAATTTCCCTCATATGTGGAATATAAAACTGAGCCTTATAGACACAAGCAACAGTGTGTGGTTGCCAGAGGAAAGTGGGCGGGGCTACAGGGTGATGAGGGGTGCCTAACATATGCCTAACATATGGTGATGGAAGATAATTTGATTCTGGGTGATGGGCATATGATGCAATATACAGATGATGTATCGTAGAAATGTACACTTGAAACTTATGTGATCCTATTAACCAATGTCAATTTAATAAAGAATAAAAGCTATAAACAAAACAAAAAACAGAGCGATTTGTTTAGAAGCAGCAATTGAGAAAAAGGATGATATTTACATAGCACTTCACTTTCAAAGTTTGGTAGAAGTCATAGTAGGGCTCCGTGGCAGAAATAAATGGATAGAGCATGCTTTTAGATGCATAGAAGATCATAGGTACAGAACAAATATGGATGAGAAAAAACAACTGACATTTTTTGCAACAACTTTTATATTATGTACAAGAACAACATTAAAAGTTTAACAAGCAAGAACCAGAGAATTATAACAGAATTCCACATTAAATCTACACAGTATGGAATGAAATAAGATTTTATTTTCTGAGTCAAATAATGTCCCCTATGAATATAAGCAACAAAATGTCTTTCTTTCTAAATATCAAGGGAACTCAATAACATGGGTGTTACCACTTGGTAAATATGAGATTTTACTAAAGCATTTGCTTATAATAAAAAAAGAAAATATTTCTGATTCTTTATTTGAAAATCTTGATGTCATGCTTTATTTTCTGCAGAGTGAAACCATAAATCTCTACTTCTCATGCGTTCCTGCATCATACTACCCTGGAGTTTAAAAGGCATTACATTAATAGTAATCAATAGCATACATAATTATCACCCTCCAACCCCCCCCCCCAAATACTCGAGAAATCTCTTTCACAATTTTCAGGGATATCCTAGGAAAAGGCTCACATGTTACCTATGAACCAGTACTTTTAACACAACAAGGTCCCTCACTTTTGGAAGCAAAGTTACTAGTCTTCTAGTCATAGGATCTAAGCAAATATGGGGGCTCAAACTCAGCCTTCTGTGCTCCCAATGTACACGTGTGTGCCACGTTACTGCTCTGGTTGGGGCCACCATCCTAGGTTGCCTTATGCTGTAGAGTCAAGGAAAAAGGTTGGAACCTTGGCCGTCCAATCAGGGTCAGAGTCCTGAACTAAATATCTTTATACAAGATATGGGTATAACCACTCCCCTCTGCAGGTTTGAGGCTGAAGCTTCCACAATCCTGCCCTACAAGGAGGTCATAGACGCTTGCATTATCTCAGAATGTTTGTAGGAGTAATTTTCCTTGGAAGATGAGCTAATAAACAAAATTTACCAAACACACAAGAGAAAATAAATACTGTGAAATCTTACACTTGAGAAAACAGTAATCATAATAATAACAGTCATAATAGCAGCTATTCATAAGCACCAATTATGTACCAGGCATTGTACTAAATGCTTCACATATATGTCTCATTACTGTCCTAACAACCCTAAGAGATAGACGCTATTATTTTTGCCTTCTTAGGACTGAGGAAACTGAAAGACTGCTACATTAAGTAACTATTCAAGAGAAGAAAGGCAGTCGGCTATGCAGCCAGAATTAGAACTCTAGCATCCATTTCAGTGTTCATGCTTAGTCCCCTATGCTGCTGGGTGAGAGATGGAGTGGAGCACAAGAAACAAGACACTTCACTCTTTTTGTCCAAATAGTAGCAGCTTCCTCTTTTTTAACTTAGTGATCTTTACATTTTTGGTTGTAACAGCATTTTGTCGTAACAGGACGTTGTATGCAGTGGTTTCTCAATAGTATTTCTAGAGTGAAGGATTATTGCAGGCTCTTTGCAATAAGCAGGGGCATGGTCACCTCAGAGGACAGAATCATTTAATTAGAATGACCTCACCCTCTTTGGTATGGCTCAGCAGTTGGAGCATTGGCTCATACACCAAAAGGTGGCAGGTTCAATTCCTGGTCAGGGCACATACCCAGGTAGCAGTTTCGATGTCTTGTTGGAGCACGTGCAATGTTTCTCTCTCACATCAATGTCTGTCTGTCTGTCTGTTTATCTATCTATCTATCTATCTACCTACCTACCTATCATCTATCTATCTCTATTTCCTTCTTTCCCTCCCTCCCTCTCCCTTCTTCAATAAAATAAAATAAAATAAATAAATTACCCCTGACTTTGCCCGGCAACTAGTAGAGGTGGCCTGGTATTCTAATCCCAGAAGCAGTCCCACCGCCAGTTTTATTACCTGTGATTCCTGATTTTGTTTCTAACTCCCTGCTAGCACAATAAGGAGCTTCCATTCTTGCAGTGGAGGGAAAATACAGGATATACAAAAGTAAGACAACACAACCTATGTTTCAGATACTCATCAGTGTCTCTGGTTTATAGAGGAGAATTAATATCCCCTTATATTCCAAACCTTAATTTGAATTCATAATCTTATCTTAATGAATGGATCCCAAAGTCCCAGTGGATGCCCCATGATTTGGAGTTCAGGGTTCTTTGATTCCAATGCCCATTCTTGTCCCCCAGTAGAGTTAGGAAAAGGGAATAGGTAAGTGCCTAGACTAGTGAGCATTTAGGTGACCCTTCCGAAATTTGTTACTGCAGCTGCTGAAGGTCAGGAGAGAGACATTCCTCCAGCACCTTTCAGACTCTGGGGTATTCCAGAGATAGATGGCCCTCTTAGCACCACACTTGTTTGATTGGACATTAGTTATCCACTTTCTTTGAAATATACCATGTAAACGAATTATTTCGCTATTGTTTCCTTTTGATTTTTCTCAGATATTGAAAACAAGTAAAACATCCATTTTGGAAAAAGTAAATGACTTAAGAGTATGGCTCATCATCCTCACAGTCATGAAGTAGTAATATTTCAAATTTTTTTACAATAAAGATGAAGATGAAAACAACTTGAAAGTAGAACCTGGAAAAAAGCCACTCATTATACTCTATTTTCTCAATATTAAACCATAAATGCTGCATTCAGCTGTAGTCCCTAATTTTCTTAAGCTTCTCAGCAGAAACCAAACCTCTCAGCATCTCGTTTGGCATGTGTATTTCTAGATAAAAGACACAAAGGAGGCTGATCTTCAAACACTGTCTTTTTCTAAAAATGGCATTCCTCATTGCCCTTTTTATAGGAGGGTGAATAAAAATGATTCTATATTTTTTGCTTATATGGTTTCCTTGGTACAGAATTATCCTGTGACACAAAGGACAAAAGTACATAATACTTCAAAATAATGAGCAATAACAGAGTCTCCTGTACCAAGATAATGGCTTTATTCTTCTCTGGCCCCAATAATCCAATGACTCAAAAAACTCAGAGCACAGAAAAGAATGAAATTCTTCTTCATTGTCCAGCTTGAACAAACCTAGGGAGATTCTAAAGGGCTCGGAGCAGATATCATCAAAGGTAATCCAAGTGATTCTAAAGAGGCGATGAAAGAGCCTCCCATTTGATCTTGAAAGTAGCAACACCTCCCAAGGAAGTACAGTACCACTTTAAAGAGATAAATACTAGCCTACAGAGCACTCCCCAAGACTAGAAATAGCTACCATTTACTGAGTGCTTACTATGTGACAGGC
Source organism: Myotis davidii (assembly GCF_000327345.1). Lineage (NCBI taxonomy): Eukaryota > Metazoa > Chordata > Mammalia > Chiroptera > Vespertilionidae > Myotis > Myotis davidii. Next base: position 1,509,429 of record NW_006287459.1, on the reverse strand, counting down.
ACTTTGCTATGCATTTTAAATGCACTTTTTCATGTAATTATCTCAATAATCATGCTCCATTGGTCCTATTATGATACTTTCTCAGACACTCAAGCATAGACAGGTAAATTGACATGTGCAAGGTCAGATAGCTGACACACTGAAGAATTTTATGATTATTTACAAGGATGATCTACCTCCAACATCTATGATTTTAATCTTTATGAATAACATTTATGTTAGCTATATGGTAATGTGGTATTATAATACACCTAATAATCCATTTAATCAACCTCACACTCAGGGCCAGAATCCCATTTGCAGCATCTTTGACATCTGTGCTCATCTAAGCTCTGTCTAAACATTCTGAATAGTGGAGAGACTGATGTGAGAAAAAAACAAAACAAAATGAACAAATGAAGAAAACAAGGCTCTTTTCACTTAACACACATTAATTCTTACAAAAACCTGAAAGAAAGGTGGATATCACTATAGGCATTTTATTAATGAGGAAATTGAGGTTCAGAGAAGTTGAGTAACTGGTCCTAAGGCATGAAACCAGCAAGTGGTGGGGCCTGTTCTTCTGATTCTAAAGCTCAAGTTTACTTCTTTCCATCAGCCTACCTCTCTCCGAAGAGGCACTAGTAACAAGGCAGTCATTCCAGTTTTGAATGTAAGATGAATATTTATAGTGTCCTCTTTTCACGTTAGATTCACAAAGATCAGCAAATGGAACTGATGTGTTCCCTGAAAGTTCCACATGCTTGTCATTGATCCTCTATTGGAAACAACACAAAGTAAGTATAAGCTTTCTTTGAAATTGAAGACTTTTAAATACTTCAGGTGAGTTATATTTCTCCAAGGTAAATGAGTTCCCTCTACATATTGCTCCTGTTTTTTTTAAAATAGTATTTAAACCCATAGCTTCTGTTTTTCTTACATTTTTAAACATAAGCGACTATATTGGAGATCCAAGAGGGATAATCTTCAGAGCTTCATTACCTGGATATGACAGAGTTCCAAGTTCTTTGTTATTTTAGTAGTGCTTCTTTGGATTTTCAATGTTCTCACAATGTGAAATCCACAACTGAGAAAAATATTGTTGCCGAGATCGGACCTTGTGTGGAATCCTGTACTTATCTTTTTTTTTTTTTTTAATATACTTTATTGATTTTTTACAGAGAGGAAGGGAGAGGGATAGAGAGTTAGAAACATCGATGAGAGAGAAACATCAATCAGCTGCCTCCTGCACACTCCCCACTGGGTATGTGTCTGCAATTAAGGTACATGCCCTTGACTGGAATCGAACCTGGGACCTTTCAGTCCCCAGGCCGACACTCTATCCACTGAGCCAAACCGGCCAGGGCCTGTACTTATCTTAAAATAGTCAGATTGCTTCATTTCAAATTCTGTCTCAGCCACTTCAGTAAGTTATTTAGCTTGTTGGTGCCTCCATTTCCCCATTTTAAAATGAAAAAATAAAAAGGAACACCTATCTTAAGAAGTCATTGTGATGCTTAAACGCTACCATCACAGTTACCTGAATATACACCCACATGAATGAACTGCTTATGCTTCTAAGGCGAAGCCTCCACTCGTGCAGTAGATCCCATATCTTCTTGCCCCATATCTCTTCACTCTCTCTCCTAAACTATCAAATTGCTCTTCTCAAATGTATTTTTCTAAAGAGAACACTGATCTGCCCTTTTTTACAATTCCACTCCTCCGTTTCTCTCCTGAATCTATTCCAGTTAATAATGTTTCCTCTGCTCTTCACTATTGCACCCAATGCGGTCATGTCAAAGTCACCAAGAACCCTCACGTTATTTGTCCGATCAGCAACACTTGAGACAATGGATTCCTCTCACTTCCTTGAAACATTGTCTTCATTGGGCTTCAAAGAAATCACATTTTCCTGGTTTTCCTCCTACATTCACTGACTGCTTCTTTTTAATTTCCTGTGTTGTTGTTTTTTCTCTCCCTACCTCTAAATGTTGGAGGGACTTCTCCTTTCTCCTGTTGTGCCTCATCTCCATTCTTTCTATGCTAATTCCCTTGGTGATAGTATCTAGTCACATGACTCTAAAGGCCATCTATATACTAATGACTCTGAATCCAGATCTTCCTCCTGGACTTCAAGTTTTTGAATCCAACTGCCAATCAACCTCTCCAATTGCATGTGTACAACCATTTCACATATAATATCCCTCAAAGAGTGCTTAACTTCTTCCTAAAATTATATTGTCCATAGTTTCCCCAACTCTGTACTTTCAGTTGCTCAGGTGAAAAATATTAGAATCATTATTGACTAGTTTTTTTTTATTGCATATCCTAAATCCAAACTGAGCATTGATTTAACTAAATGTCCTCTGAATAAGTAAATGTTCTCTGAGTAAGTTAATGTCCTCCTATAATTTGTTAATGATCTCATTTTCAGTAATTTCTAAATGATGTTTGTTTAAATCATTTCCAAAAGAATATGACTCTCCTTACCTGAGAGGGTGGAAGTAAGATGGAAGTTGAATTGTTCTTCTATTTGACTCTAGTATGTTAATGTTACACCATCTGAACTAAGCAATAAGTATAAAAAATACAAATAAGATTAGAGTGCTAAAGTGATACCATTGAAGAGACAAGAAATTATTTCATTTGTGTGTTTTCTTGGCTAAAGTATTTTTCAACTCTCATTTATAATACGTATTATTTATATAATTATATAATTATTTAATGAAACAAAAAATTATGTGTGTGTGTGTGTGTTGAAATCAGTTGTTGATCAACAAATTTGTTCACAAGTTCATTTCCCACACTTATTTATTTCCAATAATCACCTTCAAGCTAACAATTTGCCACCATCTTGAATATTTAAACATGTGGCCAAAGGTTCAAATGAAATTCTTAAAGAGAAGTTGTCAAAATATTTTGAAGAATAAGCATATATATTTCAGAGGGAATTGCTTTAAAGATGAATAATCCTATATAATTAAAGGGTAATATGCAGATTGACCAAACAGTGGGATGACCAGTTGTTATGACATGCACTGACCACCAGGGGGCAGATGCTCAATGCAGGAGCTGCCCCCTGGTAGTCAGTGCACTCCCACATGGGGAGCACTGCTCAGCCAGAAGCCCTGAGCCGGGCTCACAGCTGGTGAGTGCAGCAGCAGTGGCAGGAGTCTCTCCCCATGGGGAGTGGGCCTAAGTCGTCGGACATCCCCCAAGGGCTCCAGACTGTGAGAAGGCACAGGCCGGGCTGAGGGGCCCCCTCTGAGTGCACAGGTTTTGTTCATCGGGCCTCTAATGAAAGATAAAGCCCTCTACCCATAAACTACAGAATAATCTTATGCATTTAAGATCAATTATTTGCATGTAAGGGTTCCATTTTCATATAGGTTTTATTTTCATATAAGGGGTAAGCTTTCTCCTTAATATTTAGCAAATCTAAGTACAAAAGAGAGATAGTCAGGGAGATATGGTTAAAAGCAAGATTGAAGTTTGAAAGTAAATAAGTAAAATGCTAAGTGTGCCATTTGCCTTGAATGTGCTAACTGTGGTACACACTGTGGGGAAATGAGTATAAGAACTGTATTCTATTCTCAAAAAGATTCTATTGTTTTGGGGGTGATGATACTAACATATATTGGAGAAGACATTTTATAATTAAGTGCTAAATTGTGAAAAATTCCAAATGCTATGTCATTACAGAGAGGGAGAACTATGTGGCTTGAAATAGTTATAGGAGATTTTCAGAGGTGATCTCTAAGTTGGGTCTTGGAATCTGAGAAATGTACAGTTAAAAAGAAAGGGGAAGACTTTTCATTGCTGAGTGAAAAAGAAAGGGAATGACAGTGGAGACTAGGAAATAAGAATCAGTGGAGTAATTAAGGAAAGTAAAAGGAAGCCCACACTGGTGGTGTAAGGCTTCATGGTTGAGCAAAGTCTTAAATGAGGCTGCGTAAAAAGGGTTGATCTAATTGTGAAGTGCCATGACTGTCTGGAGAGAAGTTTCCACTTGATGTGATGAGAAATTGAGAGTCAATAGTTTCCTGAGCAGAAAGAGACATGATGCAATACTGCTTTCTTAAAACGAATCTGCTTGTAGGCTGCAGGATAGAACTGAAAGAGGAAAGACTAGAAGGGAAAAGGTAGAAAACTCCAAAGTAATTGAGGCATAAGTGAGGTGCTTGTGAGCATTCACATGGCCTAATGCATTCCTGAGCAAATGCAGTACATATAAATTTTAATGTAATGCTTATAATTTTGTTTTATCTTTTCTTTTTAAATCTCCAGGTAACTTGAAGATATAATGTCACATTTGGAGAAATTGAATTAATAATTATAATTTTAATCTCAGAACTTTCTTTCTTATCTTGGAGTCACTAATTTTTCCTTTTCATGTCTCAAATGTTTTTATAAAACACTGAAAAGCTGGCAAGCCCTGGGGCCCATGGCTATCATTCCTGAGAGTAAAATATTCTTGAACCTAAAGAGGTAATCTTTCCTGTTATTGTCCATTTTTAAATGGAGAAGCTAGAAATTTGTAAATAACATATATAACTGTTACTCATTTATTTTTAAGATTTCACTTTAGTTATTGAAATGTAATACAGTAATCTAGATACTAGAGCAATACATTTCTCCATCTTCAGTAATTCTTTGATGTTTAGGAAGAACAAAGAACTCTGCTTTAAACAACTTTATACAAGTTCAAAACCATAACAGTAAGAATGTGAAGATTTAATTAAAAAATAAAAATCATATTTACATTATTCTAGTGACCTGGTGCATGGATTCATGCACATTGAAAGGAAATTAATTAGAAGGTGGCTTGTGGGGCAGAACTGGGCGACATGAGCTGGATAAGGCCTGGAGCGAACCTTCCACAGTCCCTCCCCAGTGTCTCCTGAGTGAGTGAGGTCCCTCTGGCTGGTGGAGTCCCTTGGCCTGGCCTGTGGGGTCAGGCCGAAAACGGCTCTCCAACATCCCCCGAGGGGTCCCAGAGTGTAAGAGGGGTGATTGTCTGCCCCCTGGTGGTCAGTGCGCATCATAGTGACCAGTCAGACAGTAGGAGGGACACTTAGCATATTAGCCTTTTATATATATAGACTAGAGGCCTGTGAACAAAGTTCGTGCACAGGAGGGTCACTAGGCCTGGCCGGTGGTCAGGGCTGATCAGGGCCTTCTGGCTGCCGGCTAGGGCCTTCCTTCCCCAGGCTGCTGGCTGTCAGCTGGGGCCTTCCTTCAGTCCACACTACCTCCTGGTGGTCAGTGCATGTCATAGTGAGCAGTCAAACTGGTCAGTCAAACTCCTAAGGCGACCATTTGCATATTAGCCTTTTATATAGGATTGTTATTGAACTGTCTACCACTACTTTCCAATTAGAGAAACAATGGATCAGGCAGCTCTATTAGCTCCAAGCTTTGTGTGATTTCATTACAGGTTGGCTTTCATTATAGGTTGGCTTTATGCCAATAGCTGCATTCTTGTTTTTATTAAAAAGAAGAAAAAGGTTTAAAAAAGACAAAATTAAAATATTCCTAGAAAAAGCAAGTACTAATTCTCTGGACAAAAATCTGCTCCTTTGATAGAACTATTTATGTCCTGGAAAGAACAAAGCATGCTTTACTTGTATAAACAGTACTCACTGTTCCAAACTGGGGGGTGGGGGTGGGGGGTAGATAGGGAGGGGGTATTATGTAGGAAACACATTTTTTCTCCAAAATGTTTTGTGGGTTGAGACACTCAAAAGGATGGGGCATTAATTCTAGTAAATTATGGTACTTATTATTCCATTAGGTTTTTTTTTAGATACAATAAAACAATATTAGATTTACTGCAAACATATACTATTAACACCAATTAGTTTACTTGGGTTGATATAAAAAATAAGTTAATATTTTTCTAAAACATCTACTAGTAGCCTTAAAAAATATGGTTTTTATTCTATTTTTAAAAATACATTTTTATTGATTTCAGAGAAAGAGGAAAGAGAGGGAGAGAGAGAAATATTGATGTGATTTGTTGCTTCGGATGCACCCCCCTTCACTCCCCCCCACCCCCGCCCAGGAATTAAGCCCATAGCCCGGGCAAGTGCCCTGACTGGAAACTGAACTTTCCATGCATTGGAGAATGTTCAACCAACTGAGCAACACAGGCTAGGGATTTCTTACTGTATTCAATGGCACATATCTTTCCAGAAATCTTCTGTGATATTTCTGTTCTAAAGCAGACTATTGCTTTCAAAATGGTGATGGGATACTGAATGATCCATAAGCATCATATTCCATCAAGTGCTCCACATCTGAAAGTTATGACGTCATAGTACTTAATAATAAGAAGTAACAGCAGATTTAGTATTATCTCGAAAAGAGAAACCAAGGTGAAATTTTAGGTCTGAGAAACAGTCTCTGGTGTTCCTTTGGTATATAATAATATTAGATGTTGAATCACAATATAGCCAACTGGTGGCTTTTAGGGTAGCTAATTCACAATCTAGGATACCTAATGCTAAAAAGGATACTAATTTTTACTTGGTGCCCCAAAAGGTTAGTAAAGAAAATTTGGGCCTTTATTTTTATAATGCTCATTATTATGTCATTAGCACATATTTATTATCTATAGTACATATACCACAAGTTTTAGAGAATATAAGTCAATGTTCATTAGACCCTTACAATGTGTTAAGAATGTTGAAAGGAGCCCTAACCAGTTTGGCTCAGTGGATAGAGCGTCGGCCTGCAGACTGAAGGGCCCAGGTTTGATTCTGGTCAAGGGCATGTACCTTGGTTGTGGGCACATCCCCAGTGGGGAGTGTGCAGGAGGCAGCTAATCGATGTTTCTCTCTCATTGATGTTTCTAACTCTCTATCCTTCTTCCTTCCTCTCTGTAAAAAATCAATAAAATATATTAAAAAAAAAAAGAATGTTGTAAGGATTCCAAGATGGTGGTCTGGAGGATGGCAGTGAGGGAGAGAGTGTGAGTGAGGGAGGGAGCAAAAGGGGTGTGTGTGGACATGTGGTGTGTGTTTGTGTGTGTCTGAATGAGGGACAGCTTAGATCATGCAGGACCTTCAGGGGCTGGCGGACTAGGCTTGCATAGCCAGGCAGCCTCTGCTCCTGCTGTAATATCTCCCGGGGCGCTGGCTCTGCCACAGAGGCCATGCCATCTTGAAGGAAAGATCAGCTGTGACTGGGAGCCCAGCCTCACCTCCACCCAGGGGGCCCTCAGACACCACCCGGGGTCCTATTGCCACTCTGGCCAGGGACCTGCTGCTGACCCACGGACACCGGGACTCAAGATGAGATGATATTGTACATAGAAAACACCAAAGATTCCATCAAAAACTACTAGACTTAATAAATGAATTTGGCAATGTAGCAGGATACAAAATTAACTCAGAAATCTATGGCATATTTTATATGCCAATAATGAACTCACAGAAAACGAAACTAAAAAAAAAACAACAACCACATTTACCACTGCAACAAAAAAATTAAGATATCTAGGAGTAAATTTAACCAAGGAAGTATAGGACCTGTACTCAGAAAATTACAGGATGCTGAAAAAAGAGATAGAGGTAGACATATACAAAGGAAGAATATACTGTGTTCAAGGATTGGTAGAATCAACATCATTAAAATGTCCATACTACCCAAAGCAATCCATAGATTCAATGTAATCCCCATTAAAATACCAATGGTATACTTCAAAGACCTGGAACTAATTCTCGAAAAATTCATCTTGAATAAAAAAAGAACCCAAATAGCTGCAGCAATCTTGAGAAAGAAGAACAAAGTTGGAGGGATCACAATACCAGATATCAAGCTCTCCTAAAGAAAACGAAACTAAAAAAAAAACAACAACCACATTTACCACTGCAACAAAAAAATTAAGATATCTAGGAGTAAATTTAACCAAGGAAGTATAGGACCTGTACTCAGAAAATTACAGGATGCTGAAAAAAGAGATAGAGGTAGACATATACAAAG